>NW_024722227.1:13245519-13346837 GCF_018991925.1 Homarus americanus
ATATATATATATATATATATATATATATATATATATATATATATATATATATATATATCGTTAATGGCGCCGTGAACCTCATTGGAAACTGCCCGTGCTCTGCTGGTGAGGTCGTTGATTATATGTTCAAAGTCCGCGTGTTATATGGACTAAAAATGAAGTATATATATATGTACCGCGTTTCATACCAGCTGATTCGGTAAATGCTACTGACACCACATAAGAGGCACGGGCAGTTTCAATGAGGTTCACGGCGCCATCAGCTCGATGAACAGGCTTTGTGAAATATAACAGAGTCTAGAACTGCTTTTAGTGTCCTTGTGGCTTAGCCGGTAAGCGTTCCCTATAATCCAGTAGGTCGAGGGTCTGATTCTGCTGGTGAGGTCGTTGATTATATGTTCAAAGTCCGCGTGTTATATGGACTAAAAATGAAGTATATATATGTACCTCGCGTTTCATACCAGCTGATTCGGTAAAATGCTACTGACACCACATAAGAGGCACGGGCAGTTTCCCAATGAGGTTCACGGCGCCATCAGCTCGATGAACAGGCTTTGTGTGAAATATAACAGAGTCTAGAACTTTTAGTGTCCTTGTGGCCTAGCCGGTAAGCGTTCCCTAGTCCCACCCAGTAGGTCGAGGTCTGATTCCTGCTGGTGAGGTCGTTGATTATATGTTCGAAGTCCGCGGTTATGTGACTAAAATATATATATATATATATATATATATATATATATATATATATATATATATATATATATATATATATATATATATATATATATATATATATATATATATATATATATATATATATATATATAAATATATAATATATAATATATAAATATATATATATAAATAATATATATAAATATATATATATATATATATAAATATATATATATATATATATATATATATATATATATATATATATATATATATATATATGTATATATTGAAATCTTGACCTGAGTCGCAGTAGTGTCTTCCGGTGACTACATCACCAACGAATCACCAATGTTGTTCATGTAATATATTACATCTAACTGTAATTGTACTAACTGGTAACAGCAATATTTTCCTGAAAATAAATTATATGTTTTCCTTTTAGCGACAAGCAGATATAACATTAAGCAGTCTGAAATTTATAGTTATATATTAATCATTAGTTCACATCGACTGTTCACTTATGCTGATCTGTTATTAGTTGACTTTGTTATATATTATAAGTTTAAGAGTTTTAAGTCCGATGTTGGATGGGTGCTGAGGTAGGGGTCAGAGAATACTGTGAGGAGTGTGGTGTTGGTCGGTCATGGTGCCTCACCTCAATGGGCATTGATCCAGTTTCTCAGAATCTGGCTAGTAAAGCGTGTATGATGATACAGAAATACAGTATATTTTTTGCGATTTGCGTTAAGTAGTAAAGCAACATTCCGTTTTGAAGATTGATTGAGGGGGGGAGATATTTTCACAATGATGGATTTTCCATTAAAACCTAAGTTTATAATTATTCCCATATTAAGCATATCTTGATGCTTTAATTGTTTCAAGTGTTTTTAAACACTGAAATCACTAATATGAATGTGAAATATGGAAACGCAGATAAGTAAAGTCGTTTCTCGGCATTAGCAAAACTGATATCTGCAAAGTGTGTTTTTCAATTTCCCCCTTGCTGCTCACACACACGTGAATGAGCTGCCATAATGTACAGTTGCCTCAACATGAACGTCCAGTACCACGACTTGGGAGTGTGTGAGGGCTCGGGTCATGGGCGTAAAACAGAACTACACTATCCTGTTGGCTGGCTACACAACAATGCAGCATAACACGTATTACAGGGTTCGTTTATCTTTTTACCTCCTTTATTGTTTGAATCTTATCACAAACAAGGTAATTTCACTGTTTCACTTCCATTCATGCAGCCCTGACTAAGGCGCTGTGTTGTGACTAAGGCGCTGAGCTACATCTCGTACCGGCAGCTGTGCTACGTTCATCGGAGGTAATTGTACAGTACAGTCACCTCAAAAAGTCCGTGTCTTTGGCAACGAGAATGAACCGCTGAAGTGAGCCTTGTGAGTCCTCTGATTCAGTTTCGGTTTTCAATCCATAGATGGAGCTTCTTACAGCACGAGTTAAAACAACGCGGCGCCTAGTATAGTTGCCGGGAGTGTCCCAACAAGTGGAGCTGTTTACGCCTGATGACTTCATACACAAATCACTAATGTGAGAGCAATCTTATATTACAAAAAAGAAAATATTATTATCAGACTAATTCTGTAGAAAACAATATTTGGTAACTAGACTCCCTTATCACGAATGTACAGAGAAACGTTACCACACAAGTTCCACATTGTTGTCATTGTTTGGAATTACATATTGATTGTAAAAAAAAATAACATGTCAGACCTGTCATTAACCTTTTACCACATTTTACATCCTTAATATTATTAAGTGAGCAAAAACTGATGACTGTCGCATCTGTAAGTTCGTAACTTGGGAACTAACAATTATGAAAGGTTAACCTAACAGTGATCAGGTTAAAATTGTTTACCTTGAGTCTTTCAGATCTTGAGGTGTTCTGAGGTCTCATTATCTGGTGACGTTAAGCTACAACAGGGCACAGTGTATGGGGCCCCACCATCACCCCTACATCACCTCGAGGGTATGCCGATTTCAATCCAGTTCACGAACTGGGCAATTTGTGTGAATGAAAAAGTAAATACAATTTACATTGGTAAAAATTACTCATTTCACAATTTCACACAAGAAATGGTAAAGATTCGGAACACGTCGACCACGGAAACTACTAACAATAATCGGTTTTCCAAGTGTATTTTATGGTGTTTCATGCGAATCTGACTTTCATTTCCGTTGTAAATGAGCCGTTCCGGAGATATGACCCCCCCCCCCCCTGCCTCCCACCATTACCAATAATATTGGTTGCACAAAGTGGGCAGGGCTTAGCGGTAGAAGGAAATTGTGGGGTTAAAATGCTAGAAAACAAAACAAAACTGACGAAACCTCCTCAGCAGACAAACCCTTAAGACCTGACCAAACCTCCTACCACCCCTCGACCTCCCGTTGTGTAAAAAACTTACCTTAATTATCAGATGTTGGAGGATAAAGTAATGCTACTTGTAGTACAGAGCGAAATATTGTTGGTAATGGTCATTTTTATTGCCGGCACGAAACACCCAACACTTGATATCCATCCACAGTTGTTCTATATTTTACGTATGACCGCCTGTAGCACTTCACAGAGATTGACAGAATACCACGACCTTAAAAATGTCAATGGCTCAAATCCACGGTGTATGGTTTGCCAAGCTGAGATAAAACACCAGTGCAGAGAGACACCATCTTGCGACTAGCCAAACCAACTGGGGGCGCCGGCAGGTAGAACGGTACCGCTCTTGCCTGGCAAGTGAGATGTCACGGGTTCCATTCCCGGGCCGGTGGAAAGTTGTTCAGACACACTTCCCAGCCTCCCTTGGTCCCTGTTCACCTAGCAGCAAAGTAGGTACAGTCACCCAAAAAAGTCCTGTCGCGAACCGTGAACCCCGAGATTCAGACTTTTGAATCAGAAGCATTTATGGACAGAATAATGTATCAGTGTCTACTGCTTCGGGTTCACAAGTCTGAATCTCGGGGTTCGTGGTTCGCGACAGGACTATTTTGGGTGACTGTACGTGCTGTAAATCGAATGTTGCGAATTCGTATTCAGGGACAAGTTGTTGGAGCTTCCAATAACTTGCGTAGACATAAACCATTGACTCTTCAGGCTTCTACGCCCTTAACTCATGAGACATAAAGGCAAGCATGAACTTAGCATGCTTCCCTGTTGGGCACTGTAAACGCTTCTGCGCTTCACCTTACACAAGGATGTAGGGGGATGCCCAATAATAATAAAAAAAAAAAAAAAACTTGAATTTGAATCTGCACATGGGCAGGAGTATCATGTAACACCTAGACTCCTAGAGCAACGTTGATTGGATAGATCCGCTAGACATAGTCACGTGGCACCGATGGCAACGCTGATTGGCTTGACAGAGAGTCAGATGGAAACAGTGTCTCCCACCAAAATGTAACTTCTTCAGTAAATCTGAAGTCCAAAATACTCGAAAAATATAAATTTGCGACGGAAGGGTAATAAAATAGGGTTTTTCTCTCTCTCCTTGTATACTGTAAACATGAATATGAAATTCTGTGGCTACGACATACTTTTTTGCAAAGAAGGCCGCCTTTCAGACAAGAGCACCGCTTTGTTAGGCAGCTACTTCTACAGTGGCACTATATATATCCTTCACCTTGACAGATACTCCGTGTGGAAACAATTATTCCATTTTTTGTGCCTATCTTGTAAACACTTTCTTCCTTAGAAAGTTCCCCAATGCTCAGTACTTGGACCATTATTATTTATTATATACATAAACGACATAGATATCGGCATAGACAGCAACATAAGTAAATTTGCTGATGACACTAAAATAGGACGTGTTATTAAATCTGACGAGGACTCAGCAAAACTACAGGAAGATCTAAGCAAATTTTTCGAATGGTCTGAAAAATGGCAGATGAAATTCAACGTGGACAAATGTAAAGTACTCAGTATAGGAGATGTAAACAGGGAAACCAGATACCAGATGAACAACGATGCCATAGAGAAATCCGACTGCGAAAGAAATTTAGGAGTAATGATAAGTAGGAACCTTAAGCCATGTAAACAATGTGTTTTTGCTTGTAACAAGGCTAATAAAGTACTTGGGTTCATACAAAGGAGTGTTAGTTACAAGACTAGCGAGGTCATCCTAAAACTGTATCTTGCTCTTGTGAGACCACACCTGGATTACGCAGTTCAATTCTGGTCACCTTATTACAGAATGGATATAGAATCCTTGGAAAGAAATCAGAGGAGAATGACAAGACTAATCCCGGGCATTAGGAACCTTGAGTATAGAGACAGGTTAAAGCATCTTAATTTGCACTCCCTCGAGAGACGTAGAGCGAGGGGCGACCTGATAGAGGTGTACAAGTGGAAGGCAGGGCTAAACAAAGGGGACATTACAAAGGTACTCAAATTATCCAACCAGGAGCGAACTAGTAACAATGATTTTAAATTAGACAAATTTAGATTTAGGCGGGAAATAGGTAAACACTGGTTTGGAAACAGAGTAGTGGATGAATGGAACAAGTTACCAAATATCATCATTGACTCGAATACACTGAATAGCTTCAAACATAGGTTGGATGCTTATATGAGCAATAGGGGTTGGGTGTAAACGGGACTGCCCAGTATGGGCCAATAGGCCCGCTGCAGTTTCCTCCATTCTTATGATTGTGATTGGTGGATCTAATTTCGGTTGTATCTTTGTCAGGATAAATATTAAACAATCCAAAGGTAATTTTTTTTAATAATAAGCCATTCATAATTATTTAAGAGCTTGAGAAGTTAAAAAAAATCATATCATTACTTAAATAATGAAAAAAATCGATCTGAGAATTTTGTGGCAGCCCTCGTTGTAGTTGAGTTGCCGCGGTATTTGAGATTTTTTGACGTTGAAAAGGTAAATAGTTTACCTGCTAATTCGGCATTATACAAGCCAGCATTTGCGAAGGATGACTGCAATAATTTTTACCATGTTCGGTACTAACCATTTTTTTCTGGAAAATGATGGTTAAAGTGAAACCCAAGAGGAGTAGCTTTGGAGAGCAATGAGTTGGTCCAGATGGTGTTGTGGAAATAATACACTAAGCACAGTTTAGACTTAAAGTGCATTACTATAATTTGGCTGACACGCAAGAAAGCAGCGTTTTATACAATTACACCACGCTGCTGCAGAGTGCCAGTGGTAGGAGGCAGTAAAGTGGGACTGCTCCTCAAACAAAAAGCGAAGCGGCAATACAAGGCGGAAGAAGCTGCCATTACCTGCTGTAAATTCCTCTGTTAACAAAATCTACAATTCTATCGAATCTCGCCGGACTACAACTGCACATGAGGTGCCAAGAGGATGTAGTTGGATCATCCCTGGGACATCTTTACTCCACCTAGCTGTGAATGGGTACTTAATTTTACATTTGGGCAGTGATGGCAATTTAGTGTAGTACCAGCCATTTAGCCACCTTCTGCACTGAAGGCTTTGTATGCCTTATCCACACTGACATGATTGTAAATATAGGTATGAAAACATATTGTTTAGAAAGACACATATACACACAGGCGTACCAACAACCACACATATACATATTTATACATACACAAGTTCAGGTACACATAAAACAGTAGAAATTGCCAGTTATATAAGCTTATTTAAATGTTGGAAAATACACAAAACATACAGCTACACACAAATCAACAGATACAGGTGATATACAATAAAAACATAATATTATACGAAAATTTACCTAAGATAAACTTTAAAAATTTAAAAGAGAGCAATCCAATTCAAAACCGACAAAAATGACAAGACACCTACATACAAAGCTAAAATCAGGAATAAAAAGTATGAAATAAAATATACAGGGAGGTAATACCTTAATTCAGACGAGCCTTAGTGAGAAAAAACACAGCAATTCACTAGAGGCCATATCACAAAGGGATGGCTTTGCTTTATACTGGTGTAATGCCTCCATAATGAGGAGGTCTGTATCACAGTCGCTCCTGCCAAGAACTGAGAAATCAGACGGCGAAAACAGGTGATCTTGTTGGTGGGCGTGGTTACGAATAGCTGAATGTGGTGGTTGTGCGATTAACTGGCCTGTTCGAACGGAACGGCCCAAGTGTTCATGGATGCGAGTTGTCAAATGTCTTTTAGTTTTACCTATATACTCTACGCTGCCCTACAGCTAGCACAAGTAAATTGATAAACAACTGAGGATTGCAGGTGTGTGGGTATGGTGTCTTTAATTTTAAAGATTTTTTGAATTGAACTCTGGATTTTAAAGATTAGTCTAAGATAAACTTGTGGATAGAATTCATTGAAAAGCTTCTTAAGTTTATTTCTAAGGGTGAAACTGAGTGGGCCTGTGTACGGGATGGTGAAATAGATAGAATATTTAGGATGTTGGGTTTTTATCGGGTTTGGGTATGAGTCTGATTTTGGCTGTTTTGAAATACGTGGGGAAGTGTCCTTTTGCTATTGAGGCGTTAAAGAGAGAGCTTATGTACACAGGGTGACCTTACAAAATATGAGGTCAGGTCAAGAAACATGACATCCACTATTCCCTAAGATGTGCTAGATCGTATGTGTTACACCCCATTTACCCATAGTGTCGACACAATACTCCCTCGTATCGATCCTGATGCCTTTCTACAAAACTCACTGGGTTACACCAACCCAAACTGTAACTATTACTTTCCTGACTCTCCCGAGTTTAGTTCTAGTCTCCTACTACCTCATTCCTTCTCCTTGATTAGCCATAACATCAGCAGTATTCCTCTTCATCTAGATACCTTTTTAGATCAGTGTTTATCTTCTATTGCCCACAAATTTGATGTACTTGGGTTCTGTGAGACCAAACTCACTAACGATATTGACCATTTGTATAACATTCCTAAATATAATAGACACTGCGTCAACACGTCACGACACAGTGGTGGTGTCGCCCTATATGTTGATATCAAGTTATAACACTTCTGTAAGAGATGATTTAAAGGTTCAGGAGGAGTACATGGAAAGTGTTTTCATTGAATTACGTAACGACACACGAAATATCCTAGTAGGAGTAATCTACAGAAGACCCCACACTAATGTAAGGAATTTTCTTGATAAATTTTCGGAGCTTATCGCTGTCATAAGTTCAGAGAGGAAACATTGCTACATTACAGGAGATTTCAACCTTGATCTGTGGCGGCTGCATATATGATAAAAACCCACCTTACCCTAAAAAAATTCCTACAAAAGGTTTCTCAACTGTTTATTGTAGTATCAGGTGTGCTTAATAATGTGGTGTGGTGGATGTAATCCTAGACAAGGTTCTTGAAACTCCAGGGCACGAGCAGTAGGTATATTCAATAAGTGGTACAAGGCTGGGCGTGATAGCCAACCGATACAGGAGCGATTACTAGGGACCCCGGACCGTAGGTAGGCCGAGGCCGATCTGAGGGAAATTAGCTAGCCAGGCAAAGAGAGTTGCTAGACATTCCTAGGACAATAAATGAGGTCTTCTAATTACTCGACTAGCGCGGTACAGACATAGTACATCGGGACATAGTAAATGAACATAGGCATTAGACATAAGCATGGACATCAGACATGCTATAATAATATGTAGTAATACAGACATGTGAATAAATGGTACAATGGATGGTAACAAGAGTCCTGGTGTCAGGCGTGTTCACATATCTTGGTATGTACATATCTATACACCTCCCTCCCCCTTTACGCTCGTAGTGCAATCTCGAGCGGCTACGGACTCTTTTTCCATGAGTCGGGGGGAGCGGCGAGGGACAATGGGAGGATCAACTGACGACCTTCGTTCCTGGTCTGGGCAAGGGGACACAGGGGACGGGGAGGAAGGTTCGTCACTAGAGGATGGCACTGGGCGGAGATGGCGTCTGTTTCGCCACCACACACGACCACTGGGGAGGCGGACTTGGTACGAACGAGGCTCGCCACGGCCCATGACGACCCCAACCTTGTCCCAGCGGTGTGACGTCGGGTCCTGGATTCGTACTTGCTGGCCGACGGCCAACCTGGGAAGGGGGCGGGCTTGGGCGTCATAGTGGCTTGTCACTTGGGCCATCCGGGCAGCCTCACGGCGGTCACACTCGTCCGCCTTGATCTGCCATTCATCTAAGAAGGACTGGGGGTGGGCAGGCACACAAGTACGAAGGGGGCGGCCATACAACACCTGGGCAGGAGAGCGTCCGGCAGGGGTAGGGGTGTTACGGAGTTCCAGTAGGCCCCTGTCGAACTCCTCGCAGTCCAGGTTCCCCGTCGGTGCTGTCTTGAGGATGAGGTATTTTACGGACTTTACCGCTGCCTCGGCGTGGCCATTCGCCTGCGGGTAATGAGGGGAGGTGACGATGTGGTGGACGCCCCAGCTTTCGGCGAAGCTCTTGAACTCGTGGCTATTGAACGGGGGCCCACCGTCGGTTCGGAGGCGGAGAGGCACTCCGACTTCCCGGAAGAAGCAACAAAACATCCGGATGACCCTGGAAGAGGTGGTGTCCCGACCACAGGGAACTACCACGGGCCATCCAGAGAGCCTGTCGGCGACCACCAGGAAAGACTTTCCGGCCACATTAAAGAAGTCGGCGGACACGGACTCAAAGGGCCGCTTTGGGAGGTCATTGCACAGGTACGGCTCTTGTTGCTGGCTGGGTTGGAGTTGCTGGCAAGGCTCACAGGCCTCAACCGTGCTCTTAATATCGGCGTCAATACCAGGCCAGAAGACGGTCTGACGGGCTCTGCGCCTGGTGGCTTCAACGCCGCGGTGGCTGTCATGGAGGCGGGATAAGGTGCGCCGGCGGAGGGCAGCGGGAACGACGATCCTGGGGCCGTACAACACCAGCTCTCCGTCCGCATAGAGGCTATCCCTTAGCTTCCAGAAGGGGAGGGCGGAGGCGTGAATGTCGTAGCGGTTGGTGGGGAATCCAGCGGAGACGTAGTCGAGGAGTTGGACGTATGCCGGGTCTTGAGCGGCGGCGATGCGAAGCTCCTGGAGAGTCCTATCGTCTTCGATGGAGGGCGTCGTCGTCGTCTTGTCAGCAAGAGAAGTGGCTGTGTGTGTCACTAAAGACCGAACGTGAGCAGCGGCCGTGGTACAGTCGACTTCATCTTCAGGTGTGGGGCGACTAACAGGGGCTCGGGAGAGGGCGTCTGGTATGCACAGAAGCTTCCCGGCGCGCCACACAGCTGTAAAGACGTAAGGGGCGGTCTTCTCTTTGAGACGTTGGAGGCGAGGATTTTCGATGGCGTCCAACGTGTAGTGATTAAGAATGGGTATGAGCGGGCGATGGTCCGTCATGAGGGTGAAATGCCCAAGGCCGAACAGGTAAAGGCGGCACTTGGCCATAGCCCAGGCGACTGCCAGCATCTCTAGTTCAATGGTGGCGTATCTGGTCTCCGTGTCCGTCAAAAACCTGGAGCCACACTGAACTAAGCACAGTCTACCCTGGCCGTGGTCTTGAAGGAGGGCATATCCGAGGCCGTATAGACGGGAGGCGTCGGTCTGGAGGACCACTGGTAAGGACGGGTCGAAGGGTGCCAGGACTGGTGGTGACAGCAACGCCTTCTTAACATTCCTGAACGCTAGGTCGTGGTCAGGAGTCCAGAGGAAAGAGCGCTTGGGGCTCATGAGGGGGCGTAGAGGTTGGGCTGATGTGGCGATTTTAGGGGAGAAGTCGGCCAGCTGATTTACCAGGCCCATAAATGAGCGAAGGTCGGTCAGGTTCGCTGGAGTAGGGAAGTCCCTGATGGCCTTGACCTTCTCCTCATCAGCTGAGATCCCCTCTGGCGAGATGTTGTAGCCGCAGTAGTTAACTTGGGAGGCGGCGACCACAAATTTATCTTTGTTCAGGGTGATACCATGGGCACGACATCTTGTGAGCATCAGATGAACTCGGTTCAAGTGGGCCGGGAGATCATCGTCGAAGAGCAGGATGTCATCTACGACCTTCACGCAGTTGGTGACACCCTGCAGAGCCATATCCCCACGGAGGCAGTACGCATCCCCCGTTGCTGCGAAGCCCATGGGTCCGCGGCAGTGTTGGAAGCGGCCGTAGGGCGTGATGAATGTAGTGAGGTGGCGATCTTCTTCCGCCAGGTCGACTTGCCAGTACCCATGTAGTGCATCCGCCGTGGTAAAGAACTTTGCAGACGGGGTGACGCTGCGGACTGCTTGGATGGGCGTAGGCGATGGATGGGCGGGACGGGAGACCTGCGAGTTGAGATGGGTGAGGTCCACTGTGATGCGAACACCTACAGGCTTGGGTGCCAAGACCATAGGGTGGCACCACTCGGAGGGCTCCTCACCGGCGTGTCTGATGATCCCCTGCTGCACCAGAGAATCGAGCTCCGCCTTCACCTTGTCCCGTATGGCAAAGGGGATAGGCCTGGGTGTGTGGATGGCGAAAGGCGTCGCGCCAGGCTTGAGGTGGATTCTCATCGGGGGGCCTGTCATCTTCTTGAGCGGCGTCTTCTGGAGGTCGGGCTTGGAGACAAGGACGTCGCTGAACTGACGAAAAAAGAACTCCCGGGCGGCAGCAGGTGTGGTCATGGCTGAAACAGGTATCTCTGCACACCTGTTGAGGTGTGTCACAGCGAGGATGGGCTTTGGGAACTCGGATGAGACGATGGCCAAGTCCTGACAATGGCCACATGACAAGAGAGGGGTTTGGATGCCCTCATGGACGTGGACTGTGGCAAGGCAAGACTTGGGACCGAGCTGTAGTGTTGCCTTGAAGCAACCCAAAGGTGGAGACATCGGGGACCCGTCCGCTGTGAGCACGTCGTTCATGGCTGTGGGTGACAGGCTACTCCTGGGGATGTTGAGGGCGTCCAGGTGTGTTGGTCCAATCACCGTGATGTCCGCGCCCGTGTCAGGTATCATCAGGAGGTTGGAAGAGTTGGTACCGTAGGACAGACGAACATTGACGGGCTTGGGGGACCTGTCACTCGAGGCATCATCCACGCGTCGGCATCCTTTGTTGTTCTTGGGAGACGGTGGTGTGGACGTTCTGTCGGGCTGTGAAGAGACGTTTTGACCTGGAGATGGAGGCTTCTTGGTGGACCTGCAACACTTGGCGAAGTGTCCTTGCTTGTTGCAAGCGTTGCATGAGACCTTGTTGGCAGGGCATCGAGGTGTGCGGGGCCAATGGCCTTGAAACCCACAGTTTCGACATGTACTATCAGCCGCAGGGCACTTTCCTGGACCATGCTGGCGCTGACAGTTTCTGCAGGATTCGGGAGAAGAAACTGGTGACTGTGACGGGGGCTGTGGAGAGGACGTCGTCTGCATCTGGCGTTGATTCCTCTTGTAGGTGGAGACGGCGTGGACTTGAGATGGCGATGAGTGTATAGCTGAGGCAGCCTCTCTTGTGGCCTCATACGACCTGCAACAGGTGACGAAGTCGGTGAGGGAAGAGGCGGCGTCGAGGGTGAGGAGTTTCTGAAGCAGGTCCTCGTCACGTACACCCATCAGCAAGATCATCTTGAGCTGGATCTCAGCACAGGTTACAGGATCGCCTGTACATAGGTCCACCTCGGTTGCTAGGTCCTTAAGTCGTGCATAGAAGTCTGAGAATGATTCCCCAGAAGCTTGTTTGCAGGATAGCAGTTCCCTACGACGCAAAGCTTCATTGCGGAGGCCACGGAAATGACTCTGCAAGGCGTTTAAAACCTCTGTCACTGACCTGGGGGAGTCAGGGGGGATGGCTAGCGTGTGCTCTAGGAGGCGTTGAACATCGAGGGAAATGCACGATCTTAATTGGATGAGTTGTTTATGAGGGGGCATTCGGTAGAGGTCAGACATAACAGCAAAGTCTTCGAAACGACGTCGCCATTGACGGTATACTTGATATGTTGCATCAGATTGAAGAGGTGGGGGACTGGGAACTGAAGACTTGCTGTGCAGGGGTGTACTCGAGACGGCAGGCGGTGGAGGAGGCACGGAGAGGTCGACGAGAGTTGAGACTGGAACGGGTGGTTGAGAAGACACTGAGGCATACCTAGGGGAGATAGGTGACGTGTGAGGAGGCGTTGTCTGAAGGATAGATGAAGAGGCTGAAGCTGGCGAATTGGTTGTGGCAGCTGGTGAAGTCGTCCTCGTTGCCAGCAATTCCAATAGGTCCAGGAATTTGCGGTTATCAGCTTGGTGTTGTTGTTGAAGTTGAAGGCGGTAAGCTGATTCCTCTGACTGTCTTGACAATTCCTCTTGACGTCGTTTTTCCTCCTCTAATTGACGTCTTTGGGCTTCCTTCTCTTGAGAAACTTGTAGGAAGTGGATTAACTGACGTATATCCTGGCTCCCATCCTTTGAATTTGGCGCGCCCGGCGTGTGAGGCGTCGTCTTCCTCATAATCCTCATATAAATTTCCCAGCAAATCGTCGTGGTCAGACATCTCGTGCTTGGTATTGTTGCGATGGGAAAGACAAGGAGAATAAGGTGAAGTGCTATATTTTCGCCAATGGATTTGCTTAAGTGCAGGAACTGGCTGGCAAGTAAAAGAGTACTGACTGTAATATTTGTGAAGTGAGAGGAGGCGGCTAGCGGCGGTGTATTCCTCCGCGCGCCCGGGCGAGATGCTGGTGGTAAGGGGACGCGGGCAGTGGCTTGCGAGCCTCCGTGGATGGGGGGTGTATGCCGGAAGTGCTGTCTTGGAAACTGGGCTGGAGGCGTGTCTGCTACCTGTAGGGCCGCAGAAACATAGCAAAGAGACATGAAAGGCACTGCACTTCACTTAGGGCACTTCACAAGGTCACAAAGCACTTTAAATCCAGGGGCACTGTGGAGTATATCTTCTGGGCGGGAAACACGAGGCCGGAAACAGACGGGGCCGGCTCTTGAGGCTTGTAAACTGTCGTGTTGGAGCTACTCAAACTGCGCCATGTGGTGTGGTGGATGTAATCCTAGACAAGGTTCTTGAAACTCCAGGGCACGAGCAGTAGGTATATTCAATAAGTGGTACAAGGCTGGGCGTGATAGCCAACCGATACAGGAGCGATTACTAGGGACCCCGGACCGTAGGTAGGCCGAGGCCGATCTGAGGGAAATTAGCTAGCCAGGCAAAGAGAGTTGCTAGACATTCCTAGGACAATAAATGAGGTCTTCTAATTACTCGACTAGCGCGGTACAGACATAGTACATCGGGACATAGTAAATGAACATAGGCATTAGACATAAGCATGGACATCAGACATGCTATAATAATATGTAGTAATACAGACATGTGAATAAATGGTACAATGGATGGTAACAAGAGTCCTGGTGTCAGGCGTGTTCACATATCTTGGTATGTACATATCTATACAAATAACATATCAAAAGTCTACCACAGTCTTACCACGAGAAAGGTCTAATTTTGAAGATGGTGTCGAATAGCCACCAAATTCTAAAAATGCCTGTTCCTCCTTCATTATTCATCCTAGAGAAGCAATTTTGATGTCTAACCCCATGTTTTGGTGGCCTAGGAATCTGTTTGGCTTGTTAAAAAAGCGGCATGATTACATAATTGTGAAATCCAAGATACAATTTGCTTTGTGTGACTGTTTATTTACATTATTTATTTACTGACTTTATTTACTAATGACCATCACTTTCGCATCTTTTCAGAAGGGAGCTGATGGAATCCACAGTGCGAGTGTGCAAAGAGGGGATGATGGAGTCGTTTCAGCTGGTGAAAAAGCACACATTACATGTCGAAAGAGGTACATCAATCCAAAAGACATTGAAAAAAAAAAAAGAAAGTTGAGCCACCAAAGAGAAGTGCCAGAGTATCATCCAGTCCTTTCAACAGCCAAACGGATTGCCTTTTCTGTGGGACTACAGTAACACCAAGAGGTGCAAGCTTTAGTTATGTAAAGACCGATACGTTTGTGCAGACCATTCTTGATTGTTGTGACAGCCGGTCAGATGAATGGGCCTTCACTGTGAAAGGCAGGATTGAATATTATGGCTGTGATCTACATGCTGCAGACTGTATTTACCATCGCTCTTGCAGTGGTAATTTCCTGTCTGGGCTTAGCATACCACTACAGTTCCAGAATGTCCCAGAGGCAAGCGCAGAAAGTCAGGCCGGCCCAAAAACGAAGATCAGGAGCAGGCATTCATGAACGTTTGCTCTTACCTTGAGAATAATGATGAAGAACAATTGAATTTCACATTTACGAGAAAAAATGAAGGAATTTCTGACAAATACAGATTCTGAACCATATGGAAATCAATACCTCAAAGGACAATTGAAAGACAGTATGGGGACAATGTTCATTTTGCTGAAGGGGAAGGCCTTTATGACATAGTGACACTGAGGGAAAAGACGTCACAGATACTGAGATCTTATTTCAACATCCAAGCAAAGGACGAAGAATCACAAAAAACAGGCGATCATTGAAACAGTGGCACGACTCATTTAAAGTGATTATCAAGTCTAATGTGCCATCCCTTACAGATCAGCATCCAAGGCCATACCACGTTGAAAACACCGCTTCTCGTCCGATCAGCGAAGTTAAGCAACATTGGGTCTGGTTAGTACTTGGATGGGTGACCGCCTGGGAACACCAGATGTTGTTGGCATTAAAAAAAAAAAAAAGTGCAAAGTCACTCAAGCTTGATTCTGCCCTTTCGTTTGTTCCCGACACTCTGCAGATGCTGTTGCATGGTCTTTTCGTGGGAAAGGAGACAAGACGAAAGGTTGCAGGAATAGGACATGCAATTGTCCAGGCAGTTCGACCATGTGCTGTTGAAGCTCCCTTACAAGTTGGCCTTGCAGTGCAGGTACATCATATGTATCGGTCACAGTTCCTGGTGGATACCCTTCATGAAATGGGATTTAGTTCTTATAAAGAAGTCATGTGTTTTGAAAAGAATGCAGCGGATTCAGTTGCTCCAGATTTGTTAGTGGATGACATTGATTTGCTAGACATGACATTTCTTTTCGCCGGGGATAATGTTGACCACAATATCCTTTCTATTGATGGCAGGGGGATCTTCCACGGAATGGGGATCATAGCAGCACTCACCCCAGGGCGAAAGAAGGATCATGTCATTCCAAGGAGAAACGTTACCAACCTTGATTTTTCAGTGAAAAGTAAAATTCCAATCATTGAACATCGCTTCGCTAAACATGTGCCCCAAACCATCATGTTTGAACAACTCCCGGCATTGGTCAGCAGTGATAAGACAATTGATGTACTGTGGGAGCTTTCACTAAACTTCAAGCAGGAAACCCGTGGGTGGCAGGGAATGATGCATATCATTCATCAAGGATTAGAGCACCCACGCCAATCATCAATTGCATTTTTGCCTATGATTGACTTGTACTCTGGGGACAAGACATGCATTCTGTCCACGCTTGATTTCGTTTGTGATCTCGCTACCAAACACCATACTCCGCCCATTATTACGTTTGATCAGCCCCTGTATTGGAAAGCTGCAGAGATCATCATAGATGCACCACAGAGTAGCCACTTGAAAAGTATTGTCTTGATGCTTGGATGTTTTCACACATTCATGAACCTTCTTGGTGCAATAGGCACACTGATGGAAGGCAGAGGCCTCAGGAGCATTATGGAAGTTGTCTATGGTGGAAATGCCATCCAACATATGATGACTGGAAAATCAGTGCAAAGAGCTTTCCGTGGACATTTGCTGGTGGACAGATGTTTCAATCACCTGGTTGTGTCGGATCTGTTGAAGGATAACCCACAGTTCGAGTCAATGGTAGACCAGGTGGTAGACTTTTGATATGTTATTAAGCACACCTGATACAACAATAAACAGTTGAGAAACTTTTTGTAGGAATTGTTTTGGGGTCAAACCATATTTTCAGCCGACTATCTATTAAAATCAGAAACCAACACCTCAGTATTAGACCTTCTTGCTACCTGTTATTCTAAACTCTTCTTCAACACCATAACCAAACCCACTAGAGTAACTGCCACCTCTGCCACTGTGATAGATCATATCTGAACTGACAACACTCCTAACAATCTTGCAAGTGGAATTATTTATAACAATATCTCAGATCACTTCCCAATTTTTGCCATGTATAAAACAGCCACAAGACCTGAAAGGTCTAGTAGAGTCTCAATCCAATACAGAGACTACTGCACCGACAACATGCTCCTTTTTGAAAACAACCTAATGAATGCTAACTGGGATCTTGTCTAAGCTTCCAACAACCCTAACGTGAACAGCTGTAACTTCTCTTGCATCTTCAATGCTTGCTTTGATAAATGCTTCCCGCTCAAGACTAAGTCAGTGAAAACTGTATCCATTTCCAAACCCTATATCACAAGCGAAATTAAGATAATGATAAAAGAAAAACACAAACTCCAAAGGAAATTTGCAAAAAGACTTATAACTTTCGGTGATGCTTACCGAAGTATCAGAAATAGAGTAACTCAAGCAGTCAGAAATGCCAGACATAACTATTATACAAATAAGCTCCAGTCAGCATCAGGCGACAGTAAGAAAACCTGGAATATCATAAATTCTATTCAGAACAGGAAAACACAGCCTTCGGCCCCCCACTCAGCTTTTATGATAAATGATTCAGTTGTAACGGAACCCTCCCCTATTGCCAACCACTTGTGTTAGGTGTTCTGGGTAATAAGTTCTATATACAGGAGAGAACACACCTGTACCTTATGTTATAGGTTCGGTTTACTGGATAAGAGTATGTACACAGAGGTGGCACTCCTCAGCTAGGCTCCTTGTCAACTGCCATAGACGACGTATGGCAAGTGATACATTAGCAGCTTCCATACGTCGCCAGGCACATTAATTAAGCATGTGGGATATGGTAATAACATTGCTGCTTTTTACGCTACTGGCCTGAAATGAATGACCTGGTGGAGCACATACATAATATACATACATAATACATAATCCGGCATACCAATATACATGCAACTTCAGCCAGATATTTTTATTAATGTAGGCAAAAATCTTGCAGAGAGCATCCCTGATCACCACGAGGAATTTAGAGCCTACCTGCAAAACAGACAGCAAAATGAGCTGTTCTTATCCCCTGTCACAGCAGATGAATTACTGGCCATCATTAAAATGTCCAAAGATGCAGCAGCAGGCGAAGACAATATACCAATAAGCATCATTAAGAAAGTAGCCCACTTATTATTACCTGTTCTCCTACATATTTGTAACTCCTCCTTCACTAGTGGTGTCTTTCCTGATACACTGAAAATTGCTAAGGTTCACCCGGCATATAAAAAATCTGGGAACAAAGGTCTCTTCAAGAATTAACCGCCCCATATCAGTCCTCCCAGCCTTGAGTAAGATACTGGAAAAGCTAGCATATAATAGACTAAATTCCTTTTGCAATGCCATTAACATCTTTACAGACTCCCAGTTTGGATTTAGAGCTAGAAGGTCGACTGAGATTGCTCTGCTATCCTTTACTAATGACATCTTAAATTCCTTTGATGACGGTCAGTTCACAGTCGGTATATTCTTGGACCTCTCTAAAGCCTTCGATACTGTCGACCATACCATCCTCCTTTCAAAGCTTGAACATTACGGCGTTAGGGGCCTGTCCCACAATTGGTTTACCTCATATCTGGCCAACAGGATGCAGTAATTGCAGTATGTCTGCTATAATAACCACCAATCTGACTCCTTGCCAATTCTCGGTCCAGTACTGTTTTGTTGTACATAAACGAACATATTCCACGCCAGCTCACTCATAAAATACAACTTATTTGCAGACGATAGTAATCTCTATGGGAGCAACTCAGACCTCCATTCCTTAATGAGAACTATGAACACTGAATTAACTAAAGTCGGGACCTGGGAAATACGTAATAAACTGACCTTAAGCCTTAAGAAAACCCACTACACGATCTTTCACAGAAGGAAAAACTTGCCCCCAGACTTGGACCCCCTCTGTACCTTGGTAATACAGTCCTCAAACGCGAACCACATACAAGGCATTCACAGTAAAGTCAATAAACAGTGCAGTATCATGTATTACACTCGACAGTCACTCACTCTCACAGCAATGAAAGAAATCTAACATGATCTTGTTTACCAACACCTGATACACTGTCACACACTATGGGGGGCCTCTGGCTCTTCAAAAACACAATATCCGGTTACAATGACCTACTTGAAAAAAAAAAACAGATCACACAAACGAAAAATTTGCTATATTGAAAATGTTAAAATTCAAAGATATTAACACCTACTGCTGTGCCCTCTTTGTTTACAAATCTATCAATCACTTGCTTGACAATAATAATTTCCAGTTCCGGAATAATCAGAGATACAACTTAAGGCACCCAGAGGTACTAAGACCACCCCCATGTGCTCCTCTCAGTCCCAGACCTCCATAAAATATCATGGTGTCAAGGTGTGGAACAACTTACCCCCACCCATCCGAGCAAAGACTACGCTCCCTTCCTTTAAACCATCTCTTAAAAAATATCTATTGTCTAGGTATTAATATTTCTTGTAACACCTACTATATTTACAGTACCTGCTTTTATTGTACCATCAAAACCGTTTTATCTGAAATTATCATGTAAATAGATCAGTAATTACCATTGCAATAAACATATTTGCCAACTAGACATAATCCTGACAGCTCTGTCCTCTTGTTCAACCTTATTACTGTACAACCCATGTTGTACTGCTCCCCCATTATACTTATTTTTTCAATTCCACTGTAATTTATGTATATAAAAAAAAATAAACTAAAAAAAATAATAATAAATAAATAAAATTAATCAATATTGAAGTGATAACCGTGGAAACATTATGAGATGTTCTTATTACCACCATGCTATTGTACTATTCCAGATGATACTAAACGTTACATAATACTTCCTTGAGATATGTAAACACTTTCTGAGCGTTTAAAGGTTAATCAGACTCTTCACGTTAAACTCGAACGTTATAATATGAGAAACTTAACTGGAGAAACCACATACAAGCCATTCACAGTAAAGTCAATAAACAGTGAGGTATCATGTATCACACTCGACAGTCACTCACTCTCACAGCAATGAAAGAAATTTAACGTGATCTTGTTTACCAACACCTGATACACTGTCACACACTATGGTGGGGGCCTCTGGCTCTTCAGAAACACAATCTCCGGTTACTGCACAAAAGAGAGTTGTACGGACAATGACCTAGTTGAAAAAAAAACCAGATCACACAAACGAAAAATTTGCTATAATGAAAATTTTAAAATTCAAAGATATTAACACCTACTGCTGTGCCCTCTTTGTTTACAAATCTATCAATCACTTGCTTGACAATAATTATTTCCAGTTCCGGAATAATCAGAGATACAGCTCCCAGAGCTACTAAGACCACCCCTCATGCGCTTCTCTCAGGACTGTGTATATATATATATATATATATATATATATATATATATATATATATATATATATATATATATATATATATATATATATATATATATATATATATATATATATATATATACATATATATCTTGATAAAATCACACGGGGAAAAGGGAAACAACCGGTCGGAAATATCTCACTACTAGCTATTGTTTTTTTTTTAGTTATAGTGGATTGTAATGCAGTGGAAGCGCCTTTCAGAGAAAATCCCGAACCAGCACAAACAATTAAATAAAAGTTTTCTCCGTGACCGTGGAATAGTTAGTACCTGTGATTGGGGTTAATGAGACGCACTGGTAAGAGATAACACTTCTATTCCTTCCCACACTACAGACGGAAACAATAATTGTACACAAGCACTAGAGTACTTCTTAGCGTGGCTTATAACACTACAATGGAAAACAAAAGTTATACATGGTATCAAAAAATTATTAAAAGATATTAATTGCATCTGGAGAGGACTACTAATGCAGCAGTACTACATACACCAGAACAGACACCAGAACGAGGAACTCATCTGAAACAATTCCTTCGTACATCCTGCATCACTTAGCGGCACATAAAACATTAAAAAATATTACTTGCACAGATGAACATGCTTTAAGGGCATCCGACAAAATTATAGCAATCACTGAGGAATAGAAATCCTGCTCATACTACACAAGAATATGGATCACTCACATAGCCTGTCTGGGATGACCCACAAAATACTATAATCCTAATTGTCCTAACTACGCAGAACCTGAAGGTTGTAACTAGTAACCTGCCATGGGGCAGGCATTTACAAGAAACAGAGAAAATCACTCATGACCAGTCAGGCAGGCGGGTGCTCCGCTGTTTTTTTCATTACTCTCTCTAGGTTTCAGGAGTCATGAGTGTATTTATCCACCAACACCCATAACATGCTTCACACATAGGTTCAGAATGCACCCGTACTTTTAAGGTACTAAAAGCCTTTCACAAACTTTTAGAGAGGAACTCCTACGTCCCACGTGTGCAATCAGCCATGAGGAACGTTGATCTCAAACCTGGACTTGGCCATTCTAATCACATTTTACCACCATCACCCGTAACATGCTTCACACATATGCTCAGAATACACCCATACTTTAAGGTGTTACAGCCTTTCACCAACTTTGAAGAGGAACCCCTACGTCCCACGTGTGCAATCAACCATGAGGAGTGTTGATTACACACTTGGACTTGGTTAATTCAATCAGATACACCCAATACTGGGGAGATTAATGTCTCTATGTAATCACTAGAGTACTAGACTCCCAGTCTCAGCGTGTGACCTTTCATTCACTCAGCCCGCACTCAGTTTACTCCCAGTACTTCATGGACAGGAAGAGAGTGACCGTCAGCCCGCCTAGTTAGGCCAGTTCAGAGTACAACCTGGTGAACCTTTCCCAGCTGAGGGAGGAGTTCTATTTTCCCGTTAGTAAGATTTTTCACTGACTGACTGAAGAGATGTGGTGTTGTATGAACCAAGGTGGGGAAATTTGATGAAGCAGATCGACCACCGAACAAAATGCAGAAGCTGGTCCCACGTAGTTAGTCGTCAAGGACACCTATTCACCTCGTGCGTTGCCAGCTATACGACCACTAGACACCGACCAACCACCGGCCAACCTAGTGGGTTCTCAGAACCCTGCAAAAGGAGCACTCTGTTAGCTACTGTTAAATTCTTCTCCGCCCTATTTAAACACTGTCTGAAATCAACTAAAAAACTTACTTGCAACACTGAAATGTGAGCGGGAAGGGACGAGGCCACGTGGTCGTTTTCCTTGGCAGAGACGCGTGGACGACATCAACTGAGGTCGTAGCATCCCTCAGGGCGCTCGCCTGCCCCCCCCCCCCATGATGTCATCTTTCACTTATTAATAATAGTTTCTTTGGGACAAACGTAACATATTTAGACTGGGAAACTATCCACAATAACTTAAAATTTTATAATTGTCCCTTAACTTCATGAATAGTGTCTACATTAATTCGATAAAGTACATTTAGTTTTATATAGGCCTAGTTCAAAATGCCTCCACCTCCCGCTTGGCGGTGTTGCTTGAGCCTTTGTTTTAACTCGCCATGAGGCGTGGGTGTTTCAGTCTGGCCTACTTATGCTTTCCTGTTTCGGCAGATCTGTTATTTCTGTTTAACTCTTCTAAATATCACATTGAAATTTCGGAATATTACACACACACACAAACACACACACACACACACACACACACATATATATATATATATATATATATATATATATATATATATATATATATATATATATATATATATATATATATATATATATATATATATATATATATATATATATATATATATATATGTACTGTATAAGCCCGATATTCTAATTTATTAATCTATACCGCTCGTGGGCTCAAGAAGGGGAAAATGTGGGTGTTTAAAGCAAATAACAACATTCACACAAAAGATATAAATCAACATTCATTTTAGTGTAAATCAGGAGGAATATTATCCATAAACAGGGGACTAAAAACAAATAACGCGACAGAATATCTAAGTCTCCCACAACAATAAACAGACAACTGTTTACCCACCATCTTGTTGCTATATTTGAACACATGGAGGCCGTGACCTTTGTGTGTTTTGGCGCTCATGTGAAAAAAAACACCAGTTAATTCTGATTGATCACTGCAAATAAGCACCAATGATTGATGCCATTTCATTCTACTGTAGTGTGGAATTTACACAACTCCTTAACTTCTTAATTCCTTAAAAACGTTTATGAAACCTAACCTTCATTAATCATTTGTTGGTGTATAAACCTGACTCTTGGCTAAGTTGATGGGTTGAACATTAAACTTGACTCACAGAACTCTATTTAACACTGCTCAATGTCCACAATAAACTACCCAACTTATGCTTTTCATAACCTAAAAATATGAGATATCAGTTTCTTCTAATGTTATTTAAACCTGTTCATCTTACTTCACATAATCCAAAAATGTCCTAACACAAGGTTTTTATTTCCTTTGGAATATTTGCATACTTCCCAGCTTCATATAATATTCTCACATTCTAATCTCTGATTTCTTGTTTTCCTCTGCTCGGTCTTTAGTTTTCCTTTTTTATTTCCAAGTCTTAACTTTGCTTAGGAAGTATAACTAGCTATCGGAGACATATTGCTCATAAGCATGGAAGGTAATGTGATTGGGCCTTTTGATGAAGTCGATCAAACAGGAATGCCTGAAAATTTTTGACAATACTTGTTCAATGTCCATTGTTGTCTTTTAAGAGAACTCAGTGAGGTGGGAAGCCCAATGCCTTTCCTCACCTGAAGGGTTTGTGGAAATAGAAAAACTACGTGTATCAAGTTCTCCCCATTCCATGCCCCCACCTATATTTTACATCTATCTAGTATTTTCTACTCTATCCATCCTATGACCAAACAAAACCCCCAAACCAGATGGTATCCCAAATATCCTCAAAACTGTTTTCTCTATATTTTTTCTAATTTTTTAAGTCCCTCATTCTATTTGCTCATCTTAGAAACTGCACAGTGTCCCGTCTATATCTCCCCTCCAAAAAGGTGACCCCTCCTCTCCCTCCGACAATCCATAGCTCTCACTTAAATCACTTCTAAAATCATGAATGAAAACTGTCAAATAACAAAGATGTACTCCACCAATTAGAAGATAACCAGCTCTTCTCTGACAGGCAATATGGTTTGCTTTGTAGCTGTTCTACTGCAGTCTGTTTTGTTCTCCTACTTTATAACCTAGACTGTGCTATTAACAATCTCAGTGAATCTAATTTTCTTGTCTTTGAAATAGACATTGTTGATATTCCAAGCACTGATCAGATCATCTAGTGCTCAGCCTACCACACTTCAGGCCATGTTACGGGTCCTCAGTCTACCACACCCCAGTCCATGTTACAGGTCCTCAGTCTACCACACCCCAGGTCATGTTACGGGTCCTCAGTGTACCACACCAGAGTCCATGTTACAGGTCCTCAGTCTACCACACCCCAGTCCATGATACAGGTCCTCAGTCTACCACACCCCAGGCCATGTTACGGGTCCTCAGTCTACCACACACCAGTCTATGTTACAGGTCCTCAGTCTACCACCCCAGTCCATGTTACAGGTCCTCAGTCTACCACACCCCAAGTCATGTTACGGGTCCTCAGTCTACCACACCCCAGTCCATGTTACAGGTCCTCAGTCTACACCCCAGTCCATGTTACAGGTCCCCAGTCTACCACACTCCAGGAAATGTTACAGGTGTTCAGTCTACCACACCCAGGCCAGGCCATGTTACAGGTGCTCAGTCTACCACCCCAGTCCATGTTGCAGGTCCTCCAGTCTACCACACTCCAGGAAATGTTACAGGTGTTCAGTCTACCACACCCCAGGCCAGGCCATGTTACAGGTGCTCGGTTTACCACACCCAGTCCATGTTACAGGTCCCCAGTCTACCACACTCCGGGCCATGTTACAGGATCCTCAGTCTACCACACCCCCAGGGCATGTTACAGGTCATCAGTCTACCACACCCCAGGTCATGTTACAGGGCCTCAGTCTACCACACCGCAGTCCATGTTACAGGTTCTCAGTTTACCACACCCAAGGCCATCTTACAGGTCCTTAGTGTACCACACCCCAGGCCATGTTACAGGTCATCAGTCTACCACACCCCAGGTCATGTTACAGGTCCTCAGTCTACCACACCCCAGTCCATGTTATAGGTTCTCAGTCTACCACACCCCAGGCCATGTTACAGGTCCTCAGTCTACCACACCCCAGTCCATGTTACAGGTTCTCAGTCTACCTCACCCCATGCCATGTTACAGGTCCTCAGTCTACCACACCCCAGTCCATGTTACAGGTCCTTAGTCTACCACACCCAGTCCCTGTTACAGGTCCTCAGTCTTCCACATTCCAGGACATATTACAGGCCCTCAGTCCGCCACACCCCAGTCCATGTTACAGGTCCTCAGTCTACCACACCCCAGGCCTGTTACAGGTCCTCAGTCTATCACACCCCACTCCATGTTACTGGTTCTCAGTCTACACACCCCAGGACATGTTACAGGTCCTATCTGCCACACACCCAGTCCATGTAACAAGTCCTCAGTGTACCACACCCCAGTCCATGTTACAGGTCCTCAGTCAACCACACCCCAGTCCATGTTACAGGTCCTCAGTCTACACACCCCGGTCCATGTTACAGGTCCTCAGTCTACCACACCCCAGGCCTTGTTATAGGTCCTCAGTCTACCACACCCAGGTCATGTTACAGGTCCTTAGTCTACCACACCCCAGTCCATGTTACAGGTCTTTAGTCTAACCACACCCCAGTCCACGATACAGGTCCTTAGTCTACCACACCCCAGGCCATGTTACAGGTCATCAGACTACCACACCCCAGGCTATGTTACAGTTCCTCAGTCTACCATACCCCAGGTCATGTTACAGGTCCTTGGTCTACCACACCCCAATCCATGTTACAGGTCCTTAGTCTACCACACCCCAGTCCACGATACAGGTCCTTAGTCTACCACACCCAGGCCATGTTACAGGTCATCAGACTACCACACCCCAGGCTATGTTACAGTTCCTCAGTCTACCACAACCCAGGCCATCGTACAGGTCCTCATTCTACCATACCCCAGTCCATGTTACAGGTCCTCAGTCTACCACACCCCAGGCCATGTTACAGGTCCTCGTCTACACACCAGGAAATGTTGCAGGCCCAGTCTCCCACACCCCAGTCCATGTCACAGGTCCTCAGTCTATCACACCCTAGGCCATTTTACAGGTCCTCTGTCTACCACACCCCAGGCCATGCTACAGGTCCTCAGTCTGCCACACCCCAGGCCATGTTGCAAGTTCTCAGTCTACCACACCCCAGGCCATGTTACAAGTCCTCAGTCTACTGCACCCCAGGCCATGTTACAGGTCCTCAGTCTACCACACCCCAGACCATGTTACAGGCCCTCAGTCTACCACACCCCAGGCCATGTCACAGGTCCTCAGTCTACCTCACCCCAGGCCATGTTACAGGCCCTCAGTCTACCACACCCCAGTCCATGTTACAGGTCCTCAGTCTACCACACCCCAGGCCATGTTACAGGTTCTCAGTCTACCACACCCCAGGCAATGTTACAACTCCTCAGTCTACCACACCCCAGGCCATGTTATAGGTCCTCAATCTACCACACCCCAGGCCATGTTACAGGCCCTCAGTCTACCACACCCCAGTCCATGTTACAGGTCCTCAGTCTACCTCACCCCATGCCATGTTACAGGCCCTCAGTCTACCACACCCCATTCCATGTTACAGGTCCTCAGTCTACCTCACCCCAGGCCATGTTACAGGCCCTCAGTCTACCACACCCCAGGCCATGTTACAGGCCCTCAGTCTACCACACCCCAGTCCATGTTACAGGTCCTCAGCCTACCTCACCCCATGCCATGTTTTACAGTAGGGTGTGTCATACGAGGCGAATTTTTTTTGAGTTCTGAAAATCGGGTCTATGGTATTAATGATGTAGTCTTCATGTGTGCAGAATCATGTGATATCTTCAGATTTGAAAAGTTTTCATTTTTGCTAGGTAATTTTAATCCTGAAATCTTATGAAAATTCAGTATTCCCACCCTTTTACCAACAATTACTAAATAGTTTATTTAAAGTAAAGTAAATGTATCAGGTTAATTTATTAGGATGAAATGATCCAGAATAGTGAACGAATGATCTTGACATTTATTAAATTAATATTCCTTTAGAAAAACAAAATCATCAAATACAAAACCCTGTTTTACTACTACTTAATTCGGTGTTGCTGCACACCATAGAGAACATGTCTTTCTTGCTTCTGTTTCTCTCTACTCATCACCTCCCTGCTGACCACCTGAGCTCGGATGTACTTCCTCCTCTCCTGGTTGTACACGTGACTGCTGGCCTCGCCACTTGCTGTACACAACGCCTCATACCTGTGCGAGGGCTGGTGGCAGGACATGCATGGCTGTCCAGGAAAGCTCTGACTTGAAATACGGTGAGGCTGCAGGTAAGAGGGGGCTCACTGCCAGCCTGGGATGTTATCCAGATCTATGAGATCAGTGAGGGTCTTTGGCAATCTAGATTGACTTCAGGAGTCTTCCTGACCCTGAAGGAATCGTCACCAACTGATTCGTCATGCCCAGATCCTCTCATAAGTCTCATACCCAAGATCTTTTGACTGCCACTCTTCTCTCCTCTCATCCTTACTGCAGAGCATTGTCTGCAGAACTGCCTCGGGATGAGACATACCAGGAAGACTTCCTCACAGTCTGCTCCACAATCTGAACAACCTTCCTTGGCTGACTCTCAGGAGCTCAAGCTGGAAGAGAACATGCTCGACCTTCTGAGAACGATGACTTGGACTTGTGTTGAACCAATTTGGCAAGTAGACACTCACGATGAATTGGACAATAAGTCTCAGGTTGTGAAGCTGGTTCCCTTTCAGCTTATGATGAGCGACCCAAATTCTGCAGAACCTGAGAGCCGTTGTGAGCCACCTAGAATGTGAGACTGACCTATTCGCAGATAAGCAAGCCCATCAGGCATGACCCCAGTTTCCGATGGCACTGCAAATCATGTAACCATAGTACTGGCCAGTACTCAGGTCGTCAATGACAGTATGTGCAAGCTCAATCGAGTGGAGGGCCAACTGTGATTTTTTCAAAGCTCGGATTTACTTCTAACTCAGTGGCAGAGTCCAGCATCTTGCCAAGAGGACCAGACCTTCTGTTGTTTGAAAGAGTCTGCCATCCAGCCTCTGGATCAGATGTCTGAGTGGCAACTCGTTGTGTGGAGGTCACAAACAATCCAGACCAGCTTCCTCCCAATCTTCCGCTCTATCCACTGTAATCTCCCCTTGCCACTCCTGTGTTCGTGTTGGTGCTGTCCCTCCAATGGCCTGCAGTGGGTCTGGTCTACGTTCCTCTCTGGAGCTGTTCACAATGTTATCTGCCACTATCTCAGCTGGTTTCCTGATGTCATCTTTCTGGAGTGAATGCCACAAATACTTCCCTCCTGGTTCACTGCAGCAGGAGAGTAGTGTTCCTCCTTCACCATGGCAGGGAACAACTTGTCAGAATCTCCACTTTCATGAACACTTTAGTGTCATCCCTTCTCCCATCAAAGAACAAACAATTGATTCCATTTTCTTATCCCCTTATCAAACTCCTCTTCTAGGTTACTGACAAGTTTCTCCTGAGCTCTCTTACTTTGTTATGATCTATCACCAGGTGAACATCATCAGGTGTTATCAAACCACTGTCAACCCAGGCAGCTGTTGCTATCTCTGCAGTTTCCTCTGAGACTGAAAAGTGTGGTGTCGCATGCTGGCCAGACATGCCTGGATATCTTTTCCTATTTTGAATCTTGTTCTCGAAGGTTTGGGATCATTATTTTCTGGGTTAGGGACAAAGTCACCATT
This sequence comes from Homarus americanus, assembly GCF_018991925.1. Lineage (NCBI taxonomy): Eukaryota > Metazoa > Arthropoda > Malacostraca > Decapoda > Nephropidae > Homarus > Homarus americanus. Next base: position 13,274,049 of record NW_024722227.1, read on the forward strand.
CTCCTGGTCAGCACTCGGATCAGCCATGGGGAAGTCATTAAACTCTGAATCAGCTTGACTCCAATCATCAGCCTTTTTTACCTCACCCTGGGCCTTCTCAAGTCTCTTTTCCTCGGCAACTCTTCTCCTCTTTTGTCTCTCTGTGGCAGCCTCCTGTCTCTTGGACTCCGGAATATCTTGGCTAGAAATCATGAGAGCCCCTATACTGCCAGTCTTCTCTCTCTGTGCTTTGACAAATGCCAGTTCGATCACAGGAATCTTCAGTTCACGCTTGCAAATACAGGAGATGTGGGCCTCGGATTTACAGTCACGATCGCATCCAAGCTCAGGACAGAAAACAATTGGGCACTCGCAAGTAATTATGTCAAATAATTGGTCCAGTTGCTTGGCAAAGCTGTCCTTAACTGCAAGTTTTCCTCTCCCAAGAGAGATATCTCTTGCCTTTTCCCAACTGGCTAGCAGTCTCTCACTAATCTTTTTCTGACTTGTTATGACTGGAGGCTTGAACTGAGCGTTAGCCAGAGTGTACTGTGCCAAGACAGCTTTGGTCATATCACTGGCAATGTCTTTGTTTGTGTAAGTTCTTTGGTTCTTTTCACCGATTTGCCTGATTAAAACACCGTATCTCAAAGCATCTCTCAATGTAGGCAATCGACTTCAGAGCCTCTCCCAGACCCAAGATAGTGACTGAGATGGCTGGATTTTTGTCCAACGGACACAAGCAGCCATCGCAAATATTATCAACTTATAAATGCATCAGAACGGCCAGAAAAATATTGTTAGTTGGGTTGTTAAAGAATGCAGAAGTCAGAAAGCAATGTTCACTATTTAATTGTAATGCACTACGTAGCAAGGTATCGTTAGATTTTCGATAAATTTCACGCTAAAATTCTACCTAGCAAAAGGTTGCAAAATATTGAAACTGAAATTATTTTCTGTTTATATACACTAAAATCTACCAAAAAAGTGATGGGCCATTAGTTTTAGCTGATCTTCCCTCCTATGACACACCCTAATGTTACAGGCCCTCAGTCTACCACACCCCATTCCATGTTACAGGTCCTCAGTCTACCTCACCCCAGGCCATGTTACAGGCCCTCAGTCTACCACACCCCAGGCCATGTTACAAGTCCTCAGTCTACCTCACCCCGGTCTCGATGAGATATTTGCCAGAGTATTAAAGGAATGTAAGGAAGAGCTTAGTATGCCCTTAGCAAAGTTGTTTAACATGTCCTTAAAAACAGGTGTAGTACCAGAATCCTAGAGGATAGCGAATGTAATACCGATTTTCAAGAAGGGGGATAGATCACTATCCTCTAACTACCGCCCAATCAGTCTAACATCAATAGTAGGCAAATTACTGGAAGCAATCATTTCAAACTCTATTCGAAATCACCTGGAGAAGCACCGATTGATCAATGATTCCCAGCATGGCTTCACAAGCGGACGTTCTTGCTTAACTAATCTATTAACATTCTTTTCATCAGTTTTCGAATCAGTGGACGAGGGGCACAATTATGATGTGGTATATCTCGACTTTAGCAAAGCCTTCGACAGAGTCCCCACGAAAGACTAATTAGAAAGGTAGAAGCACATGGCATCAAAGGTGACATCCTTAAATGGATTAGGGCGTGGTTACAGGACAGGAAACAGCGAGTGAGCATTAACGGCACTAAGTCCCATTGGAGCAACGTCACAAGTGGAGTTCCCCAAGGCTCAGTACTTGGACCATTATTATTTATTATATACATAAACGACATAGATATCGGCATAGACAGCAACATAAGCAAATTTGCTGATGACACTAAAATAGGACGTGTTATTAAATCTAACGAGGACTCTGCAAAACTACAGGAAGATCTAAACAAATTTTTCGAATGGTCTGAAAAATGGCAGATGAAATTCAACGTCGACAAATGTAAAGTACTCAGTATAGGAGATGTAAACAGGGAAACCAGATACCAGATGAACAACGATGCCATAGAGAAATCCGACTGCGAGAGAGATTTAGGAGTAATGATAAGTAGGAACCTTAAGCCAAGTAAACAATGTGTTTTTGCTCGTAACAAGGCTAATAAAGTATTTGGGTTCATACAAAGGAGTGTTAGTTACAAGACTAGCGAGGTCATCCTAAAACTGTATCTTGCTCTTGTGAGACCACACCTGGATTACGCAGTTCAGTTCTGGTCACCGTATTACAGAATGGATATAGAATCCTTGGAAAGAATTCAGAGAAGAATGACAAGACTAATCCCGGGCATTAGGAACCTTGAGTATAGAGACAGGTTAAAGCATCTTAATTTGCACTCCCTCGAGAGACGTAGAGCGAGGGGCGACCTGATAGAGGTGTATAAGTGGAAGACAGGGCTAAACAAAGGGGACATTACGAAGGTACTCAAATTATCCAACCAGGAGCGAACTCGTAACAATGGTTTTAAATTAGACAAATTTAGATTTAGGCGTTAAATAGGTAAACACTGGTTTGGAAACAGAGTAGTGGATGAATGGAACAAGTTACCAAATATCATCATTAACTCGAATACGCTTAACTCCTTCAAACATAGGTTGGATGCTCATATGAGCAATAGGGGTTGGGTGTAAACGGGACTGCCCAGTATGGGCCAATAGGCCCGCTGCAGTTTCCTCCATTCTTATGTTCTTATGTTCTTTACCTCACCCCAGGCCATGTTACAGGCCCTCAGTCTACCACACCCCAGGCCATGTTACAGGCCCTCACTCTACCAAACCCCAAGTCTTCACATTCACAGACCCCAGGTTACCATAAGGGATACAATTTTGTCTAGTACCATTATTCACGGCAGCACTGTGTACGTGTCACTGGTCGACACGTAACGTATGATGAAATTCATGTAAGTTTATGACAATATTGGATGCAGCTGACGTCATGAACGTATTTTTTCACCAATAAGAACTACTCTCTTGAAACGTGCACGCGATTCTCCAATCATGAGACTCAGATAAATATGACCCACTGCAACACAGCCACACCATGACCTGCCCATATATATATATATATATATATATATATATATATATATATATATATATATATATATATATATATATATATATATATATATATATATATATATATATATATTTCATGTAGCTCCACAATCTAAACGTGGATAAGATACATCTTGATAAAATCATACCTTAGCTTTCGTCTTTATTCAAGACATCTTCAGAGGCCTCTGAAGATGTCTTGAATAAAGACGAAAGCTAAGGTGCTCCGTTGTTTCCCTTTTCCCCGTGTGATTTTATCCATATATATATATATATATATATATATATATATATATATATATATATATATATATATATATATATATATATATATATATATATATATATATATATATATATATATATATATATTATATATATATATATATATATATATTATATATATATATATATATATATATATATATATATATATATATATATATATATATATATATATATTTACTCGTCGCAAAAGCTTACACACTGGTGTCACTGTCAATGAAAAGAAGTGATATATTATTAGAGTGATATAGTATTGAGGGTAGCAAGTCCATATGACGTATCAGTAGGTAGGGAAAGGTGTACCACACCCGCTATAAGTCCTGCCCGCTTCCGTGATCACCTGCACTATAACGTTAACCCATCAGTCTCTTTAGTATGAAGAAATTTGAATAAAACACATCCATTATTCATATTACGTGGGCATAAGATGATAGGGAGGCCGACCTCCTGCAGGTGGGCGATGGGAATAGGAAGGTGGGAATGAAAGGGAGGAAGAGGATATAAGGGAGCCATAATGGACAACTCCTGTAGGGGTGGACGAGGGTACCGTGTCGCCGCGCCGGCCGTTCAATGGCTCTAACGTTTTCCATACACGACGCACTTCCTCCCAACTTCTGAACTGCTTTTACATTTCTTTGCAAATATTTCAACAAGTAAAATGAATATGCTATATTTTTGCTTTACTTCTATGTATTTTGCAATATATCAAACTAGCAGATTCTAGTAATTTGTGTAGGACCCTGGATGTAATTACTAAGGTTTGCTCGCACAGGTGTTTATAAAGCTGCGTCTGCATCATAGTGATCATAGCACAAGGAAAATCACGAAAAAGAAGTGTTGGTGGAGTGAAGGATCGACTTTATACTTGAGTAACTGTTGCGGAAGTGAGACAACAGGTAGGGCCGTGTTTACGTAACACGACAACTTAAGACGTGCCAGGAAGTTGGTAACGAGGTACAACTGCAGCCAAATGTGTTTAGTACCTCCTATGTGAGGATGTCTACATGTTAGGAACATTTCTAAGGCATAGTATCCAAGTGTAGCTAGGCACTGCACTGTAAACTGCGTGTGGATAACTGGATATAATCCCATGTAGACTGGGAACATGACTATATGCATTCATTTAGTAAAGACTGAGCTCGAGTTCCGATACATTTGAATGGAAAACGCTTCTGATTGCCCCCACCCCCCTAAAAAAAAACATGGTTGTAAGAAGTACATGAATGCAGATGCAATGTTTCACATATAAAGTACTAACGTAAAGCAGCATCATTAAACTGTCAATACAGTATAAGAATTGATATAAGTTTACTCAAAAGAGAAAAAGGGTCTCAGCAAGGTAACACTTAACAGGAACGGAGAAAAATCACCAGATAAAATCAGCAGTACACCTGCTGTAGTAAAATCAAACTGGGCTGGACAACGATTATTGAGAGTGAAAGTGGGTTCCATAGCCCTGACAGCCCTATGAAGGACAGTAAGGATGCAGTTCACTGAATACTAAGTATCACTACACCCCAACTAAAGTCTGGCAACACATAAGACAGTTGAACACTGTAACCGCTCGACTGCTGTGCCTTAGAACAATTTGCATTTGCAACACAATTCATGTAAAGAGGCAAGTGTTAATTACAAGGTTAGGTTTGATATAGAAGTTGGCACGGTGATAGATGAACGTACACAAACTGAAGAGATCGGAAGGTGGGCGCCAGGGAGGGTGTCCACAGAAAGACAGGATTAACTGTAAACGCTCCTAGCACCTCGCTCTAAAAATCCCCGGAACATGTATTGTTTCATGCTCGAGGGCTCAGAAGTCTCGTCACAAGTTCAGTGAAGTCGATTTTATACTTTCTACTTTAGTTGGGGTTTATCTCTTCATAAATTCCTTACACGTCACTGGTTGAAAAATGTAATCCACTGTAGATTATGACGTGAAAAACGAACAGTCATAGATAGCTACAACTGAAAACGTGTTTACTTTTACTTTATATGGGCAATAATATAATATAGTTTGACGATAAGATATTTTACACGACAGATTGACAATTCGCTCCGGTAACACGGCCATAACTGCTGTGCCCTCTAGCGGCAGGCGCTATCACTTTTGGGGCGACTTCAACTCAAAAACATATGTTTATTGTTACCATTTGCTCCTCTTTGGTTGTTTCAGTGAAAAACTGCGTCACAAACTTTCTCTATTTTACTTAAGATACCTTGTTATTCTACCTCCGGGAAACACTGCTTATACAGAAAACTACACAAAGGCAATACTTATTTTTGCATTAAGAATGTTCTTATTTACATACAATATGAACGAATGGAAATCCAAAATCCCGTATAATAGCACTGCAGTTTACCTGGCACAGAAACTGGGCAGTTTCCATGCGACAAAATTTCATTACCTTAAGCCTTTTGTTAATACAGTTTTATGCGCTGCACACGAATGACAAAAAAAATATGTAATACCATGTCACTCCCGTACATACTATACAGATGCTGGCACAATGTAGTTACTACAGATATAATTTATATCAGTACTAATAATTCAGTATTACACCAAGGCCTACCGACTTTCTTAAAAGTATGTCGATATTGACTCTTTTAAAAAATGTTCAGCAATCGATAACAATGTGAAATTAGGAACAAACAAATCTTTCCCCTTAGCACCACCATTATTTTTATTCAAACAAATATGACCATTCTTATTTTCATGACATTCTCAACACAAATTGTATAAAGAGGATCTCATATTCTGCGACAAATTTTTCACCTGGTACTACCCAATAGATGGCAGAAGCAGATCATAATAGCATAAAGTAACCCAAAACAAGTGACTGTCCAGAATTAGTTTAAACTTTGGAGACAAAGTTTGATCAGACTCTGTTTATCATAAGAACTATATATTTATCAAAGATTCTTAACTCTATTTACTACAGAGCGCCAAGGAAGACTTGCATAGAATACTGTAAGCGTACTGAAAAAGAAATATGGTGGTGCAAATGGAGTATAGATGACCAAAGCTGAAACTGAAAAGGAGGAAAGTGGAGTTAGAGAGGGATAATGAGGATATATAGATGATGAGGAAGGCAATAGCAGAATATCAGTAAGCAGGATAGAAGACAGAGACCTGATATTACCAGAATGGCCACTCATTCCCCTCAACACTTAGCCCCGACCGGGCCTGGGTAAGTCTTCGCCTCAACCTCACCCTGATCTTTGCACAATTAAACTATGTACTTTACTACATAGCCTCTAAATCTGGCTCGACGTTAATTGAACAGTATGTTCTTAATTTCGAATGGGAAATATTACCCGTTGGTGGTTACAAGAACAGAGCTGATAGAACATAGTGTGGAGAGACAGGTCTTCGGGTCAAGAACCACAAAATGTCAGTCAAGTCTGCAGTATGTGGTGGCCTTGACTGTTGGTTTGGGTGTATTGAGTGTTTAGTCTAGACGCGTCCCTGTCCACACGAGGAAGGCGAACTACACGACCGTCATATATTCGCTTCCTGTTTCTTGTTTTGTTTTATATAACATACTAACGAATAAATATCAATGAGCAAATATCAACTTAGCTACAACTTTTCATTCCACCTTATTTATGATATATTTATGTGAAAACTGCCAATGAGAACAACTCTCGTATCAAATTTTGTGTGGATTCCGTGGATATCTCCGTATTTTAACTCTTTTCACATGTATGTGATTTTTAATTAAACATAATACTGACGACACGCACGCACGCACACACACACACACACACACACACACACACACACACACACACACACACACACACACACAAGGAAGAACACAAACACATGAGAAACAACAATAATAAAAAGAAAAATACAATCACCACAACAACAGGCTTTTTAATGTGTGCGGGGGGCCGGGGGGTCTCCTCTCGCATCTGATCCCAGGGGGATTAGGAGGAGGGTGGGGTGGATGGTTGGGCATGCGCAGCTAACACCACCACCTCTGCAACTTCCTCATTGCCGTCTCACTTTTCTTGTGTCTTGATACTGCGACGCACACTTTGCCAGCAGCTCCCCCACGGCCCACACTACCTCACCCCCACCACCATCAGCTACGCAGTACCTGGCTGACCAGCGCTCCTCGTTTTGTGAGTGTGTTTATTTTCTAGAAACGCGAACACACACACACACACACACACACACACACACACACACACACAACATTGTATAAATGACACACCAGCAGGTCCTAGATTTAACCTTGAGATTGACAATAATTTATGAGGTCTGTAAATGGGAGTGAGGGGGGAGGGAAAGGAAGAGTGGGAGGCGACAGGGAAAAATAAAGCAAGTAGGAGATAAATGATGAAAGGAATGTAAGAAGGAAAGGAGGGAAGGCAAGAAAGAATGGGGGAAAGGTAAGAAAGAATTAAGATTGAATGTGGGTGCGGATGGTAGGAATGGTATAGGAGAGGAGGAAAAAAATAGGGGAGTGAAAGACGAAAATGAGGGAGGGTAAGAAGGGAAGGGGGAAGAGAGAGAGGGTAGGGAGGAAGGGAGGAAGGAGGAAAGAAGGAAGTGAGGGAGGACAAGAAGGGAGGAGGGAAGGAGGGAAACAAAGGACGGAAGAGGGGAAGGAGGGCAGGGGCGGATCCAGGACTATCAAAAGGGGGGCAGGTCCAAGAACTTGTGGGTGAGAAAACATGACGAGCACAACCGCTAGCCCACCCAAGTGGGGGATTTCGGGGGCGCTGTAGGCCCCCGAAATTTTTTGAAATCAGACCAATATCATGGGCATTTTGAGGTAGTTTTGAAGCCATGCGCACTTGATATTAGGAGACATTCTGAGGTCAATAGTAATTACTTTTTACTATACAAAAACGCCTGAGTACAATACTGCATTAAAGAAAAAAGTATTGGAATTTTCTGATGAAGGGGGGACTCCTGACCCTGAATCCGCCCCTGGAGGGTAAGAAGGGAGGGAGAGTAAAGAGGGAACAAGGAAGGGCGGGTAAGAAGGGAGAATAGAAAGGAGGGTAAGAGAGAAGGAATGAAGGGGGAAGGGTAAAGACGAAGGAAGGGAGGGCGGGTAGGGAGGGAGCAAAGGGGGAGAGGGAAGAAGGAGGGCAGGTAGGGAGGGTAAGAAGGGAGGAAGGGAAGGAAAGGCGGGTAGAGAGGGAGGGAGAGTAGGGAGGGAAGGTAAGAAGGAAGGGTGGGAGGGAGAGATATGGTATACAAGGTGACAGGGAAGAGACGGAAAAAGGTGTAGGTGTACAGAGGCAGCCAGTACCACACCACATCCCCCTTCTGTGTGTGTGTGTGTGTGATGATAATAATAATAATAATAATAATAATAACACTAATAATAATAATAATAATAATAATAATAATAATAATAATAATAATAATAATAATAATAAACGGTTTATTGAAAGAGCATGGCAGCCGTAAGGCTGAAAATATACAGTTACATAATTGGGGAATGGGTCTCTTGATTGACAAATAATATACAAGTAACATAAGTGATACAAATACAATATGTAATAACTAGGTGGGGAGCAGCTCAAACTACAGGGCATTTCAACATAGTGACAGTGCAAAAAGTAAGATTGACTGGGAGTGAATACACTGGTTGATTACAAGTTATTGATAACTATTACAATGGTTGGGACTGGGCTGTTCTTATAGCGATCAGTTCGTGCTCGTATGGGCTGGATGCGGTTGTGGTGTCGAACAGCAATTCTCCGACGAGGGATCTCTGGTAGGAACCGGTTTCGAGGATGGTGCAGAAGGTTCTCACCAAATTTGCAGGTGAGGTCGTGGTGATGGTCAGAGAGAGCCGAGAGGGTCACTGTGTTGAGCGTTTTTTGATATGTGGAGTAGGAAGGGGAGAGAATAATCTTGCATGCCCTCTTTTGCACTTTTTCTAGGTGTTTACGTTGTGTGGCATTTAGGGAGGAAGACCAGGTAAGGGAGTCATAGGTATGTGTGTGTCAGCAGTACAATCCAGTCCTATCTGTGCGACTGAGCAGCCCTTTCGAGGAGCCACTCTGCTCACCCCACATGGAGAGGGGGCTCGAAAAGGTGCCCTAAACATAGCCTGCTTAAAGAACCAACCTGACTGAGCAACCGCACCCAGTAAGGTCATCCTCTTGCGGTCGAAAACACAATCATAATCACAGATCCAAACAAAAACAAACTAAACAACGTCTTATTGTCGCTGCATGGAATGTCCGGACCCTTCTTGATACTGGCACAAATGAGTGTCCTGAAAGAAGAACCGCCCTTGTGGCAAAAGAGCTGGCTAGTGTTACGGACTGGTGGTCCTAGATTGTGTCAAACCATCGGTTCCCCACTTCGGCAACAGAGTTAAAAGTAACAAGGTCGCCAATGAAATTAATAAATGAAAGGAATAAGCAATTCACTAGAGTAAACGAGAAAACAAATTCACTTAACAAAAGAAATAAAGCATCTGACAAAAGTACATAATAAATATGAATCAAAAGATAGGTTTACTAAATATTAACCGATTTGGGAATATTCACAACTCGGCAAGCAAAAACAGAAGTAACGTTAATCATAATTACAGTGACAATTAAGCAAATAATAACGAGGGTTGGGTACACCAATCAATACAAAGAAAATTATATAACTTCACCGTTCTTTCACTACTATAATGTTAATACCCTTTAAACCGAGTGCATGTATCAGCCCCTTTTAGTCTTTATATAAATGTCAGGGCAATACATTGGTTTTATATAATCATATCACCCCCTGTAACTTTCCACTGGCTATGAGGTGACAAGATCATATCACGTAATGGCCAGGTTCCTTGAGGCGCGGCCCAGTGATTGTTTAGGTCAGCATTAAAAGGCCGGCGCCCTCCGGCATTGTTACTCAACCCCTCACACAGACCGGACGTATTTAGCAGGACTATTTAACATAGCCTCCGTCCTCCTCTTACCACTCATAGTTACAGTGATAGGTTACGGTGATCTACATTTGGAACTGTATCCTAGATAGTTCCTGAATAAATGGATAACAGACAATTGGGTTTCGCTGCTAAAAACCCTATATAATATAAATGTTCCAGCCTCGTTAACCTAGACAGAATCAGCAGTTAACTGACCTAGAACATACAGACAAAATATTATATCCTATAAAAATGTTATATCCTATTCTTCCTCCACTTTCCTTGACTCACTCACTCTCAACAATATACTGTCTACTCACGCTTATATCTTTGCTATGTGTTGAGCTCCTTCCACCGTGTCCTTCCTTTCTCAGCCACGTCAAACCTGCTTCTCCCTCTGTCCAGTGTACCATGGCCACCACATCACATTTTGGCGGGAATCTACAACCAACCACGCATCCGTTTTCCAGTGGCACCATGCAACGTCACCTCTGACGTTTCAACAGCTCCACCCGTTCCATGTTTGCCCATGTGGTCTAGCTATGGTTTGTTGTTGTCGTTGTTGTGGTGGTTTCCAATTCCTCCTTGCTACTTCCGGGAATCACGTGACGTCACACTCGGTATAACATCGACATAGCAGCCATTAGCGAGTCCCGGCTCTCAGACGAGGGTTCACTCACAGAACGGATGTCTGGCTATACCTTCTTCTGGAAGGGTAAGCCTGCTGCGGAGAGAAACCGCATTTATGCAGTTGGCTTTGCCATCCACCAGTGCATCCTACTTAGACTAACTGAAATGCTTGTTGGGATCAATGAGCGCCTCATGACACTCCGAATCCCACTGAATCACTCACATCATGCCTTCTTCATCAGTGCATACGCCCCAACACTGGATGCAGAGGATAACATAAAGGAGGCCTTTTAGCACCTTGACAGGGTGCTAACCTCTATCCCCAGAGAAGATAAGGTTGTGCTCCTAGCTGACTTCAATGCCAGAGCTGGCAGAGATGCTGACATTTGGCAGCGAATCATAGGGAGAAATGGACTAGGCAAGTGTAATCCCAAAGGCCTACTCCTCCTCAGCAAGTGTGATGCACACAACCTCATTATCACCAATACCTTGTTTAGGCAGGCCGACAAGTTCAAGGGTTCATGGCAACACCCACAATCCAAACACTGGCATCTCATTGACTACATCATTGTCAGAAAAGAGATCGCCGAGATGTCCTCATCACCCAAACCATGCGTGGCTCAGACCACTGCAACATTAATCATTGGCTCGTCAAAGCCAAGTTCTCAGTTCACGTCGCCCCAAAACGGAGAAGGCAGCAAGCCTCCAGAAAAGGTATTAACATTAAGCGTCAGGAGGATCTAGCGGTAGGACGTGCCTTCAGAGAGCAGTTCAAGCATGGGCTGATAAACAACCCGACAACAAACAACCCAAATACCAGTGCCGAATGGGATATTCTCGACACTGTCAAGACAAAAACCTGCAGAGACGCTCGACCAGATTGAAAGAATACACCAGGACTGGTTTGATGAAAATGACCCGTAAATCAATACCCTTGTCAATGATAAATGTGTTGCCTTAACTGACTGGTAAAACAACCCTCAGTCTCAGACCAAAGATAATACCTTCAGCAAGAAGAAAGCCGAGGCCCAGTGTGAACTTCGCAATCTAGAGAACGACTGCTTTAAGAATAAAGCATGTGAAACACAAAAACTTGCAGATCAACACAAGATGCTCTAAGTTTTCAATTCCACTAAAACATTTTATGGGCCAATTGCTCATGGCGCAGCCCTCACTGCTCATCCGACGGTAACTCCCTAATTAAAGACGAAGAATGCATTCTTCAGAGCAGGAAAGAGCATCACCATTCGCTGCTCAACCGAAACACCGATGTGGATGTCCTGATTACCAGGCAGGTCCCTCAGCATCCAGAGCTGATCCACCTTTGCTATCCTCCATCCCTGGATGAGGTAGCTACTGTCATCAAACAGATAAGAACATAAGAACATAAGAAAATAAGGAGTCTGCAATAGGCCGGTTGGCCTGTGCATGGCAGCTCCTGTCGAGAGTTACTACCACTCTCTATCATCCATGAATCTATCTAGCCTCCTTTTGAAACTTTCCAGAGTTCCCGCACTTACTACAAAGTTGCTAAGCTTGTTCCACTCGTCCACCACCCTATTTGTGAACCAGTTTCTTCCTATCTCCCTCCTAAACCTAAACTTATCCAACTTGAATCCGTTGCTCCGAGTCCTATCCTGCTCGGATATTATAAGAACTTTATCTATATCCCCTTTATTGATTCCTTTCACCCACTTAAATACTTCTATCATATCTCCCCAGGACCTCAGGACCTGATGGAATCCCAGCCGAGGTGTATAAAGCAGGAGGACCTCTGCTTACCAGCCGTCTCCACTCTTTCCTGGACAACCTCTTAAAGACGCCTCCATCGTCAATATATATAAGAACAAAGGAGACCGGTCAGACTGTGACAACTACCACGGGATCTCTCTGCTGTCCGTAACTGGCAAGATTATCGCCTGAGTCCTCCTAAACAGATTTCTTCCTGAGGCGGAAAACTTCCTCCCAGAATCTCATTGTTGCTTTAAACCATCACGTGGCACCACTGACATGATCTTTGCTGCCCGCCAGATACAGGAAAAGTGCAGAGAACAGCGTCGTGACTTGTACATGGCCTTCATCGACTCGGTCAACAGGGAAGCCCTCTGGCGAACCCTCAGCCGTTTTGGCTGCCCACGAAAATTCATTGCCATTGTGAGGTAAATCCACAATGGCATGAACGGCAGTATCCTGCACAATGGCACCCACTCTGAGTTCTTCCCCCATCTAAACGGGGGTAAAACAAGGATGTGTATGGGCACCAACTCTCTTTTCCATTTTCTTGGCTGCCTACTTTACTTGTGCTAGTGCCAATTTAGCCGGTTGGGTGGACATACAGTACTGGACGAAGGGTCTTTTCAACATAAAATGACTCCAGGCAGGAACAAAGGTGTCGGCAGCTTCCATTACCGAACATCAGTTTGCAGACGACCTCATCCTTGTTGCCCACACTGAACATGACCAACAGGAGATCCAGAACACGTACGGATGAAATGTGCATCTCAAGCCTTTGGCAGATTCCGTACCCGTGTCTTCAGCTGTAGGGAGCTGAAAATATCTACAAAGCTGCACGTATATCCCTGCTACATGTCAGCAAGACATGGGTCACATAAGGGAGGCACCTCAAGGCACTTGAAAACTTTCACCAACGTAGTCTACATACCATCCTCCGAATTTGCTGGGAAACAATACAACAAATGCCAGTATTCTTGCTGACAACAACAGTAGGAGCATCGAGGCTACCATTATCCATAAAAAACTACGCTGGACTGGCCATGTTACCCGGATGGACGACAGTAGACTGCCAAAACAGCTACTTTACAGTCACCTAACGAATAGTAAATGTAATGCTGTCGAGCAACAGAAAAGGTATAACGATAGTCTTAAGACAAACCTGAAAAAGTGCCAAATCGACCCCCTCACCTGGGAGACAACTACCCCTCTTCGTAACGCCTGGAGGAGCACCACACGAGAAGGTGTCAATACTTTCTAGTTAGCCGGACTGCATACCGAGACAGACAAGCGCCAATGCTGGAAAGAGGCTGCTACCGCCCCTCCCGCGCTCGATGTAGCCCTCCACACATGCAACATCTGAGAACAACTCTGCCGGTCCCGTATCGGCGTCTTTAGTCACCTCAAAACTCACCACTGAAGGTAAGATCATAACATCGGGTATAAACAAAGAAAGATGTACACCACTAGATATACTGTAGGTATATATATATATATATATATATATATATATATATATATATATATATATATATATATATATATATATATATATATATATATATATATATATATATATATATATATATATATATATATATATATATATATATATATATTGTTACGAGTAGGGGATTTAGAATATAGTTATACGTCTACCCAGATCCCAACAGGTAACAAAAAAACAAAAACAAAGACAATCGGACTATAAAAGGGTAGACAAAGGATGAGAGCTTTCGTTGTGTATAATAAAGTACCATAAATTCCTTAACAAAATATTCAGCTTATAAATTACCCTTAACCAAACTTAACCTAAACATTAACAGTATATACATATTAATACAACATAAACAATTTTGAAGCAAGTGGACGTGGGGGAGGCAATACAAGATTACAAATACTTAAGTGAGGAGCTGAGATGGCTGACGAGTAAGGCTGAGTATTGTAGAAGACGGTAGGTAGTCACTGTGCCGTAGGTTTAGAGGATAGATGATCCTGTGGTCACTTCCCAGAGTGTAGTGCTCTCTCCTCGAATTGGAGCTCACAAAGAAGACTTGGAGGAAGTGACGCAACAACCAGGATATGGAGAAGGGAAACCCCGGAGTGGTAACTAAGACGAGTCATACTCGTGTCTCGTCCCTAGATGGCGTTGCTCGTGGTGCTGGGTAGGTAGATCAAGACAATAGATGGCGTGGTTCGTAGTGCTGGGTGGAGGGGTTCGTAACACACCCCCCCTCCAAAGACCTCCGTAGCGCGGGCGCGAAGGAGGTGATCACCTGGTGCGTCTGGAGAGTAGCTGCTGCATTTCCACTGGTGCTCGGGATAAGGAGTCTGCAATCAGGTTGTCCACCCCTTTTATGTGCCAGACTTGTAGATTATAGGGCTGGGTGAGGAGAGCCCAGCGGAGGATTCGCTGGTTGGAGGTCTTGTTGGTTTGGATGAACGTGAGTGGGTTATGGTCGGTGAAGACTAGGGTTGTTTGTGGGCAAGACTGGAGGTAACATTCAAACTTCTTTATTGCCAACACCAGAGCCAGGGCCTCCTTCTCTATGGTCGAGTTGTTGGTCTGATGTTTTTTCAACTTGGTGGAGTAGTATGCCACAGGGTGAAGGACATCAGTGGTTGGGTCGGGTTGTAGGAGCACAGCCCCAACTCCGACACCACTAGCGTCGATTTGCAGATGGAAGGGCAAGGTGTAGTCAAGGGGGTGAACTACAGGCTTGGAGGCAAGGAAGGCTTTGAGGCGGTGGAAAGACTGGTCGCACCTCTGATTCCAGATGTAAGGGACCGCAGAACTGGTAAGGTCTGTGAGGGGTCCGGCCACGCTAGAGAAGTTACTGCAGAACCGACGGTAGTAGCCGCACATCCCCAGGAAGCGCAGGAGTTCCTTCCTCGTCCTTGGAGTGGGGAAGGACAAGATGGCTTTAACGTTTGCGTCCTTGGGTCTCACCATACCATGCCCAACGATATGTCCCAGGTAAGTCACTGATGCCTGGCCAAAAGCAGATTTAGCCAGGTTTATGGTGAATCCAGTCTCTTGCAGTCGTGCAAACAGTATCTCCAAACGCACCAGATGTTCGTCCCAGCTGTCCGACACCACCACCAGGTCATCCAGGTAGGCGAACGTCCCACCTAGGTCCTGAATAAGGTAGTTGATGGCCCTCTGGAATGTGGCCGGAGCATTAGAAAAGCCAAACGCCATAACCAAATATTGAAAAAGACCAAATGGAGTTATAAATGCCGAGATTATTTTTGCCCTATCCGTGAGTCCCACTTGATAATATCCTTTCAATAAGTCCACCGTACTGATAAATTTGGCACAGCCTATGCTGTCTATTATATCTTCAATCAAAGGTAAAGGGTAGGAGTCTGAGACAGTGACCTGGTTCACTTTACGATAATCGGTACAGAAACGAAAAGTGCCATCGGGTTTTGGAATGAGAAGGCAAGGTGAAGCCCAGGGGGAGGTACTAGGCTCAGCTAAGTTATGTTTTAACAAAAAGTCTACCTCCTTTTTCATAATCTCTCTTTTTTGTGGATTTAGTCGATAGGCTGATTGCCTAATGGGTTGTACATCATCTGAGATTAGCTTAATATCATGTTTAAGTATATTGCAAAACCCTGGGAGGTCTGACGTGACTTTAGGAAATGTTGATAATAACTTAGTGAGATCTTTTGCTTGAGATGGATTCAGAACAGAAAAATACTCATCCAAGTTGTTGAGTATGTGACTGTTAGCAGGGTTTTCTTTAGGTAGAGGGAAGTCTAAATTCTCCAATAGGTCCATGTCATCTGTCTCCGGCTCCGGCCCTGACAAAACCGTATGCAATACAGGTTGGCTTATAGCCTCTGGGATGTCTTCCTCTGACTGCCTGGAATGGTAAAATTTCATGAGATTAATGTGAACAAGTTGTGAATCTTTTCTGCGATCAGGAGTATGGACTATATAGTTGAGAGGAGATAGTTTATTAGCAACTATATAGGGACCAGTAAACTTGCTTTTAAGGGGAGAGCCTGGAATGGGTAGAAAGAGTAACACTTTGTCACCTGGAGAAAATGATCTTTTAACTAATTTAGGTTGGGACTTCACCATTTTTTCTTGGACTTTTTTTAAGTTTGACTGAGCAATGGTTCGGACTTCAGTTAATTTGTCCCGTAAAGTGTCAATGTATTGGGAAACTGTTGCGGGCTTAATAGATGGAGTGTCAAACCACTGCTCCTTTACTATTTTAAGGGGTCCCCTAATTTGTCTCCCATATAGTAACTCGAACGGGGAGAAACCCAATGACTCCTGGGGACATTCCCTGATGGCAAAGAGTAACAAGTCTATGCTTTCATCCCATTCCTTTTGGTGTTCTATACAGTATTTTTTGATCATTGATTTGAAAGTTTGATGGAACCGTTCCAAGCAACCTTGGGATTGTGGGTGGTAAGCCGAAGATGTACAATGGTCCACACTGAGGTCTTTCATCACCTGTTTGAAAAGATTGCTCGTAAAATTGGTGCCCTGATCGGATTGGATCTCTTTAGGAATGCCCACTGAAGTGAAAAGGTGCAAAAGATGTTTGATTACGTTTTTTGAAGTGATGCTTTTAAGGGGAAAAGCCTCAGGATAACGTGTACTGGTATCCATAACTGTGAGCAGGAATTGATTTCCCTTCTTAGTCTTTGGTAATGGGCCCACACAATCCACAACAATCTTTTCAAATGGTGTAGAAAATACTGGGATGGGCTTAATGGGAGCTGCTGGTATACTTTCATTTGGTTTTCCTACCATTTGACAAATATGACAAGATTTTAGGTACTTTGACACATCCTTCCTAAGTCCAGGCCAATAATAGTGTTGGAGGAGCTTTTTATATGTTTTCAGGATTCCCAAATGTCCTGAAATACCATCATGGGCAAGGGCAATTAATGCTGGTCTGACTGAGGAGGGAATTACCACTTGATGTATTTCAGACCACGTGTCTAGATGGGCAAGCTCAGGGGGCCTATAGGCCCTCATCAAAACCCCTTCATGATAATAAAAACACGGAAGGGTGTTAAAATCTTTACCCTCAACTGCTGCATGATGAAGTTTATTCAAAGATGGATCAGATTGTTGGGCTTTAATGAGCTCATCCTTACTAATGGTCTTATTGTACAGATCTTCTGTGGGTAGGAAGATATTGGAGGTGGTTTTAGATGAAGAGGGCCCATTTCGCACACTCTGTGACCGGGTGACAGCACAAGATGGGAAAAGGTGAGGAATAGTTTCTTCAAGGTCAGTGGTGGAGTTGACAGGTAAGGGAGAGTCGACTGTCTTTATGTTGGGAACCACTAGATCTCCTACCAAGTCATTACCCAATAATAAATGAATGCCGCACACAGGCATTGGTCTTTCCTAATGGCTATTTGCACTTCCCCAGTAATCAAGGGACATTGGAGGTGCACTTTAGCTAAAGGATAGGAAGAATGGGATGAGAGATCTGAAATTAGAACACTCTCATTAGTAAATGCGGTAGATATATCAGGAATGACGTTAAACAGGAGGATAGATTGTGCTGCGCCCGTATCACGTAGTATACGAATAGGGAAAGAACGAGACCCCTCTATGATTGAAATTTTTCCCTCATAGGTGAATGAAGAGAAGAGATCCTGATGGGGCCTTTCCACATTGGTGGTTGCTATTGGTTTGGATTTGGGATCCAGGGAACTACTTTTAGCAATTCGACACTTTGGGTGTTTACAAGTCTGGATCGTATGGCCTGGGTTTTTACAGTAAGAACAAGTAAAGCTTGGTTGCATCAGGGGGGGTAGGTGTGGGACCTTTCGACCTACCACTCACGTCCCCAAGGTTATCATCAGAGGAGGACCTAACATGTCGGAAAGTACCACGTTCCCTACGGCACAGTGACTCCACCAGCAAGGCGTACTCATCAGCCAGCTCAGCTGCACGCCCTAAATTAACCTCTCCACGCTCCTCCACATGCTTCAAGATGTGAAATGGTATCTTGCTCTTCCACTCCTCCAGGACTACCAAATTTAACAAATCCTGAAATGTGGAGGTCTCTGTAGCCTCTAACCACTTCTTAAAAAACCTAAGCTTTTCTTGAGCAAACTCAACAAAGGTGTGTGAAAATGGTTTGGTTAGTTTACGAAACTTCTGCCGGTATCCATCTGGCGTGATAGCATAAGAGGTGAGGATATTCTTTTTTACGTTATCATAGTCATCAGTCTGGTCTAAACAGTTATAAACTCTACGAGCCTTACCATATAATTTAGGAACTAACACTGACACCCACTGGTCCTTTGGCCACTCATTCTTCCCGGCTATTTTCTCAAAAGTCCTAAATGACCCGTCCATATCGGATTCATCAAACCCGGGAACAAGGGAAGAAGCATTAGCAGGGTTAAAAGCAGCTAGTTTCTCTCTTAATGCCACTTCTTTTGATTTAAACTCCGATGTTAAGGTGACTTCGATCTCTCTCACCTGTAGTTCTTTTAGTCTAACCTCCTGCTCCAACTTGGCCTGTTCCATCATTCCCTCATGCTCCAACTTGGCCTGTTCCAACCTTCCCTCATGCTCCAACTTTTGCTCCAACTTGGCCTGCTCCAACTTGGCCTGCTCCAACTTGGCCTGTTCCAACTTGTCCTCCTCCTCCAACTTGGCCTGTTCCAACTCGAGTTCTTTCATTTTGATTTGGAACTCGAACCTAGCTCGTTCTAGTTCTAAGGCGTCTATTCGTTATGTTTCTTCTTGAGGGCTAGCCAGACCTGAGGCAACTTCTGAGTGAGGAGGGGTGGTGGATAGTGGTTGAAGTTTCTTGGACATGGGCGTTAATCTGTCAACAGCGGATTCTTTTAAAACTTCTTGTTGAACCAACACTTCAATCACATGATTTTTTAACATTTCCTTAGTCAGTTGCTGTGAAAATGGGATATTGTAATAGTTGGCTATTTCTTTCCATTCTTTCTTCAGGATATTAACACGTAATTTAGCTACGGAAGGATTTTCAATAA
Organism: Homarus americanus; assembly: GCF_018991925.1. NCBI lineage: Eukaryota > Metazoa > Arthropoda > Malacostraca > Decapoda > Nephropidae > Homarus > Homarus americanus. Next base: position 13,293,617 of record NW_024722227.1, read on the forward strand.
AATCCTGGAGATCAAAACCTGAGGTGGCCATTGTTAAGAAAAATAGGATAAATAAATTAATGATCAAAATATAAGATAAGTGGATTACCCTAGAAAATATCACGGCAGTGGATAACCAGAAAGTCCCGGAAACTAACCAAGTTATACCTAGGGAAATTACACTTATGATTATTGTTCTTCTGAGAAGATCCTTAGATAAGGATAAGAGACTTGAAAGAGGTAGGGCGTATTACGGCATTAATATAAAGATCCGGATTAACAACCCTGATATACTTGAAAGAGGAAGGGCGTATTACGGCATTTATATAAAGATCCGGATTAACAACCCTGATATACTTGAAAGAAGAAGGGCGTATTACGGCATTAATATAAAGATCCGGATTAACAACCCTGAGATACTTGAAAGAGGAAGGGCGTATTACGGCATTTATATAAAGATCCGGATTAACAACCCTTGAGTAACTTGATTGACCCCAAATGAGATAATGAGAAGAACAATAATTGAGGCTTTATAATTATGGGGTCCTGGTAGAGCGGGGCGTCCCAAGATATCACTTCACCCTAAACTAGTGACTATGGAACAGCCTACTCTGGAGTGAGGGTACGGCATTAAACAGATCCGGATTCTTCCCTACACTCGATAAGACTTACTACACGACTGCCACGTGTAATAACAGGTAAGCCTTATGACACTTGGAACCTAATATCCTACGTCTGTCACTCTTACTGTACGATAATACCAATATATGCACACACATATGAAGGAAACTTTAAACCACCGTAAAGCAATTGTGAACAGAAGTGACTGGGAGGAATAATTAACAAGGAGTTACAAGGGAGGAAGGAATATGGTACTTAAGGTCGGGTCCTGTCACGGTCGCCATTTGTTACGAGTAGGGGATTTAGAATATAGTTATACGTCTACCCAGATCCCAACATGTAACAAAAAAAAAAAACCAAAGACAATCGGACTATAAAAGGGTAGACAAAGGATGAGAGCTTTCGTTGTGTATAATAAAGTACCATAAATTCCTTAACAAAATATTCAGCTTATAAATTACCCTTAACCAAACTTAACCTAAACATTAACAGTATATACATATTAATACAACATAAACAATTTTGAAGCAAGTGGACGTGGGGGAGGCAATACAAGATTACAAATACTTAAGTGAGGAGCTGAGATGGCTGACGAGTAAGGCTGAGTATTGTAGAAGACGGTAGGTAGTCACTGTGCCGTAGGTTTAGAGGATAGATGATCCTGTGGTCACTTCCCAGTGTAGTGCTCTCTCCTCGAATTGGAGCTCACAAAGAAGACTTGGAGGAAGTGACGCAACAACCAGGATATGGAGAAGGGAAACCCCGGAGTGGTAACTAAGACGAGTCATACTCGTGTCTCGTCCCTAGATGGCGTTGCTTGTGGTGCTGGGTAGGTAGATCAAGACAATAGATGGCGTGGTTCGTAGTGCTGGGTGGAGGGGTTCGTATATATATATATATATATATATATATATATATATATATATATATATATATATATATATATATATATATATATATATATATATATATATATATATATATATATATACGGTGATTCAGTAAAGAGCTCATTAAATTGGAGGACGGAATCCTTGGATAATTCTAAACCACAATGTCTCTACAGTGGCGTAGCTAGAGTGTGTGCCGCCCGGGGCGGCCCTTGAGTTTGCGCCCCCGTGCACCCACAAAAATACATATTGCACAGTGACTCACTCATATATATATATATATATATATATATATATATATATATATATATATATATATATATATATATATATATATACATATATATATATTAAATAGTTTGTGTACCATTATAATATTACTGTACTTTCACATACTCAAATATAGTATGCTTTAAGTACACACCAAACATACTTAAACTTTATAAGTAACAGTTAAACAAAAAGCAAAAACGACATATAGGATAGGGAAAAAAGTAAAAAAAGTGTAAAAAATTAGGACCATCTTTATTTCCGAAATTAAAACTACAACTTTACTTTCACATACTGAAATATAGTATGCTTTAAATACACCTCAAACATACTTAAACTTTATAAGTAACAGTTAAACAAAAAGCAAAAACGACATATAGGATAGGGAAAAAAGTAAAAAAGTGTAAAAAATTAGGACCATCTTTATTTCTGAAATGAAAACTACAACTTTTTACAAAGTAACTTTTCTTGTTTTTTTTGTTGGCAAATTCTTCAGTGACATTGTCAAAACCTATTTCATCTGTCAATTGTCGCTCTATAGACAGTATGGCAAGATTTCTCAACCGCAAGGTGCTCATAGTAGATCTTAAATAATTCTTGATCAGTTTTAGTTTCGAAAAACTCCTCTCACAGGTAGCAACACTAACAGCAATTGTGAGGAAAATCCTCAGCATTATTACTATATTTGGAACCGAGTTTCCAAGGTTATACTTTTGAATAAACTGCAAAAGTTCAAGGGGGCCTTCTTTCCACGTCTGTATTCTGTCTTTAATAGTTATAGCAGCAACAGCAACAAAATGCTGAAGTCTTTTTCTCTCAACGAGGAACTCCTCTTTATCAATGTCGTCGTGATCGTGATCTATTTGACACTCATATTTATCATCCAAAAGATTCAATGGGGTAAGGAAGGCATATTTCTCAGCAAGTTCATGAAGCTGTTGAAATCTCAAAGTTATTTCTTGGATCACTCTGTCCAGCGAAGAAAACATTTCTCTCCTCAATTCAATGTCGTATGGCAATTCAGCATCTCGTGATCCTTCACCAAACATTTGTTTCTTCTTTTTGGGTCGACGCTGACGCTCCATGACTATCCCCAGATCATTGCAAATTTCTTTGGCATAGTTAACTCCATTACTCACTAGCTTGTCCCTGTTTTCAACTAGAAATGTTTCTAATGCCCTGAGTTTTATATCACATTGTTGTATGTTCAAGCCCTTGGTTTGGAGGTAAGTCTGTGTGTCGTTAATTTCTAGAAGAACGGGTCCCCACAGGCCAAGAAAGCACAAAAAGGAAAATGATTGCAACGCACCAAGTAGAACACCAGCATCTGCCCTGGTAACTGTATTTTCTTCTTCACCAGTTAACTTTTCTAGGGCACTTAAGATTTTTGAGAAATGTTTCTTTACAACACTTACAGCAAGGGTGTAGCTCATGACGTGGCCGTGATGATGTGGGTCAGGTGTTAGGTCAGACACGACAAGGATCAACTTGCCGCCGATACAAAGGGATGGATTAACGTCTCCAGTAGCTGCAGATATGGGTGATGAGCAGACCCAAAAGTGCCGCCCCCCAAAAGTGCCGCCCGGGGCGGACCGCCCCCCCCCCCTTTAGCTACGCTAGTGGTCTCTACGCTATGATAAAATGTCAGATTATGCATGTGCCCACGTGTTCGTCACAGGTGCGAGCAAATAAAACATAGTCCAGGCATTCTGGAACGTGTCAGACAATGGTACGACGTGTACAGGTCTGCACTGAGGCAGAAGGGAGCAACTTTGAACATTTCCTTTAGGTTGTAACAAAGAGGGGTCACACTGTAGAGATCTGTGAATAAATGATTACAAAAACCTACTGGGGTTTCACTTTAAATTCACTCTCATTAATACAACATCTTAAATGTATTGTAATATGGAAACTCTGCAGAATTTGACATGTGTGTATGTGTGTGTGTGTGTGTTTGTGTGCATGCAGAAAAGTTTTGGCAAAAACAGGCAAAGTCCAACACCAAAGGATGCTGAAAGATGAGAATAATAATTTGAGCACAAATGCTGGCACACCAGGTTTACTGACTTTGGGAGATGGTAAAGAAACAATTATGGTTGAAACAGACTAAGAGAACAGGGATATCTTGTCACAGTTGTACTCAAAGTGTTTAACGCAGATACAGACCCAACACTATCGAGGGAAGTCTGAGGAACCACCGGACTGATTCATCACAACAGCTGATGCACTACATCCTACAATAAAGAAAGATGTGCACAATATAAAATGCAGATCGTTAGAGGTGATCATTAAAGCGTAAATTTGATGTAGCAAGCTACAGAAGATTAAAAAACTGCAAAGGTTCTAGAGGAAACAGGGAAATGGTCTTCAATTACAAAGTCTCTCATACTTCATTTACAAGACCATCGAATCTTTTATAAGGAATCGCATTATGTGACGTCACTGTTACATCGAGGACAGTCAATTATTTAGTAACAATTAATACCACTGAGTAATTATAAGAAAATGTTGGCCATGCTGGTAATATGAGACGTTGAACGGACATTAGAATTAAATTACACAGACTTCAGGTTAATATTCAGTAGGACGGTTCAGTATCAGCGTCTGCATAGTAGATTATTATAATATTAACGGAAAAACACTCCAGTGGATCTCAACTTTTTTATTTTATTTTTTTTTTACAGAAGACTGCGAGTTAAGGAAATTGAATCTGGTTTGACTTGACTGTGCGAGATGCTATACTCGTCAAGTTCACTTGTGATTTACCTGGCATGTGCCTTCTGACGAGTACATTTTTCCCGACAATGAAAAAGTGTTCCGAAATATATAGTTTGGCAGAGATCGAATTCAGCTTCAAATGGACCGAGATACCGAAGAGAACCTTTAGATGATGACAAATGACAAGCGAGATGACAGGAGCCACAGAATGTATATTATGAAAACTGAAAAAAGAATTGAACAGAAGAGAAAAGAGAACGAAAAGGTCCTAGGTGTGGTATGTCCTCACATAACTTTAACTGTAGCGACGCCAGTTGTATTATCTCTAAATAATAATAACAATAATCTGGGCGTGATGGTTGACAGTTGATTCTCATTTGAATGTCTTATAAATGACAAACTCGCTAGGTGATGGGTCAAATCCAGCGAACATTTCCTTACTCAGATATAAAACACTTCAGATGGCCATAAAAGGCTATTATTCACTCTCATCAAGGGAAAACACACGTAGATGCCGTCCTCACAAGATGAAATATATCAATGCAATTAAGTGCATTCAGAGACGAGTAACGAAAGAAGTACTTAAGGTGAAGAACTTAGGTGATGGAGACCGTCTAAGAAAGCCAAAGTTCCATCAACAATATACCTTAGAAAAATGTGGGGATGTGTTCAATACTGCACTTTCAGGACACGGTGGTAAAAGAAAATACATAATTAAAAAGGATTTTAAAATCTATAAACGACATAGGCTGGCCGGTGTAGCAGTTTAAAAGTGAAGCCTAACATATGGCACGGTACTCCTGGCAGAACGCTCTGAGATTCCGTGGTGAACAGAGATGGTGAGTGGTGACTGATAGTAGCATTATACTCGACTAATATGCGTTTGATGTGAAAATGCAGTGAAGCCAGAAATATTATAAAATATAGATAATAAAAGGAAATAAATGCGTTTGGATGTGAAAATGCAGTGAAACTCTGATAATACAATTAATTAATATAGTTTTTAAAATTTAATTTACTGGTAAACATAAAAGTCCATCATTTTTTTTTGTGAAAGTTAAATAGTAAATTCGATGATGTGCAGAATGAACCTGGTAGAGGTGTGGTTATATTAGTGAGGAATTCTCTTATTTCTCTTGTAGACAATGTAAATTTCTTGAATGATCATTTGTATGGTAAAGCGGTATGTCATTTGTGGTGTGGTTATATTAGTGAAGAATTCTCTTATTTCTCTTGTAAACAATGTAAATTTCATGAATGGTCATTTGTATGATAAAGCGGTATGGTGCGAGATCATTATGAAAAGGCAAATTGGTGCTGTGTATAGGGCTCCTATTACAAGTCCTTTCCTCGTGGATGTAATGTTAAATCTCCTTGTTTTGCTCTACTAAGATACTATTCTATTGTAAATTTGTCTTCTCGTGGATGTTTGAACAATCCAAACGTATTCTGCTACATACAGTATGTGGGTGCTCTGTTGTGTGTAAGCAACGACAAGAAATAATCGCAGCCGTAAAAAATGCATATTTTGTCTACTTTGGAGTGAAAATAGGTGATTTAGAGAAACCATGGGCGCCACATAAAGTATGTCGCACTTGTGTTGAAGGTAATAAGACTGTGTAAATATGGTCAGAAAAAGCTATGCCATTTGGAGTTCCTATGGTATGGCGGGAGCCTAAAAATCGCGGTGATGACTATTATTTTTGCTCTGTGAAGAAAGGGGGATATAATGCAAAAAAATAAACCAGTGCCACATGGGCCCTGAGGTTCCAGTCCTCCGCCAGATGTGTTGCAGTCCGAATTTACCAAAGGAGTCTGCTGAACGTTTAGGATCTAGGTTGGAATCAAAGAATTTATTGAGCAAAGGGACATATTTTTCATGGTACTGTATAGGCAACGTGAACAAAAACTAATTAAATAATTTTTCAGAGGAAGGCTCCTTGGTTTATTGTAATAATGTGTCTGCTTTAATTAACTATTTTGGCATTACCTATACAGCTACTGAATGAATGTTGTTCATTGATTTTTCAAAAACAAGTCGCAAAGGAGTTTTACTTCATAATGGAATTGTATTTTCATCAATTCCTGTGGTTCACGCTGTTCATCTTAAGGAAACTTATAAAAATTTGCAGATACTTCAAGAGAAAGTTCATTATAAAGATAATGGTTGGTTGGTTTGTGGAGATTTCAAAGTCAATGCTTTGTTGCTTGGTCAACAGAGTGGATACACGAAAATGCCATGTTTTTGTGTGAGTGGGACAGCAGAGCAAGACGTGAACATTGGGACAAAAAACACTGGCCACCTAGCAGGCTCTTGTGCCAAGTTAAAAAATTATTCTACATGAACCATTGATTGACCCTAAGAAAGTGCTGTTGTCTCCTCTGTATATTAAATTGGGGTTAACTTGACTTTGACTTAAAGGCTAGTGAGAGGGGGGTTCAGTGGAAGTTTAGAGAGGATGGAAGGACATTTTAGTGGGAGAGGACAGATGCCGTGGCTTAACACAGCTTGCGTGATGTGAGGTTGTAAGTTTGAGTTAGCAGCACCTTGCCTGGACGCGGCGGGGAGGAGGCAGGACCATGAGTCAGGAATTGGGGTTAATTAAAGAATTTGAAAAAGCCCTAGATAAGGAAAGTGATGTTTGAGGTACATATGCAGGGAATTTCCATCAGTCAGTCACATAAAGTATGAAAACATTAAAGCTGGCATTTTCGTGGGCCCTCAAATCCGAATCAGTGTGAGAAAGAAGCATGTAATAGTTTCAAGAATGTTGTGTATAGTTTTTTAGGCAATAGAAAATATCTAAACTATCAAAACATTGTTGAAGGTATGTTGAATAACTTTAAAAACATGGGTTGCAATATGAGTGTAAAAGTGAACTTCTTACATTCCCATCTTGAGTATTTTCCTGAAAATTTGGGTAGTTTAAGTGAAGAGCAAGGTGAAAGATTTCACCAGGACATCAAAGAAATGGAAAAGAGGTATCAAGGAAGGTAGAATGTGAACATGATGGCGGACTACTGCTGGATGCTGAAGAGAGATTGTGCCAGTAAAAAGATTGCCAGAAAATCGAAAAAAAAAGTTTCCCCCATCCTAGAAGCCTAATATTATTTTCATAAATATCCATATACTGTATATCATTTATTTCTGTATTTGAAAACAAATAGCCTTAATCACAATAATCTTTAGGTTTAGTTAAATGTGAAGCCTACAGAATTGTTTTATTTGTTTTATCTTGTCATATTTGTATGTTGTATTTGTATATGTATAAGTTATAGTATATTGTCTTATTGGTAATAAAGTGTGACGTGATAGAGCAAAACAAAGTATATTTTTTAAATCCTTGATAAAAAACGAATCAGAATCACGTCTCAGTTTTAAAACAATCAACTTTTCTTAAAATGCAGACCGGTGGAAAATCAAGCATACACTTGCCCCATACATCACAAATAAGCACACCCACACCTTACGTCCAGCCTGCTATACATGTAAATGGGGTTCAAAATGCTCAGAATAGGGAGATCTAAATGTTTCCCGAGTCCTTAGGGGTTGTTTACTGATGATAACATCTCAGACGAAGACTTACAACTACGTAAAATAAATTCAATTCAATTGTGTTGCTATCATCCATTTCCGCCTGTTATATATGGGGGTTTAAAATGCTCAGAATATGGAGATCTAAATGTTTATAACTTTCGGGCGCGCTATGTCCTAAAGTAAAATATATATACCTAAGTCCTAAGGGTAACACTCCCAACATCCTGACCTCAAGGTAACTCTCACTAAACTGTATTAATATAATATCATCCACACAACATCATGACCTCAGGGTAACATTTACTAAACGGTATTAAAATAATATAATTTAAGTAATACCAAACGTTTAAGCACGTACGTGTCACAGGAATGCATGTCCATCATCTAAGAGCAGAACTGACTTCATCTAAGGCTGATTGCGAAGCAACGCCAACCGACCGCTGTCTGCCGGTATCGAATGAGTCGTACGTCTGGCACTTCATCTTTACTTAACGCTTCACTTTTAACTGCTACACCGGACCGTGTTTGCCAAACATGTTGGGAGGAAAAGTGCCCAGTGTTTTTTGTTTTTTTTTCAGTCATTAGCCCACCCGGGCATAGGTCATTTTATGGCCCACATCAAGGCCTGGTGGGCGAAAATATAAAATAATAATAAAAAAAATAATAAAACTTAATATAAATATATATAATAATAATAATAATAATAATAATAATAATAATAATAATAATAATAATAATAATAATAATAATAATAATAATAATAATAATAGTAATAATAATAATAATAATAATAATAATAATAATAATAGTAATAATAATAATAATAACTAATATTATTAATAAAGAGCCATAAATCAATACAAAAATTAAACAGATCAAGAGTGAGAAACGATATATATGTTGTGTTGTCAAAGTAAGAGACAATTGAGACTGCAATTGTGTGTAAATGAGGCAGAAAGTCAGATCAGCAACCTGGGACTTGGTCACAATTTTTGTGATGCCATATGGCAGTAGGGTCTACCATTAGACTTTTCTGACACCTCTTGCTTAAAACTCCTAAAGTCAAAAGAATCGATAGGCCTTGCTTTCGCAGTCCGTATTCGTACTGAAAATCAGGACCAAGCCAGCATTTGCCCTTTTGCTCTACGCGAGGTTTTTGTCCACGCTTCTAATATCTTCCCAGACGGTAGTACCTCCCTTTTTGATAGCTGCCTACTACCGCCGCCTTAAGATGCTTATTTAATTTGGTGTCTGAGCAAAATAAGAACATGAGAACATAAGAATGGAGGAAACTGCAGCGGGCCCATTGGCCCATACTGGGCAGTCCCATTTACACCCAACCCCTATTGCTCATATAAGCATCCAACCTATGTTTGAAGCTATCCAGTGTATTCAAGTTAATGATGATATTTGGTAACTTGTTCCATTCATCCACTACTCTGTTTCCAAACCAGTGTATACTTCCATTTATACACCTCTATCATGTCGCCCCTAGCTCTACGTCTTTCGAGGGAGTGCAAATTTAGATGCTTTAACCTGTCTCTGTACTCAAGGTTCCTAATGCCCGGGCTTAGTCTTGGCATTCTCCTCTGGAGTCTTGTTGTTATTTATTAACGATATTCAAATTCCCCTTTCAGCCATAATATTTTAATTATTTTAGTTCCATATTAATTATAAAGAATTTATTTATTTCATAAGTAGACAGACCCGATGTTACATTACTCCATTATTATCGACAACGGCGGTCCAGGATCTCACCGCCGTTGTCCCTTCCACAACTTTGACACATATGAGAAGCTGAAGGAAACTAACACCATTTAATACGTAAAGAGTGTGTCTTGGACAATAATAAGACTATGATAATATTGATAATGTATCGGTAATCATAATAATAATCATTTCTCTTATTAACATATATTAATGATCCTAGGTTCTGGCTCAGTTGGACAGATCTATGTAAATCTTCAAACATAACATATTTAAGAAAGCACAGCACAGCACAGCACAGCACAGCACAGCACAGCACAGCACAGTGACAGACATAAACAAGATGAAATACTAATAAAAAAATCAATCTCAGAAGTTAACGAACTTGCTGTAGTCTACGTATAGGCCTCCCCTTTCTCCTGATACACTCCGGCAGGCGTGAAGGAACCGACTCTGCCAAGTTGAGGATTATTTGTGGGTCTAAATTATTCCACTCCTCACGAATGGATGCCTCCAGCTTGGGGACGGTTCTTGTGTCCTTGCCTTGAAAACGAAACTTGATAATGCTCCAATTATTTTCTATCGGATTAAGGTCAGGCAAATTGCTTGGCCAATCACTTATGAAGTCTACCTGACAGTCAACAAGCCACTGTAATACATATTTTGCTGCGTGATATGGGGGTACCATCCTGTATAAACACATCAGCGCGGCATTTTTCAAAAGACCCAGGCAACTAATCACAAAGCAGCTCCAAGTAGTTAAACTGGTTCATCATCACATTCCTAGGTAGCACAACAAGATCACCAGTTCCAAAGTACGAGAAGCAATCCCACACCATTAGTGACTCATGATGCTTAACTGTGCTAAAAGTGAGCTTGGGGTCAAGCGAATCACTCCTGGGGCGCTTGTACACAATTAAAGTACGACTTCCAGTAAAAGAAAACGTTGCCTCGTCACTCCACAGCACGTGCTGCCACTTGGTCTTGTCCCACTGAGCGTTAGCCTTGGCAAAGGCAACCCTACGTTGCCCTTGGACAAGGGTGAGGAGTGGCTTCTTGCGTGCGCGGTGGCTGCAAAACTGCAGGTCGTCATTGATGCGACGGTGAACGGTCCTTACTGAAACATCACCTAGAAGTACAGGGTTTTTTCTTTCAATTCCCGTGCTGACAGACGAGGATTAGCATCAAGTTGCCTCTTAAGAACAGTTAACGTGCGTTGGGAAGTTTTTCGAGCCTTCTCTGGCCGTCCGCTGTGTACTGGTATTGCCAACCCGCTGTCATCTCACACCAACAATTCTTGAAATTTCCATTACATGTTTCTTGCCCTTATGCAGACTAATAATTGACGCTATCTGCTCTACTGTTAAATCTTTCCTCTTGCTCATTGTGGAAAAAAAGCAAAGAAACAACGGGCGTTGTGTCAATAAATAGGGGAAATGGGGGTTACAACTCATAAATCTTCGTTCATTCGCTCACAAAATTTACGAGGGCAACTGGTGAACGTTTTAATTGCTGGCTGACTTGTCCTCGAGTCTCCCTTCGCTGCCAGACACAATGCCTGCCTCAGCCCCAGCTGGTTATGCTTGGAGGGGTGTGAGACACATCAGCAACGATCACTAACCGTCGGCCACCTCGCTCATAATGCAATGGCGAGGAGTGTATGTAGTCCAGTCAAATTAGCTCGAAAATAGGCAAATGGTGGAAAAAATTTATAGTAAGATGAAATTTTGTATACATACTCCTGAAGGCTATAGAAATCAAGATCACGAGAGTTCCCCTCTGTCTTGGGAAAGCATCCCCCTTTTTTGGACGAGGGTGTGTAGAGGTGATAAGAGAGGAAGTTAGCAACAGTGTGGATGGGCCAAGTTTTTGTTTAACAAATTTATTGACAAAGCTTGGAGTACAGTTTGCCTATTCTGAGTAATTCATTCAGGTCTTGACACTGAGGGTGGTATCACTTCTCACTGCCACGCAGGACAGAGGTTCATTCACACAGAAATACAACATATTCATTAACGGCTATATATATATATATATATATATATATATATATATATATATATATATATATATATATATATATATATATATATATATATATATATATATAGATCAGATTCATGTGAGTGTAGTGATGGGTTGTCAGACCACAGCTTACATCTCAGAAACTCCAGACTTGACCCGACATTAGGGAGGTCAAGTGTAGGGTAACTCTCACGGTTGACCAAGGGTTATAAATCAGCCAGGCTCCCTTCCCATGTCACACGGCCAACAAACATGTAAGAAGGCACCAGCCGACTCTCTCTCAATATACACAATATCCTACACCGCAGAAAGAAGTCCAGACCTGACCCGACATTAGGGAGGTCAAGTGTAGGGTAACTCTCACGGCTGACCAAGGGTTATAAATCAGCCAGGCTCCCCTCCCATGTCACACATGTAAGGGGGCACCGGCCGGCTCTCTCCCAATATACACACGGCCCCACCTGATGACTTCTCCAGAAGATACAACTTATAGTTTCTGAAAAAGTCCAGACCTGACCTCACATTGGCCAGGTCAAATGTAAGGAGACCCTTCGCTGCCCCCCCCCCCCTGACCAGCTCGACCTGACGGCTCGCCTCCCAATATATAGGACGAATCGGTGTTTGAGAAGTCGCCCTTAAGCCGTAATAGATGTGTATTGACGTATAAGATACGAGAAGTGTAAATAACTGACACGGCCACGCTACCAAAATCTTCCTCTCTTTTACTCTCTTACTAAATATTCTTCCTATATATATATAAATATTCTTCTTGCAAGATCCGTTTTGTTATAGGTGACAGCGAACTATACGTTAATCCACGCCCTCCTCGCTTAGTCATTACAATGGTGGCAGCGAGCTTAACGTAAACTCACGCCTTCCCTCGGTTAGCCATAACACCTGGCTCGTCTCATCCTTCATTTGATTCAGTCTAAGTATTGTCTACAATTGTGTAATAAGTAATTCCTGTGTCGTAGCGTCGTAGCGTGAAAAGTGTCCTAGTGTGTCATCTTTACAGCTCAAGTCAATGTCTCTCGTCGTGGCATGCGCGAATTTTTTCTAGAAATATGTTCAGTGCTTAATGTGATTTCTCAGTGTCCCCCGCGATCTGTGACATTCTCAGTAGCCCAAGTGCAGTTTGATTGTTGGTCAGTGTTGAACGTAGAAATTGTTTCAGTTATGAAAGCGGTGTCTGTACTAACTGTTATAACTTAACATGTCTTTTAACGTACATCCTCCTCCCTGTCCTAATCCTCACCTCACCCTCATTACCCTTCCTCCCATCCCTGCCCCGCCCTGCCCCGCCCCGCACCGCCGTTCCGTGCCCCGCCCCGCCCCGCCGTTCCGTGCCCCACAAAGCCCCGGCCTGGCCCGGTCAACCACGTCCCGGCTCCCCCCCACCTCACCCGCCACGCCTCGCCCCACCCCGCCCCGTTCCGGCCTGGCCAGCCGCGCCCCGCCTCGCCTCGCCTCGCCTCCACCCGCCTCGCACCGTCCAGTGTGACCACCAATCCCCATATGTTTTGTCCCGTGAGTTATGCTTCGAAATTGGTGGTTAGTGTTACTTAATATTGCGATAATTACAGAGCTTCACTCAGTGCGTGTTTATGCTAGTATGATTTGTAGTGTACTTTGATGCGTAGTGATAGGGTGTGTCATACGGAGGCGAATTTGTTTTTTTTGAGTTTGAAAAATCGGCCCATGGTATTAATGATATAGTTCTATGTGCAGAATCATGTGATATCTTCAGATTTGTAAAGTTTTCATTTTTTGTTAGGTAAATTTTAACTTGAAATCTTATGAAAATTCAGAATTCCCACCCTTTTACCAACACCACTAAATAGCTTATTTAAAGTAAAGTAAATGTATCAGGTTAATTTATTAGGATGAAAATGATCCAGAATAGTGAAACGAATGATCTTGACACATTTATTAAATTTAATATTCCTTTAGAAAACAAAATCATCAAATACAAAAACCGGTTTTACTACTACGACCCGGTGTTGCTGCACACCATAGAGAACATGTCTTTCTTGCTTCTGTTTCTACTCATCACCTCCCTGCTGACCACCTGAGCTCGGATGTAGCCTTCCCTCCTCTCCTGGCTGTACACGTGACTGCTGGCCTCGCTCACTTGCTGTACACGCTCTATACTCTGGGTGCGAGGGCCAGGCAGGGACATGCATGGGGTTGTCCAGGAAAGCTCTGACTTGAACATTGGTGAGGCTGCAGGTAAGAGGGGGCTCACTGCCAGCCTGGATGTTATCCAGATCTATGAGATCAGTGAGGGTCTTGGCACCTAGATTCACTTCAGGAGTCTTCCTGACCCTGAAGGAATCGTCACCAACTGATTCGTCATGCCCAGATCCTCTCATAAGTCTCATATCCAAGATCTTTTTGACTGCCACTCTTCTCTCCTCCTCATCCTTACTGTAGAGCATTGTCTGCAGAACTGCCTTGGGATGAGCATACCAGGAAGATCTCCTCACAGTCTGCTCCACAATCTGAACAACCTTCCTTGGCTGACTCCTCAGGAGCTCAAGCTGGAAGAGAACATGCCTCGGACCTTCGGAGAACGATGACTTGACCTTGGTGTTGAACCAATTTGGCAAGTAGACACTCACGATGAATTGGACAATAAGTCTCAGGTTGTGAAGCTGGTTCCCTTTCAGTTTATGATGAGCGACCCAAATTCTGCAGAACCTGAGAGCCGTTGTGAGCCACCTAGAATGTGAGACTGGACCTATCTGCGGGTAAGCAAGTCTATCAGGCATAACCCCAGTTTTGATGGCACTGCAAATCATGTAACCATAGTACTGGTCAGTACTCAGGTCGTCAATGACAGTATGTGCAAGCTCAACGAGTGGAGGGCCAACTGTGATTTTTTCAAAGCTCGGATTTATTTCTAACTCAGTGGCTGAGTCCAGCATCTTGCCAAGAGGACCAGACCATCTGTTGTTTGAAAGAGTCTTGCCATCCAGCTCCTGGATCAGATGTCTGAGTGGCAACTCGTTGGTGTGGAGGTCACAAACAATCCAGACCAGCTTCCTCCCAATCTTCCGCTCTATCCACTGTATGACCCCCCCCCTTGCCACCCTGTGTTCGTGTTGGTGCTGTCCCCTCCAATGGCCTGCAGGGTCTGGTCTACGTTCCTCTCTCTGAGCCAGTTCACAATGTTATCTGCCACTATCTCAGCTGGTTTCCTGATGTCATCTTTCTCTGGAGTGAAATGCCACAAATACTTCCCTCCTGGTTCACTGCAGCAGGAGTAGTGTTCCTCCTTCACCATGGCAGGGAACAACTTGTCAGAATCTCCAACTTTCATGAACACTTTAGTGTCATCCCTTCTCCCATCAAAGAACAAACAATTGATTCCATTTTCTCTTATCCCCTTATCAAACTCCTCTTCTAGGTTACTGACAAGTTTCTCCTGAGCTCTCCTTACTTTGTTATGATCTATCACCAGGTGAACATCATCAGGTGTTATCAAACCACCGTCAACCAGGCAGCTGTTGCAATCTCTGCAGTTTCTCTGAGACCAGTGTGGTGTCGCATGCTGGCCAGAGCTATGCTCGGGATATCTTTCCTATTTCGAATCTTATGCCTCGAAGGTTTGGGATCATTATTTTCTGGGTTAGGGACAAAGTCACCATTCTCCTGGTCAGCACTCGGATCAGCCATGGGGAAGTCATTAAACTCTGAATCAGCTTGACTCCAATCATCAGCCTTTTTTACCTCACCCTGGGCCTTCTCAAGTCTCTTTTCCTCGGCAACTCTTCTCCTCTTCTGTCTCTCTGTGGCAGCCTCCTGTCTCTTGGACTCCGGAATATCTTGGCTAGAAATCATGAGAGTCCCTATACTGCCAGTCTTCTCTCTCTGTGCTTTGACAAATGCCAGTTCGATCACAGGAATCTTCAGTTCACGCTTGCAAATACAGGAGATGTGGGCCTCGGATTTACAGTCACGATCGCATCCAAACTCAGTACAGAGAACAATTGGGCACTTTCACGTAATTATGTCAAATAATTGGTCCAGTTGTTTGGCAAAGTTGTCCTAAACTGCAAGTTTTCCTCTCCCAAGAGAGATATCTCTTGCCTTTTCCCAACTGGCTAGCAGTCTCTCACTAATCTTCTTCTGACTTGTTATGACTGGAGGCTTGAACTGAGCGTTAGCCAGAGTGTACTGTGCCAAGACAGCTTTGGTCATATCACTGGCAATGTCTTTGTTTGTGTAAGTTCTTTGGTTCTTTTCACTGATTTGCCTGATTAAAACACCGACATCTCAAAGCATCTCTCAATGTAGGCAACTCCGACTTCAGGAGCTCTCCCCAGACCCAAGATAGTGACTGAGATGGCTGGATTTTTGGCTCCTCGTCCTGACACAAGCAGCCATCGCAAATATTATCAACTTATAAATGCATCAGAATCTGAAACAGAAAAAAATATTGTTAGTTGGGTTGTTAAAGAATGAAGTCAGAAAGCAATGTTCACTATTTAATTGTAATGCACTAATGCAGCTGTACGTTAGATTTTCGATAAATTTCACGCTAAAATTTACCTAGCAAAAGGTTGCAAAATATTGAAACTGAAATTATTTTCTGTTTATATACACTAAAAATCTACCAAAAAAGTGATGGGCCATTAGTTTAGCTGATCTTCCCTCCTATGACACACACCTAAGCGTAGTGATAAATGATATTAAGTGTAGTGCACAGAGCTTAACTCCCCGACCCAGCCTGATGAGAAAATTGTCGTGACGGAAACTATAGTTGCCAAACATTGACGTAACGTATAAAGTAAATATTTGTTTTTCTTTACGGATACACTTCCAACTAATCCATCATCCCTTTCGGATTGTTTCTGTCAAATGTCACACACAGTACCGCCCCATTTCTAGCCGGAATCCGACCACAGCACATATAAGAAGAGAAGTAGCAGCGTGAGGAATGCAGCGTGATGAATGCAGCACCACACCCGCCACACACAACCCCACTTCTTTCAAGTCCTCCCTGGTCTAGGATTAAGAAGATTTTATATTTTTCTACTTTACGAAGTTAAGGAGTGTGGAATGTAGCACCACACAACGAACTCTGGTGAGCCCAGCCAGGGAGGGATTCACCACTGTGGAAGGTGTAAGACAGGACGGTCTTGGGTCTCGCCGACACTCACGTACGGAGGGCGAGCCCTGGTCCGCGGAACCTGCCTTACAGTCATCTAAGGAGACGACAGCCCAAGCAGTGGACCGGCTTTCATCGCGGCCGGAGGGGGCCGACGGCAGATGAACAGAAAATCGTCTGAAATATGTTGAAAATTATGATGTTGCAGAGAAGAAATACAGATGGAGCAGAAAAATTCATCTGGAATATGACGGAAAACGAAGATGTATAAAGAAACGCAGACGAACAGAAAAATCGTCTGGAATATGAAAATGAAGATGTATAAAGAAACGCAGATGAACAGAAAAATTCATCTGAAATATGAAAATGCTCTAAACGTGGAGGAAGCGCAGGTGAACAGAAAAATCATCTGGAATATTATAGAAACCAGGAGGAAGTGAGAAGAAGTCAGATGTGGTGACACGACTTACATTGTGCGGTATTGAAGAAGGAAAAACGTGCTATGTGAAGACAGAAGACGTCCTGTGCTGACATCAGAAAAAAGTCAACGATGAAAAGGTGGATAATCTGAAGGACCAATCGACTACCGCTGTTGTGCTGCCGGCATTCCTTATTTTCAGATACCAGCTGGATGGAGGACTTGAGCCATGCTGGACCCAACAAATGTACTGATGTTGTTGATGTTGTTGATGTGTAATAAAAAGATACAACACCCTAACATGTGAAGTAGGAGCATTTTTTTTATGTATTTTGAAGTATTTCATTATCTGATTTTTGTTAACGTGTACTACAAAGAATGTTTTTTTTTAAAGATTAGTCACGTTTTCTATGAGTTCATTTGATAAATGTTTGTATTACCAAATGCAATGTTGTAGACATACAACTGAGTGGGACGAATTATTATTTTGACACGGCCTGGTTAGGCAATGTTACACCTGTTTTTGTTTGTAGAATGTGATTTGCAAGTTTGCCTCGGACACTATGCTAGATATGAAGGATCTTTAGATCACTCTATGTTCACTTACTGTGTATGTATTTTATTTTTTTCTCCTGTCATAGAAGATTTAATCTTGGCGGGAGGTATAGTAAGCTTTGTCAGATCAAACTATGCCAGTAGAAAAACGTACATCTCTAGTGTTATAATTTGTAAAATGTAAGGATACATTATCGCCTCAGGGACTATATTAGATACTGCACATGATGTTACTGTCGACTTTAAATGTGTCATCAGTTCTCTGAGCATGAAAGCTTTGGTCTTGGCTGGAGGTGTAGTGATGGGTTGTCAGACCACAGCTTACATCTCAGAAACTCCAGACTTGACCCAACATTAGGGAGGTCAAGTGTAGGGTAACTCTCACGGTTGACCAAGGGTTATAAATCAGCCAGGCTCCCCTCCCATGTGACACGGCCACCACAACAAACATGTAAGAAGGCACCAGCCGACTCTCTCCCAATATACAATAACCTACATCGCTGAAGAAGTCCAGGTTTGACCCGACATTAGGGAGGTCAAGTGTAGGGTAACTCTCACGGCTGACCAAGGGTTATAAATCAGCCAGGCTCACTTCTCATGTCACACACATGGGGGGCACCGGCCGGCTCTCTCCCAATATACACACGGCTCCCCACCTGATGACTTCTCCAGAAGATACAACTTATAGTTTCTGAAAAAGTCGGACCTGACCTCACATTGGCCAGGTCAAATGTAAGGGAGACCCTTCGCCGCCCCCGACCAGCTCGACCTGACGGCTCGCCTCCCAATATATAGGACGTCCTAGTCCTCCCTCAGAGAGATACCCAGAGTCAGAGACAGAGAGAGAGAGACAGAGAGACACACAGGGATCGGAGGAGGAGGTCCAGCACAGCCGAGTCCCGCTCACGGGAGGAGAGTCATGCAGGACTTCCCTCCCCGACTTCCCTCCGGTATCCCAGCTAAGCAGTCGCCCTCCTGACACCAGTGTTCCAGCTAAGCAGTCTCCCTGCTAGGCCTTCCCCAGGTCACGTGAGTTTTTGTCAGAGCTTTCCATGGGATGAGTTACTTACGTGGGAAGTGTATTCATTTCATGTTCGTGTCCGAGAATCAGAGTGTCTAGTAACGTAATATGATGTCCTAGTAACGTAAATATAATGTCCTAGTAACTTCAATAGAAAGTGTTATTAATGTGTCCATGTCATTGTCGTAATTAATAAAGAGTTGTAACGAAGCGGTGTTTGAGAAGTCGCCCTTAAGCCGTAATAGATGTGTATTGACGTATAAGATACGAGAAGTGTAAATAACTATCACGGCCACGCTACCAAAATCTTCCTCTCTTTATACTCTTATACTATCAATATTCTACCTATATGTAATCTTCTTCTTGTGAGATTTTGTCGCATTACATGAGTAATGTCACTGTTCAATGCCATGCAGGACAGAGGTTCGTACACAAAGAAATGCATCATATTCATTGACAGTATATATAGGTCTCAAGATTCCAGAGATTGTTGTATTAAAACTGAAGAATAAAATATACAATAAGACCTCGCTAGAGGAAATGTCACAGCGTCTTAGCTCCCGGGGATAAATTGTCAGTAATGGCTAGTGCTACTTGTGAACAGGGCTGTACCCTTCTGAGGGCCGAGTTGGAGAGGGCCAAGGAAGATATCTTGAAATTAAAAAAAGAGATAGCAAGGATGCAGGAAGAAACGAGGCAAGGAAAGCCGGTGAATGACGAAAACGCAGGCGAATGGAAGGTTGTGAGGAGAGGGACAACCAAACTCATGGTGAAAACACACACCAAGGATACAACAACAGCGACAACAGCAGCTAAGTGTACCAACTCTTTCAGTCCCTTAATAGATGAATTGGACGTTAGTATAGTCAGGGACAAGGCTGACAAGGAAGGTAAGAAAATCTTGATTGTTGGCGACTCACAGGTACGGTTCCTGGACAGAGCTTTTTGCGGTAAAGATAAAAATAGGATGAGGGTGTGTTTGCCAGGAGCTGGGGTGGGGGGATATAGTTGACAGGATGGACAATATCTTGTCTGCCTCAGTGCAGGAGGCAATAATATTGGCCGGTGTAGGAGTGAGGAGCTTCTTGATAAGTTGAAGACAGCTATAGAACGTGTTAGGTCTAGGGGAGGGATCCCTATCATATGTGGTGACCTGCCTAGAAGGAGAGTTGGCAATGAATGGTTGTCAAGGGCAGTTGGTGTCAACGGCCGTCTTGACGGATATTGCAAGATAATGTCAGTCCCATTCATTGACAACTGGGACAACTTCTACGGCAAAAGGGACCTTTATGCTAGGGATGGGGTGCATCTGTCTAGGGATGGAGTATGTTAGGTTTTAAATGCAAGAAAGTGGTTTTCTTACCATAGAACTCAGATACCTTTACACTGATTACTCACCCAGGAGATTATGGTGTATCACTACGTAGAATTTCACTCTGCTTTCGGCATTCAATGCGTTTTGTACTTGATAAATGATGATTTAATGAATTCCATTAACTTCCAACATCCATCTAAGTTATTGGTTATACTTTGACATAACCAATCAGTCATTACCTTTGGTAATAATATTAATAATAGAGGGGTCACAGATACGGGCAGATAATTGCACTTACGTTTATTTGGCACAATTCCATACACTGGACTTATAATTTGCATGGATAGGTCAGTCACTCACATCCGCGCCACAGTACCGTAAGTTATAAGGGAGAGTTTGTCAACCTGGAGAATTAATCGTTAGATCTATTAGGCCTGCCTGGAGTGCTCTTGTAGCAAAAAGGCCCCCACCAGTGATCACTTCCTTTACAGGGTGCGTTAACTTGTGTTAACATTTTGCTGGACTTAACACCAATCTCGGGGATTTGCACACACAGACTCGTAGCACTGGTAGGACTGTATGGCCCCTGTTCTAAGGTCCGCGGAGTAGGAGGTCTACTCTCACCAAAGGTCTAAAGCCCACTGACTAAAATATGGTTTTGAGGCGTGAAATGACCCCTATCGGCTGGCCGGGTACCTTATCTCTACCTAAACAAACATTTGGAATGGGTTGTGTGGGAGGCCCAACGCAACCCATGACAGAGTAGGAACCCTGGCTGGGACTCTCGAAAGGGCAGGCCTCGAAAGGGCAGTCCAAAAGATATCAAAGTCTTTAAACTGCTAGGGGAACATGTGAGCACGGGGGTGGAGGAGACTGCTGTGGGAGTGGGTAAACAAAGTGAAAGGTTACAGGGAAATAGTGTTAGCAATGATGACAAAACTAAATTAGATAGCGAGTTAAAACCTAAACGCGGCAAAGGGAGGACTCAGAACACGACTAACTTAAATGTCTACTACGTGAACAGTAGAAGTATGAGAAACAATATGGATGATATTAGAGCCTTGGTACGTACCGAAAAAATCGATATAATAGCATTCACTGAGACATGGATCAACCTAGACTCGTGTGAGTTACCTGTCGAATACCAAATTGCAGGTTACAAATTATTCCATACCGATAGGCAGATTAGGAAAGGAGGCGGAGTAGCAATCTATGTCAGGGATAATCTGAAGCGTGAAATAAATGAGGAAATAAAAACTGAGGGGAATACAGAAACAATTTGGATAGAATTAATCGACGGTAGGGATAAATTAATCACAGGAGTAATATATAGACCTCCCAATCTTGATAGAGTTAAAGAGCGACTTATCTGGGATGAAATGAGCAGGGCTTCCATACACAACAAAGTCTGTATAGTAGGCGACTTTAACCTTGGCCAATTAGATTGGATTGACCTTACGGGTAACTCAGAATCAGAGGATTTTCTTGAAACAATCCAGGACTGTTTCCTAAGTCAACATATAACCGAACCCACCCTTGGTAATAATATACTCGATTTAGTTCTGTCGAACAGAGAAGACCTCATTAGTAATGTCGAGGTAGGGAACGAGCTTACAAACAGCGATCACAAAGAAATTAGATTCCAGTTAGATTTTCAGGGCAGCCGTAAGGAAAATTCCACAAAAGTCCCATATTTCAGAAGGGCAAACTTTGATAGTTTGAAGAGGCAGTTGAGAGAAGGGGTATCACGCTTGGGGGTGAAGTACATGGACCTGACGGTTAAAACCAACCTCATAACGAGATCTGAGGTTGCCGAGTTCCACTACAATTTAAATAATGAGTTACTTAATGCACAAAGGCAGAACATACCATACAAAAAATTCAGATCAAACAACAGTGACCCTAAATGGATAAATAATTATTTAAAGAACATTATTGGTCAAAGGAAGGCTACAGGTAGGAGGATAAATCATGACGAAGTTTACCTCTGATATTACTATAAGGTATTGGCCGGTAGGGTTAAGACTGAGATAAGAAAAGCAAATAGGAATAATGAACTGAAGGTAGCAAGGGAGGCGAAGACAAACCCCAAGGGATTCTATCAAATGTATCAAACTAAAACACGAGACAAGATTGGGCCAATACAGTCAGATACCAGCGAGCGAACTGATAACGACGGAGAAATGAGCAATAATCTGAATAAATATTTTTCAACAGTTTTCACCACCGAAAATTTAAACATGATACCCGAGGCACAGACTCTATTCAGAGATAGTGAAGAAAACAAATTAAGCGAGATAGTAGTGACTAGTAACGATGTTAGTAAGCAAATAGACAAACTAAAGCCTAATAAGTCACCTGGTCCTGTTGAGATATTTGCTAGAGTATTAAAGGAATGTAAGGAAGAGCTTAATGTGCCCTTAGCAAAATTTTTTAACATGTCCTTAAAAACAGGTGTAGTACCAGAATCCTGGAGGATAGCGAATGTAATACCGATTTTCAAGAAGGGGGATAGATCACTATCCTCTAACTACCGTCCAATCAGTCTAACATCGATTGTAGGCAAATTACTGGAAGCAATCATTTCAAACTCTATTCGAAACCATCTGGAGAAGCACAAATTGATCATTGATTCCCAGCATGGCTTCACAAGCGAGCGTTCATGTCTAACTAATCTATTAATATTCTTTTTATCAGTTTTCGAATCGGTGGACGAGGGGCACAATTAGGATGTGGTGTATCTCGACTTTAGCAAAGCCTTCGACAGAGTCCCCCACGAGAGACTAATAAAAAAGGTAGAAGCACATGGCATTAAAGGTAATATTCTAAAATGGATTAGGGCGTGGTTACAGGACAGGAAACACCAAGTGAGCATTAATGGCACTAAATCCCATTGGAGCAACGTCACTAGTAGAGTTCCCCAATGCTCAGTACTTGGACCATTATTATGTATTATATACATATACAACATAGATATCGGCATAGACAGGAACATAAGTAAATTTGCTGATGACACTAAAATAGGACGTGTAATTAAATCTGACGAGGACTCAGCAAAACTACAGGAAGAACTAAAAAAAATTTTCGAATGGTCTGAAAAATGGCAGATGAAATTCAATGTGGACAAATGTAAAGTACTCAGTATAGGATATGTAAACAGGGAAACCAGTTACCAGATGAACAACGATCCCATTGTGAAATCCGACTGGGAGAGAGATTTAGGAGTAATGATAAGTAGGAATCTTAAGCCAAGTAAACAATGTGTTTTTGCTCTTAGCAAGGCTAATAAAGTACTTGGGTTCATACAAAGGAGTGTTCGTTACAAGATTAGCGAGGTCATCTTAAGATTATATCTTGCGCTTGTGAGACCTCATCTGGATTACGCAGTTCAGTTCTGGTCACCTTATTACAGAATGGATATAGAATCCTTGGAAAGAATCCAGAGGAGAATGACAAGACTAATCCCGGGCATTAGGAACCTTGAGTACAGAGACAGGTTAAAGCATCTTAATTTGCACTCCCTCGAGAGATGCAGAGCGAGGGCGACATGATAGAGGTGTATAAATGAAAGTCAGGGATAAACAAAGGGGACATTACAAAGGTACTCAAACTATCCAACCAGGAGTGAACTCGCTAACAATGGTTTTAAACTAGACAAATTTATATTTAAGAGCGAAATAGGTAAACACTGGTTTGGAAACAGAGTAGTGGATGAATGGAACAAGTTGACAAATATCATCATTAAATCGAATACGCTGGATAGCTTCAAACTTAGGTTGGATGCTTATATGAGCAATAGGTAGTAGGCAGTTGCCAAACAGGGAGGTACTACCGCCTGGGAAGATATTGGAAGCATAATGTGTTGTCTAATGGTAGACCCTGCTGCCATATGGCATCACGAAAATTGTGACCAAGTCCCAGGTTGCTGATCTGACTTTCTGCCTCCTTTACACACAATTGCTGGGTCTCAATTGTTTCTCTTACTTTGACAACACAACATACATATATTGTTTCTCACTTTTGATCTTTTTTTCATTTGTGTATTTCTTTATGGTTCTTTAATATTAATACTATTACATTTTCGCCCCCCAAGTCCTGATGTGGGTCAGTGACCTGTGCCCAGGTGGGCTAATCCCCTTAAAAAAATAAATAAATAAAAATAGGACTGCCCAGTATGGGCCAATAGGCCCGCTGCAGTTTCCTCCATTCTTATGTTCTTATGTTCTTTATGTCACTGTTCACTGCCACGCAGGACAGAGGTTCGTACACAAAGAAATACATCATAGTCATTAGCAGTATATATAGGTCAGAGTTGTGTGGGTGATGTCACTGTTCGCTGCCATGCAAGACAGTGGTTCATATACATTGGACGTCATATTCTAATTGAAGACTAATCAGTGTGGGCTAGCAAATTTGGGATAAAGAGCAAGAATGTCCTCAAGCACCCCCGATTCAATGTAGTAATTACAAAGTTCATGATACAATAAGCCAGGTGGCCTGAAGTCTTTGACAGTGTCACATTCAATAATATAGTGTTCAAGTGTATGCTTTAAAGGTTTATCACAAAGCTTACATGCTGAGTGTTCCGGTATGGGTACAGCATTACTAACCTGCCAGATGTGTCTGTATCCTAGCCTAATTGTGGCCACGACTACATCACATTGTCTGGTTCTGTCCTTCTGCTGGCCATACCGGTACCTCTCGTCACAAAATTTTTCATATTTACTAATGCTACAACTGCCAGATCTCTGCATTTCTCAGCCCTTCTTGATCAGAGTTCCTGATTCTGACGTGAATATTTTTAAGTGCAGCATTGGAATGGCCAAGTTCACGGTCAACATTTTCTTTCTTACATGCCTCATTGGCCAGTCTATCAGCATGGTCATGATACCTAATTCCAACATGGGACGGAATCCACACAAATTCGAGACGAAAGTTGTTCTCAATGGCAGTTATCACATTTCTTTTAATATCTCATACAACTTTAGATATAGAGCCTGACGGGCTGTTCATTGATTTCAAAGCACTTTGAGAGTCACAGAATATCACCCCACCTTATTTTCTTTAAGGTAGTCTGTGGCTAAGTAGATTCCAGTTAGTTCAGTTTGTGTTGTGCTGGCCCAGTTGTTCAGCCTTTGCTTGTTTGACACTACCATCTCTTTTTCTTTATATATTACAATTGCACAGCCTGTTCTACTTGTGTTTGTTTGCACAGAACCATCAGTAAAAGCATAACATTCACTTGATTTAATACTCTCTATGTGTCTGTTAATAGTTTCTAGTGTGATACATCTCATCACATCGGTGTTTAACATTTGCTTACTACCAACATGAGTGTAATTAATAGGAACTGATATATCCAGCCAAGGAGGAATGGCATTAATGGGTTCGTCTGGGGTGATTGGGACATTCAGTTTCAAGAGATCTTCAATACTTTTATGAAGCCACGCCCCAAAGAGAGTCTTTTGTGGAAGGTTAGCGAGATAATCAGGATTACTTAGATAGAACATCAACTCAGTTTGAGCTGTAGTTTGGGGACCATTGTTCTTCAAAACCTTGAAACAAAACATGGTATTAAGTAGAGCTATCCTCTCAGATAGGGAGGGCAGTCCGAGCTCTTTCCTCATGTTTACAATTCTGGTTGATTTTGGGCAACCTAGAATGATGCTCATGGCTTCATTTTGTACTACCTCAAGGCTGTTGAGTTGTTTAGGCGGAATAGTCACAAGATGGAGAGCATGATAGTCAACTACAGAACGAATGAAGTGAAGATAGAAAGTACGAGAATAGGTGATGTTGATTCCATAGCCCTTGCCAACAAGGGTTTTGAGGGGTTTAATGCTCTGCATTAGTTTGGCACGAAGGTTGCCGACAAAGTTTTCATCATTTACACAAATTACAAGATATTTATATGAGCTACATACGTAGTTCCAAGGGCATGCTGTTAATGTTAAAGTGAAGAGGCAGAGGGTGAGCAGGACGAGGATTGAGGACCCTCGTCTTGCCATCAGATATTACTCATCTCAGACCACCTAGTCAGTGATCATTATGCAATACTTACTGAATACACTGTTGCTGATGTCAAGTGTGAACCCCATTCTAAGCTCAGAATTAACATCCCAGATAATCTTACACTGCACTTCAAGGCCTACATCCACTGACCCAGGTATACACCTGAGTCAGTGGATGAATTTTGCTGTGATCTTGTAAATGTCATTACCACATATTATACCACCTGGGTTAAGTCAAGGAGGAAGGGGGGCAGCACTAAACCACCTCTGTGGATACATGACTCCATCCTCACCAAAGAAGGAGAGAAGGTAGAACAGCTTGCCAACACTTATAAGCAAAATAAAACTAGTGATAACCTCCTGGCATTCCTCAAAGCTAACAGAGAATTTCGTGAACTCAAGGGTCAGGTGAGAAACACCTATTGGGAACAATTATTACTGGGGATTAAAAGAACAACCACTCTAGCAGAAGTGTGGAACAAAATTAGAGCCATTAAGAAGTCACCCACCCAGTCCAACTTTATCACAGCCCTGCAGAATATGCTGACATGCTATTAGACCAATGGTCTAGTGTATCACAAATCACTTCCCTGCCTCCTGACATACATCAGTATCTTAAAATCACACACATTAATAGGGGTTTCAATATTGAAATAGCCTGTTCCTCACCAGACCTGACCGACCAGTTTCCCATAACGCACCACGAGCTGGTGGTAGAGCGGTACCGTTCTTGCCTCGCAAGCACG
Source organism: Homarus americanus (assembly GCF_018991925.1). Lineage (NCBI taxonomy): Eukaryota > Metazoa > Arthropoda > Malacostraca > Decapoda > Nephropidae > Homarus > Homarus americanus. The sequence goes on from NW_024722227.1 coordinate 13,320,544, forward strand.
GGTTCGATTCCCGGGCAGGCGGAAGTTGTTTGGACACTCTTCCTAGTCCCCTTCGTCCCTGTTCACCTAGCAGCAAAGTAGGTACCTGCTGTAAGTCGAAAGTTGCGAATTCGTATTCAGGGACTAGTTGTTGGAACTTCCAATAACTTGCTTAGACATAAAACCATTGACTCTTCTGCTTCTACGCCCTCGACTCTTCAGGCTTCTACGCCCTTAACTCATGAGACATAGGGCAAGCATGAACTTAGCATGATTCCCTGTTGGGCGTTGTAAACGCTTCTGCGCTTCACTTTACACAAGGATGTAGGGGAGTGCCCAATAAATTAAAAAAAAAAAAACTAACAACAGCACTAATAAAAGGTGAATCATCCATCCCTGGTGAGGATGGCATAACCTATAACACCCTGAGATTGTTGAATGAGATCCCTAACAATCCACTGCTTGACCTGTATCAAATGAGCCTCACACAGGGTATTCTGCCTAAGACATGGACTCATGGAAACATAGTACCAATCCTTAAGGCTAACTCTCCAAACTTCAGGCCAATTTCACTCACATCCTGTATGTGTAAAGTCCTTGAAAGAGTTGTTCTCAACCGTCTCATGTTTCAAGTCAAAGACAAACTGGCCCCTAATCTTTATGGGTTCATGCCCGGGCGTAGCACACAGACATGCTTTGCAGAATATCTTGTTCAATCAAAAGATAAGACACAAACAGCCTTCATAGACCTTAAATCAGCCTTTGATGTAATATACTTTTACTTTTTACTTCTATCCCCTTCGCCACTGGTCTGCTTGTTAGTCGCTTGGGCGATCGGTCACGTCTTTAATTACTTTTCTTTTTCATTTATCTTCTTCACCAAAAGATCGGCTCGCTAGCCGCCCGGGCGATCGGTCACGTCTCTGTCACGCAATGTTGGCAAATACTGGGCATGCACCGGCTCCTGAATGTACCTGAACCCGCTCCAGTGTTGGTCAAGTCTTGTCTTGAAAGAGCTCACACTCGGTGCCGTCACAACACTCTCTGGTAGATTGTTCCAAGAGTTTACAACCCTCACTCCGAAAAGTTTGCCCTCACGGTTTTCTGTGACCCCTTGTGGGGCGAGCGTCCGCCAGCTCCAAGTAAGGACACTCAACTGAGTAGTGCCCCCTGAGATGCTTATACACCTCAACTAGGTCCCCCCTTGCCCGTCTGTAGTAAAAGCTAGGCAAGTTCAGGCGCTCCAATCTCTCAGGGTAGCTGAGGTGCCGAAGTGCAGACACCAGTCTGGTGGCCCTCCTTTGAACATTTTCAACTAACTGACAGTCCCTAGCATATCTCGGGGACCAGATGGGGTGACAGTACTCCAGATGGGGAAGCACTTCACTCCTGAAGATCGTTACGAGGGACGGACCGTCTAGATATCTGAACGACCTTCTTATAAGACCCAATAATTTATTTGCCTGATTTACCTTCTTCTCACAATGGCCCGAGAACTTCAGCTCATTGTCAACATACACACCTAGGTCCTTCTCACACAGTCTCAACTAGTGCAGTTTCTTCATCCCGTTGGGACATATGATACGCCTCCTTACCGTTGGTACGCCCCAGGTGCATCCTCTTACACTTCGTGACATTGAATCTCAGCAGCCATTTCTTCGACCATTCCTGGAGCCCACAGAGGTCCTTCTGCAGCTCTTCACAGTCCGCTTGGTTCTTAATTTCCCGAATAACTTGGCGACATCGGCAAACATTTGTATGGAGGAGTGTACAACGTCAGGCATGTCATTTATGAAACAAACAAACAACAGCGGGCCCAATACACTGCCCTGTGGTACCCCACTCGTGACAGGTACAGATGGCGATTTCGTGCCATTAATTTCCACACGCTGCTTGCGGTCATGTAGAAAGTCTTCTATCCACGCTAGGACATTTCCCCGAATTCCGTTCCCTTCCAGCTTGATTTTCAGCCTTTCGTGGGGTACACTGTCGAAAGCCTTGGCAAAATCTAGGTAAATATTGTCGATATTACCACCCCGTTCCAGAATTAGAGTCCAAATATCCAATACCTTGAGCAATTGTGTTTAGCAGGAGCTCCCCGGCATAAAACCGTGTTGGCAATCCTTTACAAGGTTGTTTCGTAGTAGATGTTCCATTGCGGCATTTCTGATAATACTCTCAAGTATTTTACATATTATGCTGGTCAGGCTCACCGGTCTATAGTTGTTCGTGGAGTGACGATCGCCCTTCTTGAAGATAGGACTCGCATATGCCACTTTCCATTCACTGGGGACCATTTGTTCATCCAGGCATTTACAAAACAGGACCTTCAGGGGCTCTGCAAGCTCGTTCCATAACTCTCTTAGCACTCTAGGATGCACCATGTCAGGTCCGGGACTCTTACGGACCTTTAGCCTGGACAGTTTATTTCTAATACCCTCTTCTGCGAACACAATGTGGGTCAGTGCTGTGTCGAACCGTCTGTCCTCAAACGCAGCAAGGTTAGTTGCATCCTCTCTTGTGAAACACTGAGGAAAAGAAGCTGTTCAATGCCTCAGCTTTATCCTGGTCAGAATCTGCATAACTACCATCCACCAGCCTCAGGTCTCATACTCCTACTCGCGTTTTCAATTTCGACTTTGCATCGCGGTAAAACGCCTTTGGGTTTGACTTGACCTCGCTTGCAACCAGCCTCTGGAACTCCTTTTCAGCCCTCCTACACTCTATCTTTGCTTGGTTTCTGGCTCTTGCATACATCCTACTGTCTTGCTCATCGTTTGACCCAACCCACGTCTTGGATTTCTGGGTTTTCTTCTTAATTTTGTCGATCGCCGCATGGTTCATGTGTAGGGATCCCCTCGTATTCCTAGAAGCACTGGGTTTGGTCTTGGGTATATATTTATCGATCAAATAGGTCATTTTACTAGTTATGATATTCAGCGTAGTGTCTGCTTTCTTGTACCTTAATAAGTCAGGCCAGTTGATACCCCTCATCTCTTCCCTCATCCCATTATAATATCCCTTGTAATATTTGCACCTTGGCCTGGCCTTATCCTGAACTAGGTAACAGTTAAATCTGAATGACAACACTGTATGGTGACTGGTGCCAACTGGGGCAAGGTGTTCCAGTTTGGCCACTGTAAGGGCGGAAACGATCTTCCTGCTCGTTACCGCTGCTAACTCTCTCGTTTGCTGGTGCAGACGACACTTGGGGCGGTTGGACAGAGGTGAGAACTGCAGCGACTATCTGGGTCACCGGCAGATTCAACCCAGCCACCATACAGTCACTATCTAGCTACCCGGTTGTTCGTCAAATTCTGACTGTGATCTCATCATAGGTCCTGGACTCCTGGGCTGTGTCCCCAGGCCTTCACCTATCGACTGTCAATTCTCTGGTCATCTACCACAACTACATACCACGACAGTCAATTCATCTCATTCCGTCTGTGCCCCGGTGTTCTCCTGCCATTTCAAGACAATCTGCCGCTGTCGCTCGAGTGTGGAGCTGAATGGACGCTTCCCTACCCTGAGTGTGCATCACCCTATTCCAGAAACTTCCCCTAGGGCCACTGCCGTAGGAAATATCTGTTCATTGTTTGATTCTATGGCTGTTTGCTTCCCTTAATTGATTAACTCCATTAATTGTTGACTCCATTTAATTGTTGAATCCATTTAATTGCTGACTCCCATTAATTGTTTGACTCCCGTAATTATTTGTTGTTTGTTGAGAGGTGTCAGGGTTTTGTGTTATATTTTTTATAGTAAAGAGATGTCAATCTCAAACGGTTGTTTGCTATTCCTCAGAAAACCATGGTCCTTGACTTTCCTTTATTAAGAACCTGATTGGTCTGGTAAGGGATTTCTATCCCAAAGTCCCAGGCCTTTACAAGTGGCGACCTTGCCAGGATTGTCTCTGACCTTTGGTTTCTGAGGTTTAACATTCGTTCCGGTGTTGTTGTAAGTCGCCGTGAGAGCGCCGCCTTGCTGTCTGTGGCCCGGAAGCAAGTGTTGTTCAGTGGTTATCCCTTCCTTCTGTGTGCTAATTTTGTTGCTCTCCCTTGTACTTGAGGAAGTTAATTAGTGTTGGTTGGGGTGCACTGTGGATGCTGTCATAGCATTTTTGTTGTTTCACCTGGTGCGGTTTCTTTACCCTGAGAGTGATTCAGCTGGGCTGGGTGCGGAACAAGGTTCCCTCCAGTCGGATCAAATCATTTACTGGTCTGATTGAGCCACTAGGTGAGTTACCTTTGGCTATTTGCGGGGTAAGTTGTTTGTTTTTCTCTTTGTTCTTGGCCTTTCGGATCATTATTCCTACTTTTGAGGTGTTGAAAGGTCAAGCGGTGGCCCTGGGTCTGACAGGTAATGAGATTGGTCAGTATGTGGTCACCCAACAGAATGCCGAGAGAGAGGAACGTCAGAGAGAGAGAGAGGCACTTCAGAAAGGGAGAGAGTTGGAGGAACGTCAGAGAGAAAGAGAGATTGAGGAAAGCAGCAGAATTAGGGAAGGAGAGTTCGAATTAGCTAAGTTGCAGATCGAAAAGGACCTAGAACTAGCTAGGATTAATGCTTCAAGTAGACCAGAATCCTCTGGCCGTATACAAGACAATGTGGTAAAACCCAGCTTGCCTGTGTACCGTGAAGGAGAAGACATCGCCTCCTACCTTGTTAGGTTTGAACGGGTAGCTGAGCTGCTTGATGTAGACCCAGATAGCTATGCTGTAAGGTTGGGTAGCCTACTGAGTGGTAAGCCGGTAGAAATTTACACGTCCCTGTCTGCCGACATCACCCGAGATTACTTCTTGTTGAAGCAAGCTCTCTTGCGAAGATTTAACAAGACTTCTGACGGTTATCGTGCTGATTTCCGCAGAACGAAATTAGAGCGGGAGAAACGTACCAGCAGTTTTCGATTCACCTGGGTTGTTTGTTTCAACAATGGCTGGAGGCATCAGAGGTTGAAGAAACCTTTGAGTCTCTCTCTAACTTCATGATATTAGATCAGTTTTTGTCTTCTCTACCTCCAGACTTGAGAGTTTTCATCAAGGAACACCAGCCAGCGACGCTTGGAGAAGCTGTGCATCTTGCCGACAACTGGGCGTCTGCTCGCAACGCCTACCCCAAGTCTTCCCCTCCTGTAGTGAAGATTGCGAAGCCTCCGTCCTCCAAGGAACCACCCCCAGGAGTACACAGGAGTAGTTCACCAGCCGTGCCGTGTCACAGCTGCGGAGAAGAAGGGCACATTCGTTCTCGCTGTCCCAGGAATCCCCTCGCCTTCAAGACTGCCGACACTCCTCAGCCCAGCAACAAGGTCGGATTCTGTTTGGAAGACAGGAGCTGCCCCCGTTATTGTGTCAGTGGAACAATAAATGGGTCTAGGGCATCTACTTTCATCAGGGACACTGGTTGCTCGTGCATTATTGTCTCTGAAGAAGCCCTGCCTGACGCTGACATCTCCAGCTGCCCGAAGGTTAGCGTCGCCGCACTGGTCAATAGCCAAAATGGTTCACATATGAGATCATGCTCACACAACTAATTTCATATTGCTGAATTCGAATCTGATATTTGTTTTGTTCTATCAGACCAGGTTTTATAAAAAAATCAATAGGTACAAATATTTAATATTCCATCACGTGTCGTGCAAAAGATGAGATTATCTCATGTGACTGTGCTTTCATGACTAATTTCATATTAATGAATATTAATTGGATGTTTCATTCTACCATCAGACCTACTTTCTTAAAGAATAAAAAAAATAGTAAATATAGTAACATTATCGCGTCATGCAAGATACAATTTTAAACCTATCACAGATAAGCTCATAAAAAATTGTACCAAAAAACATAAGTTCAAATCCTTTATAATGACAAAATATGAAGTTCTAAAAGTGCTTCTGAACTTTACTCTTTCTCTTGTACAGCTTGCTCTCTTCTCGTTGCAGTGTCCAGCAATAGTCGCCCATCATGTTAGGACTGAATTGTCCCTGATATCTGCTCTCCATTATGGCGATATCTTGATGAAATCTTTCGCCGTGTTCATCACTAACGTCTCCAAGGTTACCTGGGAAAAATTCAATATGAGAGTGGAAAAAATGCAATTTCAAGGACATCCTTGCTCCCAATGCATGATAATTCTGAAGCATGGTTGTTACGATTTCTTTGTAGTTGTCAGTACGATAGTTTCCAAGAAAATTCTTTGACACATTGACAAATGATTCCCATGCTTTTTTCTCCAGTGGGTTCAATGCTTTGGTGAATTCGCTATCATTAACTAGTATACGAATTTGTGGTCCATTCAAGACACCTGCTTTCAACTTGGCTTCGGAAACCACACCACCTAGTTTCTGAGATAAGTATAGAGTCCCAGCACCGAATTGATCCATAGCTTTGATGAAATTTTTAGCCAAACCGAGCTTTAGATGCAGTGGAGGCAAAAATATCTTTTCTGGATCTACAAGCGGATTGTGAGCACAGTTAAACCTTACAGGCGCATCTCTTGGTCTTGTCGGCCAATCCTTTCTCACATAGTGCTCTGCATCAGCTCTGCTGTTCCACAAGCACAAAAAGCACATGTGCTTTGTGTAGCCACTCTGAAGGCCCAGTAGTAAACTGATGACTTTGAGATCGCCACATATCTTCCACTGGTGTTTCTCATACTCTATAGCGGCCAACAGAATTTTCATTGTTTCATAGCTCTCAGTCATTTTTGTTGTGTGTGCTATTGGGACAGATGGAAGCCGATTGCCATTGTGTAAAAGAACAGCTTTCAGAGAGTCTTTTCCTGAGTCTATAAACAGCCTCCAATCCTCTGTCTTGTATGTTTCAGACTTGCAGAGTTGTTGCATGAGAGATACTGCGTCCTCGCAATAACAAAGGTTGTTTGCCATCTTGAAAAATGCAGACAGCTGTCTATGTCGGTAACGCGCTGTAGTGATATGCACTCCATCTTCTAGCAGGTTACGCTGCTTTAGTCTGGATCTCAAAACTTCAGCCTTTTCTTTTGACAAGTTTAGGTCCCTGATGAGATCATGAAGTGCTTCTTGAGTAAATAGTTTAGGCCTGGTATTTCAGAGTCATCCTGGTAGTCGTTTTCCATTGAGGTAGAGGTAGAATCGGAATCACTCAATTCTTGTTCAGTCGGTGGATTTGGGACTGGAAGTTCAGCACTGTGCGGTACTGGTCGGATTGCAGAAGCAATATTGGGGTACTGTACCTTGCCTCGTGTCTTGATTTTTATTCCCTTAATATTTGTGAGACAGAAGTAGCAGTCACTACTGTGGTCTTTAGGTTCACGCCATATCATTGGTACAGCAAACGGCATTCCTGAACTTCGTTTACCACACATCCACTCGCTCAGGTGGTTAACACAAGACTTACAGGCTACATGAGGTGCCCATTTCTTGTCTTGGTCACCCAAATGACATTTGAAGTAACTTTTGTAGTTCAGTCGAACAGCTTTTGTGATTGGTTTCTTGAGGCTACCAGGAGTGAAGGCACCACATATGTAGCAAAAACTGTCAGCACCGTTCACACACTTGCGACGTTCCATGTTTTGTTAATTTCAGAGTAATTACAAATCATGCAGGTGTAGATATGCAATATCATGAATCAGCAAACTGAAACAAACAAAAAAGCACAAATCAGGACAAAATAATTGCATAAGTGGAGCCAATGAGCATATAAATTACTGTATGAATAGCATGGTACACTAAATATATAGATATGCTGGTTCTGGAAAACTGAGCCTGATACAGCTATACGAATGTCATAATTGAGTTCAGCACATACAATTACACTAGAATCAGACTGTTTTGATCCAGAACCATGAGAATTTTTTTTTTATGTTGACCAGTAATTATTTAGGTTGTGTTGACCAGTTCCCTGTTGTTAGGTGCTACCTGCGTTGCCCCTATTTCACTGGTTGGTCTAATGTGGTAAGAGCTCCCATTAAATTTGCTAGTGTCCTCATTGGTAATGTTCCCGGTGTTCGTGACCCTAACGACCCGGAACCGTTAAAACTCTCCTCGCCACGAGCACCAGTCCTCACGCCACCTGCTGACGACGACGATTCGCCACCTGCCGAGGTCGCCTCGCCACTCTCACACGCCGCCACGCCTGCAGCCAAGGTCCAAGCTGTAGAGACACGGACGGCGAAGGTGAAACGACCGCATCCCCTGATTCTGCCGAATTTGTTGCCACTGCCTGTGACTCCCAAGGAGTTTGCCAAGCTTCAAGACTCGTGTGCCACTCAGAAGCGGGTAAGGGAGAAGGTGACTTCCTGGGAGGAGGATCAGGTAAGAGATGGGTCGGTTTATAAGTTTGTTTCTATTAATGGGGTGTTACACAGGTCTTTTGTTTCATCCAAGCGACTAGCCAAAGTAGGTCGGTTTTTACTTGTTGTCCCTGCTGATTGTCGTAGTAACATTCTCTCTGTAGCTCACAAGAGCCCTCTAGCAAGTTACTGTTCTCGTAGGAAAACTTTTAGGAAGGTTGCTGATCAGTTTTACTGGCCAGGTATGGGAGCGGATATTAGAGCTTTTTGTAGGAGTTGTGATCAGTACCCACGTACAGTATGTTCGCCAAGGGTAGAGTCCGTCCTGTTCCACTTGAACCCTTACCCGTCATTACAGAACCATGTTCTCGGGTAGCCATAGATTTTGTTGGACGATTCTCACCCCCTTCCTCTAAGAAGCCTAAATTACATCAAGCTAATTTGTTAAAGCAACATAATTGCAGGACCCACATAGCTCGTGTCCTTGACGACGTCCCCAAGCTGGAGTTAGTCGAGGCACTACCCTGCAAGAGTTCGGGTGAAGTTCGGACGCCAGAGTCTATTGATCTCGGTTGCCAGTTGCTGCCAACACCTGACGAGATAGAAGAATCCTCTACGACTGGAAATAGGCCCCAACTTAAACTTGGACTGAAGTGGATCTCACGTGCAGTTCCTTGATACGGCCTTACGTTTTGGACATCAAGTTACCATCTATTCTTTTATGTGACCCTTCTTTATTGTGCAATGTGTATTTAAGCATTTGTTGTAAGATGATTATGCTTTGTGTACTAATCTTAAGTTTTAATCTTCCTTACAGTAGATTTTTGTTGGGGGAGCTGTGTAAGGGCGGAAACGATCTTCCTGCTCGTTACCGCTGCTTACTCTCTCATTTGCTGGTGCGGACGACACTTGGGGCGGTTGGACAGAGGTGAGAACGGCAGCGACTATCTGGGTCACCGGCAGATTCAACCCAGCTGCCATACAGTCACTATCTAGCTACCCCGCTGTTCGTCAAATTCTGACTGTGATCTCATCATAGGTCCTGGACTCGTGGGCTGTGTCCCCAGACCTTCACCTATCGACTGTCAATTCTCTGGTCATCTACCACTACTACATACCACGACCGTCAATTCATCTCATTCCGTTTGTGCCCCGGTGTTCTCCTGCCATTTCAAGACAATCTGCCGCTGTCGCTCGAGTGTGGAGCTGAATGGACGCTTCCCTACCCTGAGTGTGCATCACTGTGTTCCAGAACCTTTCCCCAGGGCCACTGCCGTAGGAAATATCTGTTCATTGTTTGATTCTATGGCTGCTTGCTTCCCTTAATTGATTAACTCCATTAATTGTTGACTCCATTTAATTGTTGAATCCATTTAATTGTTGACTCCCATTAATTGTTTGACTCCCGTAATTGTTTGTTGAGTGGTGTAAGAGTTTTGTGTTATATATTTTTTATAGTAAAGAGATGTCAATCTCAAACGGTTGTTTGCTATTCCTCAGAAAACCATGGTCCTTGACTTTCCTTTATTAAGAACCTGATTGGTCTGGTAAGGGATTTCTATCCCAAAGTCCCAGGCCTTTACAGCCACCATACCCTTCTCGTTTGTTATGATGAGGTCAAGTGGCTTGGGTGTTTGCTCCCCTCTGTAATGTGTCGGGTCTCTAAACATGTTAGAACAGAAAATTATCTCTCAGAGTTTCCACGAAAAGAGTAGCAGGGTCATTCAAGTCATTCGGGGTGGACTCGTTTCTCCAGTCGATGTCACCATAGTTAAAGTCCCCCATGATAAGGAGGTGGCTAGGGTTGAGCATCGCCGCGTTGTTTATTAAGGTTCTTAAGTTCCTTTGATTTAGTGGGCCACAGTTTGGGGATCTGTAGATACACTCGACGATAAGTAAGTCCCCTCCCTTTAATTTAATTTTACACCATTTGGACTTTTCAAAAACATCCTCTCCCTGTACCCTCGCCTGGCTGGCTCTAAGGTCTTGCCTAGCGTAGATAACCACACCCCTCTTGCAAGTTTCTTGAGAAAGGTTCGTAAATGAGTCATATCCAGCAATACTGAACTCACATTCCTCTGGGTCGATTCTCCTGTTCTTGTACAACAGTTCTACAACACCTACAATATCTGGTTGGTGTACTCTTAGTAGTGTTTCAAACTCCGTTCTCTTATCAAGGAACGTGTCAGTATTAGTGTACATGACATTCAAACCAGAATTTGCTCTCGGTAACGTCTCTGCTCTTAGTAATAAACCCGCTCCCCCCACATTCTCAGAAGCTGCAACATTTGCTAAGTACACTGTATTTTGCAGGGTGTGGTTAGAAATGTCATTGTTTACACGGTGCTCGCCTCCTCCTGTCCGGTAGGCTGAGCTGGTGCCGCCACCCGGGTGGGGGGTTGAGTGGGTGGAGGGTGCACTGCTGCCCCCTGGCCCTGTGTCGGCACACTTGTTTCCACTACCCCGAGTATAACCCATGTACACCTATCCCCGCTCCTCCTCGACTCCTCCCTCTTTTGCTTCAAGTCCTGCAGGAGCTTCTTGTGCTGTTCCCTCTGCATTACCGTGCGATCTGGGTGAATGAATACATCCCGAAATGCCTGGCTCCTTGCTAAGTTTTTTGCCTGCCGAATAACCTGCCATTTCTCCTCCTCACTCACTAGTGTGATCCTGAGGGGGCGAGGCTTAGCCCCCTGCTTTTGTCCCAGCCCCCTCACATCCTGAGGGGTTGATGGAATCTTCAGAACCTCCGCCTGGCTCTCTGGGTCTCCAGAAACTATTACATTGTTCCTGTGCTGGAGACGTTCCTGGTGTTCCTCCTCTCCCCTAACAGTAGGTCCGTTAATTTTCATTTCTTCGACACACTTCTTCAAAGTCCCAAGCTGTTGTAGAACCTGTACTGATCCTGCATTACTCTCCACCCCCTCCCGTGGCCCTGCTAATACGTCAGCATAACTCCTCTTAGCAATCACCTCCATTCTATCGGCTACTTCCTCAGACTTAGCAAGGATCTCTTTCCCAACTTGCTCCAGTTTGGCAACCAACAGAGCTCCAGCTTCATCTATTTTCGTCCCTAGAGAACTCGTTCCCTTATGGCTTGCAATCGCTTCATTCACCTTGACTATGCAGCCAGGGCAATACCAGCAACAGCCATCATGCTTTACGGAAGTTAGTAACTTCCTAAACGGTGCATTAGTCAAGCCTATATCCTCCATATGCGACGTCACCCTGCAGTAATCAAATATCAAACTCATGGTTGTTGTTGTTGTGGGGGTGGGAGGGGGGGGGGGTGCAGACTGTGTGTAGATCTACACCTATTTAAAAAAGTAAAGAGAGAAAAGTACTTAGCTACTCTCTGTTGCCTATAGAGTTGTCTTCTGCGACTGCGTACACTGTATCTCCCTGCGAATGGTGTATTGTAGGCACAGTTTCAGTCCTTGAGAAAGCACACAAACAAAATATAATTTAAAGTCGCTGTGGCACCTATGACACGACTTGGTTTCAGCTGGCACGGTGCCTTTCCAGCTTGCTTGCTAGTTAGCGCTCACTTTAAGTTATTTACAACTTCCGCGGTCACTGATGACACTATGAACTATCACTGTGTACACTGTATCTCCCTGTGAGTGGTGTATTATAAACACAGTTTCAGTCCTTGAGAAAACACACAAACAAAATAAAATTTAAAGTCTCTGTGGCACCAATGACACGAATAGACTGGCAGTTGTCCTTACCAGCTTGATTGCCAATATGTATTCACTTTAAGTTATTTACAGTCTCTTCTGAGGTCACTGATGACACTATGAACTGGTTTACCTAAAATCACAGTACTACACTCCCTGGTTGGCCTTTATCACAGCCGTGACCACAACTCCTTAAAAAAAAATAAAAGCTTTGTCATGTGGCAGTGATTTTGTGGTTATAGGCCTGTACCTCCAACTCGGTGGAAATTGAGTTTTCAAAAATACAATCGCGTCTAGCATTAAAAGTCCTACATCGATTTACACTTTCACATCACTAAAACGATCTTGACGATCTTATGTAATCACTGTCCAATTTCCGCCGCTCTACATCGAAGGCCCGAATGCCGAACACGCTTTGTTACAGAGACGCAGCACGACCCGCCCGCCCGCCCGATTACTGTACTAATAGAGACGGACCAATGTTGAGAGGGGGGGTGAGCAGGCCGGCGCAGGAGGGTGTTAATACATGAGTGCAGTTGTAATGACCACGGTCGTACACGTCAGTTATCGTAAAATCAGACGATTCATATTACGCTCAATAGCCTACAAAGCATGTAGCTATGCCTTCTTTATTGAGTCTCCCATCTGAGGTGTCCGTTTTCTCATCACTCCCTAGCTTAAGTGCCGTCCATTTTCTCTGACTTCCTGAAACCAAGCTCTCTATAAAGTAAATCTGAATGTGAGAGAGAACAACATTGTTTTGAGTCAACTTAGATATGTCTGATTACAGTTAAAGCATACAAGATCCTTTGTGAGTGATGTTGAAAGCTTTAACTGTCTTTATTGTTCGTAACACCTGTTAAGTAAGTGAGTGTCGAGGCTCCCAGTACGAATGGCATCCGATGATATTGTCCCTGGGGATAGCCATGAATTTCCAATTGCTACTGAAATTAGAACAGTTTGATACCCAAACATCAGAGAATCTGATGTTTGTAGTTTAGTTAGTGTCAGTTGTCTATTCAAGAAAGCCATTAATCTCCTGAAAGAACATGTCAAACTTGTTATCTCCAAGATCTCAATCTATACCCATAGAGGGTCCTTGTCTAGAAATTCCGCTATGTTGGGAGAACTAGTGTTAACAGCGTGTGTATTTCACTTCTTCCTGGCAAGCTCAGTCTCTGATTAGATTATAAAAATAAACGTCAGAATTTCACCTGACCCATGGCATTGAGTGTCATAGTTAAATGTACAGCAACTGAGTTGAATGTAATTTCTGTCATTGCGTGATTAGCCCTTCTGGTATGTGTACCGCACAGGCCTGAGTTGCCAGTTAGCCGTATATAAACTCGTGTGCAAGAAGTAGAGTCACATGTCTGACGCTGGCGTGGCCATTGCTGTAAAACACAGACTCAAACATCAAATCATCGACGATTTCCAGGATGAATTCCTGGGAATCAAAATAACTACCACACTTGGAGAAATAGCAATAGCCACAGCATATTTACCGCTAAGAAGGAACTAGCTACTGGCCCCAGACTTGATAAAACTATTGAACTACAACTGCCCAACATATATAATAGGAGATCTGAACCCAAGACATCCAATATTCGGCCACGGAAACAGGAACAGGGTGGGCACTGCACTGCATACCATAATGAACACAGGGAAGCTGCTCCACCTAGGACCACACTTCACCACATTCATTGGCATCAACAAAACAACAACCCCAGACAAAGTCTTCACCAATAACAAGGCATTCCTGAATTACCATATAAAACAAGGACCACTAACTACCAGTGACCACATTCCAATGATAATAAAACTATCTACAAGCCCAATCCAAGTACCAACAACCCCACGTTTCCAAATGCAAAAAGCAGACTGGGAAGGCTACAGGAAGCAACTAGAACAAGTTAAGATTCCAGATCTCCAAGGCAAAATACTAAAAGATAAAGACAACGAAACAGATACCCTTATACTTAACATCAAAAAGGCAACAGAGAACAACATACCAACCACAACATATCGAACGCTACCACACATCAGGACATCTCATGAATTGCGAATGCTCCAAGTACAATACAATAACATAGTGATGTGCATACAAAACTATCCACCAACAACAGAGCTTATTAGAAACTTAAGGCTAATACAGCAAAAGTTAAGAGATGAAAGCCTGATAGCACACCAACAGATACGAAACGAACTAATAAACAACCTGGATACCACAAGAAACGACAAGAACTTCTGGCAGAACGTAAATAAAATTCTAGGAAACGACAAACCCCACCAAAAGTACATAAAAGACCAAAACGGGAAAAAACTCTTTGAAGAAAAAGAGATAGAATCCGCATACAGGAGAGAGTGGAAAAAAGTATTTCAAATATCAGAAGAAGAAAACGAGCAATTTGATGAGGAACACGAAAATCACATCTGCAGAGAAATGGCTGAAATGATACAAAGGATAACCCCATACCATGTGGTGGACAAAACCAGGCTCAACTCAATAGAACCATTTACAGAAGGAGAACTGCTACACTACATCAGACACACTAAAGAAAAAGCACCAGGATTTACAAAAATCACAAGAAATATGATCCTATACCTACCCAACAACTGCACACAAGGCATCCTTGAAATATTAAACTCAGCTTTGGCAAGTGGATACTTCATTGATGCATTCAAAAACGCAAAACTCATATTCATACCGAAACCAGCCAAAGACCACACTCAAGTAATTAACTACAGGCCGATTTCCCTCCTCGAAGTTATAGGAAAACTATTTGAAAAGGCAATAAACAAGAGAATTAGAAAACACAGAAGCGAAAACGGACTACTAAACCCCAGACAACATGGATTCACTGAGAAAAAGGGAACACATACTGCACTAGCCATAATGACGGAAACGTTAGCCAACAAGAAAGCAGAAAGAAGCCAAGTCAACATTGTATTAAGAGACGTTAAGAAAGCGTTCGATAAAGTATGGCACCTAGGATTAAAATTTAAACTGCTTCAATTAAATCTTCCAGACCCACTAGAAAAAAACGTCTGTGACTTCCTAGACGATCGCACGGCACAAATACAAATTGGCAGCTATATAGGACCACCCGTAGAACTGAAAAGTGGAGTACCCCAAGGCAGTGTCCTTTCACCCACGCTGTACAATATCTACACAGCAGACCTACCAGAACCAGCTCCCGACAGTGAATACATAAGTTTTGCAGACGATATCACACAAATCATCACATACCCTGGCAAATCAACAACAATAATGGCACAACATACTGCCAACGCAATAGAGAACATCAACCAGTACGAAAAAAAGTGGAAGATACAAACGAACACCAACAAGTTCAAAATAATACCAATCGCTAAAAGGAAAAAAGACCCCATTATAGTAGACAACAAAGTGATTCCATATGCCATGGAAGGCACTGTCCTAGGGCTGAAGATAACAACAAAAGGCTACAAAACATTCATCACCGAAAAACTTGCAAAAACCAGAAACATGGTAATTAAATTAAAACGCTTCAGAAGCCTGTCAGCAAAAAACAAGTTCAATTTTATAGAGCCTTTGTCCAATCCCGACTAGTATATCCACCAATTCCCCTACATGCAATTATAAAAAAAAACATAGAGAAACTGCAGACAATTCAAAACTTAACCCTAAGGTATGTATACAACCATCAGATATCCTGACATAGCCACCAACAGTCAACTACACCAACGAGCGCAAATAGAACCCCTAAACGTTTACCTACACCAACAATCAAAAAGAATATGGACAAAGTTAGAAGAAATAGAGCCAGGACCAATCATAGAATGGATGGAAGAGACAGAAAAAGGAAGAAGAAAACACTCGTGGTTCCCTCGCAGTAAAAGAAGAGCCCTAGAACCCACACCAACTCCACTCTATTGAAAGATGCAACGTTACCCCAGTGAAAACCTTGGCAGCCCTACCACTTACAACATTAGATCATAAAAAGACGGGATGTTCTTAGCAGAAACACAAGTACCTGCCCTAGACTCCCCACCATTGGCTTAGGACACAAGACCCGAAAATGTTAGGCATAAAATTGCAATATTTGCTAAACATACAAACACCTGACATGAATATAACACCTATGACGAAAATTAGCTGAAACACAAACATGAGAAAACAGAAACACTTGGGTTGAGCCCCAAGACCAAGCATTCTACTACTATTTTCCAATTTCCTCGCTTTTCTTCTTGCACTAGACACCAACCCCAAGTCCCTCCAAATTCCACCATCATTCTTCAAGTCCAGTTCCCCCACCGCCAATCTACGCACCAGCACCAAGATCTCTTCATACTTTACTTCACCCATCGATTCGATTCGATCATTATCTCAGGCACGGTGTGTGTGTTAGCTGAATGCCCGACAATCACCGGGGACCCTATAGCTGCATACCAGCTGGCTGCATTGGAAGATGTCGTTAATTTGGCAGGATTAAACTGTGCGAGTCCGCACCCTGGGAACTAGGCCCGAACTCCCTCGCCAAATGTCGGACTAACCGAACCTAACAGCTCTCTTTCGTTTGTTGTGGTGAAACCAGTGTGACACCCTGGGGCACTCCTTACAGTTATATGGGCCAAAGTATTATTGTTGTACAGTGTATGATTGGGGATAATAAGCAGAAGTATGGCTATCCCATGTTGAGTAGTGAACACATGAATATTGATAGTATCAGTAAATATGTTGTGTGAGTTGAGTACATCAATTGAGGGAAAAGTGCCATGTTGTTCATTCTGAACTAACATGATATTATAAATAATAAGTTAATTTGGGATATTCTCAAGTGTGTCATAGAACCATCTGTAGTGACAATTAAATAATATAATGATTGTTTAATGATGTAATAAGTAATTGAAGATCTATTTTATGAATGGTAAAGTAAGACCTAAGTGGTCCAGTCTGACCTGAGTGTACTTGATTAACATCTTGTTCACTCCTTATGTTAATAAATATTGAATTAGTAAACTACGAATATCACTGCTCTATTCCTTCTACCCGTTGGTTCTCAGAAAATAACTATTGTAACTCACGTGTCTAGAAGCTCACTAGCACGCTACCTAACAGTTCAATGAGATATGTTATATTCTAATAAAAGTCTGGGTGGTGGCAGGCTACCGTTGTAAGTAATAAGTGTTATAATAATAATGACATGGTTTCCCAGACTAATCCATGGTTTAGAATATAACTAGAACAGGATATAATTGAGAGAAAGTAAGGAAATGAAATTCAGAAAATACAATAATATATATGAAAGAAGAAATGAAGTAAATAAAAGAACATTGACTTAGAAAGTATAAACAAAGAAATATAAGATATATACTTATAGAAAGAAAGACATAGAATATGAAATTATTAAACTATGTACATCAGAAAAAAATAATATAAAAGATAGATATGAGTAAGAATATAAATATATAAATATATTGAAGAATAAAAAGAATACAGGTAAGTATATGAAATAGTATGAAAAGGAAAACAGGACCCTTACAAAAAGACCTAGCACAGGGGTTCTCAACCAGGGGGGGAATTCAGGTTTTCAGGGGGGGGGGGGAACTGATTAGGGAGCAAGAGATATGTTCGATGAGAAATCAATCACAGAATTTTGGCCCTTGATGTGCGATTCCTACCCAAAAGTGGCAGAAAGAGCTATCCGTGCATTGCTTCCGTTTGTGTCGACATATCTTTGTGAGTCAGGCTTTTCAACTCTGTTGCAAATTAAAACGAAGCAACGTAGTAGATTAGAGGTAGAAAATGACCTGCGTTGTGCCCTTTCAAGCACTCCTCCGCGTATCCCAGAATTGGCGAAGAAAAAACAATCACAGGTTTCTCATTGACTGTAATCTTCATCTGAATAAAATTAATTACAAATTTACAATATCCTGGTATTCTATTGAACTTTTTGTTTATTGCATTATGCTTCAGTTTGGTCTGTTAAGTAATTCATTATAAATATAAAAAAACTATTTTACTTTTATTCAAGTTTTATAAATCCATCAACATTTTCAATTGGCATTTAATTTGTAAAACTCCACTATAAAAATAATCCATGTAAAATTGTAAATGTTTATGTACTAATATGGAAAAGATAAAGGATTTTCAGTATTATATGCATATTATTTGGAATGCACTTTTTGAGGCAGACAATCTTGGAAAGGAGGGGGGAATGACATTCTGACATACGGTGAAAGGGGTGCATGGGGCAAACAAGGTTGAGAACCACTGACCTAGCAGCTTGTGGGAGGATGAGCTCGCTAGCCATGCGCTGGAGACCAACCGGCGTTATTAGCGCACTTCATTTGTTGCAGAAAACACCAGTGATAAGCCTGGTGTATTAATCTCGGTTATATGTGCCAAGAAGTGTTCTTGTATATGAATGGAGATAATTAACAGAAATATAATTGTCTCAGGTTGAGTATGGAAACCATAAATAGTGCTATTGCCAGTATTAAATTTGTTATATGTATTGTGAGTAAACTATCCATGTGTACTCCCAAATTGAGATGCTGGTACCTGTTTCCATGTTGTTCATTCAGAACTAACATGATGTTATAAGGAATGTATTCATATCTGTGTTATTAGCAAGTGTGTAAAATGGCCATCTTTATTTTCAAAGAAATAATATAACAGTTGTTTAATGTTGTAACAAATAATATAAGATCTATTTTGTTACTTATAAAGTAAAACCTAGTTGTCTATTCTTGTCTGAGTGTGTTTAAATTGTCATTTTATCACCTGGAGAAACACCGATTGATCAATGATTCCCAGCATGGCTTCACAAGCGGACGTTCTTGCCTAACTAATCTATTAACATTCTTTTCATCAGTTTTCGAATCGGTGGACGAGGGGCACAATTATGATGTGGTATATCTCGACTTTAGCAAAGCCTTCGACAGAGTCCCCCACGAAAGACTAGAAATTAGAAAGGGAATGGTTCGAGCATTAACGGCACTAAGTCCCATTGGAGCAACGTCACAAGTGGAGTTCCCCAAGGCTCAGTACTTGGACCATTATTATTTATTATATACATAAACGACATAGATATCGGCATAGACAGCAACATAAGTAAATTTGCTGATGACACTAAAATAGGACGTGTTATCAAATCTGACGAGGACTCGGCAAAACTACAGGAAGATCTAAACAAATTTTTCGAATGGTCTGAAAAATGGCAGATGAAATTCAACGTCGACAAATGTAAAGTACTCAGTATAGGAAATGTAAACAGGGAAACCAGATACCAGATGAACAACGATGCCATAGAGAAATCCGACTGCGAGAGAGATTTAGGAGTAATGATAAGTAGGAACCTTAAGCCAAGTAAACAATGTGTTTTTGCTCGTAACAAGGCTAATAAAGTACTTGGGTTCATACAAAGGAGTGTTAGTTACAAGACTAGCGAGGTCATCCTAAAACTGTATCTTGCTCTTGTGAGACCACACCTGGATTACACAGTTCAGTTCTGGTCACCGTATTACAGAATGGATATAGAATCCTTGGAAAGAATTCAGAGGAGAATGACAAGACTAATCCCGGGCATTAGGAACCTTGAGTATAGAGACAGGTTAAAGCATCTTAATTTGCACTCCCTTGAGAGACGTAGAGCGAGGGGCGACCTGATAGAGGTGTATAAGTGGAAGGCAGGGCTAAACAAAGGGGACATTACAAAGGTACTCAAACTATCCAACCAGGAGCGAACTCGTAACAATGGTTTTAATTTAGACAAATTTAGATTTAGGCGTGAAATAGGTAAACACTGGTTTGGAAACAGAGTAGTGGATGAATGGAACAAGTTACCAAATATCATCATTAACTCGAATACGCTGAATTGCTTCAAACATAGGTTGGATGCTCATATGAGCAATAGGGGTTGGGTGTAAACGGAACTGCCCAGTATGGGCCAATAGGCCCGCTGCAGTTTCCTTCATTCTTATGTTCTTATGTAATAAATATTGAATTAGTAAATTGTGAGTATCACCTCTATTTTCCTTTGCTACTCAGAAAATAAACCCTGTAACCCGCATGCCGAAGCTCGTACCTAAGCACGTTGCGGGTCAATGACCCGTGTCCGGGTGGGCTAATCCCAGTAAAAAAAACAAATTATATATATCTATATATATCACCCTGTATATTTAAGCCTCTCTTTGTCCATGTAATCCAGTTGCCTCTAAAGATGTCTTGAATAAAGACGAAAGCTAAGGTGCTCCTTTGTTTCCATTTTCCCGTGTGATTTTATCAAGATCTATATATATATATATATATATATATATATATATATATATATATATATATATATATATATATATATATATATATATATATATATATATATATATATATATATATATATATATATATATTAATACATAGTTTGATGAGTTCGATGAGTAATGGCATGTACAAACTGGACAATTTTGTAATGCAGAAGATTTGTAGTCAGGTCAGAGGGTAAGGTGACCCAACCTTCTCACCTGGTTACAAATCTTCTGCATTACAAAATTGTCCAGTTTGTACATGCCATTACTCATCGAACTCATCAAACTATGTATTAATGACTGTAAATTTGAATTTAATGGA
This sequence comes from Homarus americanus, assembly GCF_018991925.1. Lineage (NCBI taxonomy): Eukaryota > Metazoa > Arthropoda > Malacostraca > Decapoda > Nephropidae > Homarus > Homarus americanus. The sequence continues at coordinate 13,341,079 of NW_024722227.1, forward strand.
GAATATTATGCTCAAAAATTTGGTATGGCAATGGGTAACCCACTCTCACCTGTATTAAGCAACCTATATATGGAATTCTTTGAAAAGAAACTATTAAGTAATATTTTACCACCTTCAGCAGTCTGGTTTAGATATGTTGATGATGTATTATGTGTCTGGCCATGTAATGAGGACCTAAAAGCTTTCCTGCCACAACTTAACAACTTAGCCCCCTCGATCAAATTCACTGTGGAATTAGAGCAAGACTGTAAATTGCCATTCCTAGACTGTCTGATACACAGAATAGGTAACACTTTTAAGTTCAGTATTTATAGAAAACCAACTAATGTGTGTTCATACATTCATTATTATTCTGCCCACCATAATAAAGTCAAACAGCCAGTATTTTCAACAATGTTTTTACGCGCTTTGAGAATTTGCAGTCCGGAATTCATTGATGAGGAATATAAATATATCTATAATATTGGCTCAAACCATAAATACCCTAGATCTTTCATAGACAAATGCCTAAACAGTACTAAGAAAACTTTTTATAGAACTGATCCCAAGCCCACCCATGACCATAAGAATATCTTAATATTACCATTTCACAAAAATTTCTCACACATTCCTTTACAACTAAAAACCTGGAACGTCAATGTGGCATTTAAAAACTCATGCACTGTTAAACAAATGTTAATCAAGAACTCCCCCAACAACACAATTGGTTGCATTTATAAAGTTCCTTGCAAGGAATGTAATATGTTTTACTTAGGCCAGACAGGTAAAGATCTTGTAACTAGACTTAAACAACATAAATATAGTGTTAGGACAGGCCAGGAATCCAATGCTCTGTTTGTTCATTTGAGGGATAACAAGCATTGCATTGACTGGGATAATGCCTCCTCAATATTACCTTGTAATTCAATTGATAGTAGGAACATCATAGAATCTAGTCTCATTAAACATACCGAAGCATTTAACATGAATTTGAGTAATGACATGTACAAACTGGACAATTTTGTAATTAAGAAGATTTGTAACCAGGTGAGAAGGTTGGGTCACCTTACCCTCTGACCTGACTACCGACCGTTTCCGTGCTATTTAAAGATTAGTAGGGTCATTACCTAATACCTGACCATTGTGGACCTGGTCTCACCCTCCTCTGTATATATACACCTTGTTTTGTACTTCTCTTTAGTTTGTACTCACCCCTGAAAATGTGAGTTACACGAAAGCGCTTGGGAACTTCGTGTTTTCTTCCTTCCTTGTGGTTATCAGCATATACCTAGATCACGCGCACCTGCAGTGATTTACTTGCATATATATATATATATATATATATATATATATATATATATATATATATATATATATATATATATATATATATATATATATATATATACTCTAATAAAAACCCGGGTGGTGGCGATCTACCTTTGTGAGTATAATAATTATACTCATAGGTGTTATTAAAGAAGGATATGATTTTTCCAGGTTAATCCATTGTATAGAATATAACTAAGTACTGATAAATATTGAAAGAATAAGAGGAAAATATAAGAAACAAATAATGACATTGAAAGAAATATTTAAGATATAGAAAAGAAAGATAAAGAATATTGCAATAAATAAATAAATAAAAACATTGAAACAAACAACACTAAGTAAGAAAAGTAAAACAGAAATAAAGTAATAAACATACTGAAATAAAGACTTAGAAAAATATAGAAAATCAAATAATATCACTAATAAAGTTAAAGGTTATATAAGACAGAAATAACAGAAAATGTAACCAAACAAATTAAAGAGAAATAAAAAAAGTGATAGAAAAAATATAATATAATAACATAAAAGAAAAGATAAATATAAAATTATATTATAAAAGAAAAACATCTCGTTTTACACAAAATAATCAGATAAAGAAATAGAAATAACCCAAAGTATTTCAATCCCCTCCCCCCTTACACCGGGAGACTTCTTCCACTGGTCAATAGCTAGTCAGCGCCACACTCGGATAGCCTTAACATGAGGGTCGCGGTTAACATTCCACTGAGTCCTGGGCTGGCGGTTAGGGCGGTGGTGTTTTGGGACAAGGATGAGGAGGGTAGTGCATTGTTTGGACAGAACAAGGTAGAGTTGGTCTGCGGTGATGATATTGATATCGAAACAGTTTATTTAGCCAGAAGAGAATAGATACAGAGTCGAATAAAAATAAATATATTAACATGGCTGAGCAAGTTGAGAGCCTGAGCTCTCTTGTAGCCACCTGATATATACTGTACATTTATCTCAAGGAAGTATTATGGAACATTTAGTAACATCTGGAATCGTACACATAGCGTGGTGGTAATAAGAACATATCAGAATGTTACCACGGTTATCACTTTGATTTTTATTATTTATTTTTATTTTTTACATTATATTATCAGAATGTATACATACTTTACTGTGGAGTTGATATACATAAATATAAGGGAGGGAAGCAGTACAACATGGGTTGTATTAAGGTATCATGTTCAAGTTTGCGAATATATATATTGCAATGGTAATTTCTATCTATATTCATGATAATTTCTGATGGAGGTAGGCACATAGACATTGACAATATTCAGTATCTTTTAGTGTGTTTGTGACGGCGTGTGCATCGATAGTGTCGGCATCAAGGGGGAGGTCGAGAGGTTGGTAGGGAACATCCTTCTTGACGTGCATGTCCTAGTGGTGGTCCATCGATGCGGAGAACAGAAGTGGAGGGGCTCTTAACACATGTGTAGCCACTGAGCACATAGGTACCAGCAGCGCACCCTGTTTCTTGGAGGTAAAGAACTTCGACATTTTCAGTGTAGGTGTAAATTTTGAGGGTAGCAAACTTGTTTGGCAAGCCATTTACGTTCCAGTTGGGTACTTGAAGTCCTGTAGCGGAGCTATCCATTGTGGTGTATTTGAGTGGGAACTGTGGTGTATTTGACTGGGTACACATGTACCCAGCCGGCTAGGCTGGATACATGTGTACCCTTGGCGTGAACGGGTGGGCAGGGCCGGTGCAAGATGATTTGGCGCCCTAGGCAAGCCTTTAGATGTGCGCCCCCTTGAAAGTTTTGATAAGCTAATGTAGGTACAGTAACCCATCACTACATTGTTTCTAACTCTCCAAACACCACTGATAACATAATTTTCATCTTGTGGCTTTATTACTTCATCCATGCAAATAACCAATTATTGTTATTACATTAAGTCGATAAATCCTTGACGTAAATGTCAATGAAACAATTTTTAGTTATTTTTTTTATTTTAGGGTAATCTTTAAAAAATAATAACATATAAGCATTTAGCTCGCTCCAGCCTCCTGCGAGTTATAACCTACTATTATTACATCATTATTATATACATGTAGTGCAAAATAAGATACTTGTGAGTTGTGACCAGTCATTGGTCGGACAATATATTAAATTGACATCTTAAGTTATAAATAGAAAAAGCTTAATGGAGAGATGTAACAGTTATGAATGAAAATAATTGCAACTCTGACCAAGCCACATTAAAAAATTATTTACATTTACGTCGTGTACAATAAGCGTTCACCCATTTTATATTTAATGATGTAAAATTTTTTTTAATACATTTGGTTTGTTTCTTGGTATTTGGTTTTGAGCTCCTATTGTACGCCATTACTACCTATATAAAACATATTAATTTGTTAGGTGAATTTTATTTAGTGTATGTGTTGAAATTACATTATATAGGAGCTTATTGTAGACGATATTATATGACAAACAAATAAGTATATAAGAACATAAGAGCATAAGAAAGTGGGATACTGCAGGAGACCCTTCCTAAAATCCGGGATCAAGGCCGAATTTTCCTTCTTCCTGCCATCCCATATTATGTTAAAATATATGGCTTTATGATCACTGTTTCCTAGTTTGTCTCCAATCCCAACTTCTTTTACTAGATTTAGTGGACAATTATTTGTAATGTTGACAATCGTGAAACTGGAGATTAGCTTTTACTGTAATGGATACATAACCAAATATATTCTACAAAACATATATCAAATTATTGTTGAAAAATATACAATCACTAGTACACACTCACGCAGTACATACGTCCACTAGTACACATCGTAACACACGTATGATAAAACTTGACGAAATGACGAGAAGCACTAAGATTGAAACAAAGACTCGCTAAGGTATATCCCTGTGTACAGCATTATAGACAGAGTACAAGATAAATCAAATAACTACATACTATAAAAATAATAAGACAGTTTCAAGTTTCAACTTACTGTTTAGCAGGATAGCCAGCTGTTGAAGTTGTTGCCACTGCACCACACTTTTGGAGATGACTGACTCGGACTGAAGTGGCCTGGTCACTTGGTGTCTGTGAGTAGTCTGGACAGCTTGAATCTTGATCTCCAACTAATCAAGTTGTTCCAGGTTACTATTTGCCTGGCGGCTGGCGGCTCTGGCCGCTGGCCAGTCTCTGTGGGATTATGTTATGCGAGGTCAAACTTCAGAGGTCAGGTAACCTTGCCTCATCCCGACAAAGGCAGGGAAGGGGCGGCTCAGCCGCCCTGGCAGTAAGGGAGGGGAGGGGATGGTGGGGTTGGGAGAAGGGTTCCTCAGATGTCAGCCTTCAGGTCACTGCTCGACAGTTCTCCTGGCCGCTAAAGGACAGGACCCGGGTTAGTTCCTCCGGGGGGTTAACGAATAATATTAAAAAAGAAAACACAGTCGGCTACCGTCTACCTACCCTCGCCTCCCTCCGACCCCCCCACCCTTCTAACATCCTGCTCCGACCCTCCACGGCTCCACCACAGTTTTCCCTTCATTTTTAATTTTATCCAAGTTTGCCCTGAATTTGTGGCGCCCCCAGATGTTGGCGCCCTAGGCGATCGCCTAGTTCGCCTAGTGGGTAGCGCCGGCCCTGGGTGGGCTTCAGTGCCGGCATGCCGGTGGGGAACAGGGAGCCGGGGGTGGTGTCCCCGGGTCCAATAGGGAGCCCTGGTGGATATAGCACAGAGACAGGAGCAGACGCGGCTTGCGGTGAGTGAAGAGGTTGAGGCACCACGTGTCGTGGTGATGAGGCAGGACGTGGCTCGGGGGCAGCAGTACACACCAGGGCAGGCCCGGTAGGCGCCACGCCAGCAGTGATGGCCGTCGGCGGTGGAGTAGGCAATGAGCATGAGAGGCTCACAGGGGGCTACCAGCATGTGTCAAAGTAGAAGGAGGGAGTGACTGGGTGGCAGCAGAGGGCAAGAGTAGTCGGTGTAGATCGGTTGTTTTCGTTCACAATTTCGTGGAATAAGTATATGACCTGTGTCATGTCACCGGAGGGGGTTGGGGGGCCACTGGTGGAAGCACAAGGCCTGACAGCGTCAGAGTAGAGACGGGAAGGAGGCCCAGTAGTGGTTGAGCTAGGAGACGACAGGGCTGTTGAGCTGCACCCAGGTGAGCCCAGGCAAGGCAAGCGCTGTTGAAGCAGGAGGCATTGCTTGAGACAGAGGAGGGGACGCAGAGAAAGGCGTAGAAGAAGGGGTGGGGTGGGATGGGGGGGGGCTATGGTTGACGTGGCCTTAGTGGAGGCTTTTCCCCTGGGACAGACTGACTTTTGGGGCATTACCGGGCGTCAGCATTGTGCCAGCCATGACAATTACAGCACCTGGGGGTCAACAACATGGCCCACATCACCCACATTAAGGTAGTCTTTGATTTTCTGAGCACAGACGGCGGAGCGATGGTTACGTAAGAACATAAGAACATAAGAAAGTGGGA
>NW_024722227.1:13346937-13365943 GCF_018991925.1 Homarus americanus
ATCGTTGTGCCGTGGGGGAAGAGGAGGGGAGTGTGGGGAAGGACGACTTCCTTGCCACGCTGTTAAGGCAGCTGGGGCAGTTGAGGAGTGAGGTTGACACTCTAAAGGGGGAAAATGAAGCCCTCAGGACGGAACTCCTTCAGGTAGGTGTCCTGCCTAGCAGGACACCTGCGAAGGAGGAGCAGGCGTGGAGAGTGGTTGTCTCCAAGGGGACTAGGGTCAGGCTTAGGAAAGCTGACCAGGGTGTGGAGTGCAGTAACCCTTACCAGGTGCTGCAGGAAGCTGGAGAGGAAGAGAAGAGGCAGGACGGTATGGATCAAGGAGAGGAAAGGGCAGTTGTACAAACCCTGCCCACAGGTAAGGTCGTGGTAGTTGGTGACAGCCAGGTGAGGTTTATGGATAGGGCTTTTTGTGCGAGAGATAGGAAACGTAGGACTAGGGTATGTTTTCCTGGGGCTGGGATAGGGCATGTAGCCGAGAGGTTAGACAGAGTTTTGTCAGGGGAGGGTACCAATCCAGTAGTGTGTCTTAGTGTGGGAGGAAACGACATAGGTAAGGTTAGGAGTGAGGAACTTTTCAAGAGGTATAGGGAGGCGCTGGGGAAGATTAGAGATAGGGGAGGGATCCCGATAGTATGTGGTGTCTTGCCTAGAAGAGGGGTTGGTCGTGAATGGCTGTCCAGGGCAATTGCTATTAATTGCCGACTGGAAAAACATTGTGCAAACAATGGTTGGGCATTCATTGATGACTGGCAACGATTTTATGGCAACGACTACCTGTACTGTCGCGACGGAGTACACTTGTCTCGTGAGGGGGTAAAGACGTTGTCTGCATCCCTGGAGCGTGAAATTGTCACTCCGAAGGGGGGGTTTCGCCAGTAGAGAGGGGTCGGGGAAAATGGGAGTCAAAAAACAAGCAGGTCCTGGGAAGTAGTGAAACAGAAGTAGATAATGCTGAAAATATAGTTAGTCATAATAACAAACATCAAAGTAATAAATGTAAAACAGATAGAAACGGGAGAAATATATTGAGTGTTTATTATACTAATAGTAGAAGCCTGTGTAACAAAATGGACCAGCTCAGGGCCATTGTTAGTAAAGAGAACATAGATATAATTGCAATAACTGAAACATGGATAAATTCAAACAGCAAACATTTTTTAGCAGAATTTCATATTCCAGGATATAACCTATTTAAATTTGACAGAGTAGGAAGGAGAGGTGGCGGTGTAGCAGTGTATATCAGGGTGTCATTAAAAAGCTGCAATAAATCAAACATTAAAACAAATAGCGACAATGAAAGTATTTGGGTAGAGATTGGTGAGGGCAGTGAATCCGTAGTCATTGGTGTTATATATAGACCACCTAATTTGAGTAGGAACGATGGTAAATTGCTATGGGAGGAAATAAAGAAGGCATCTGATAGAAACAATGTATGTATTCTAGGCGATTTCAACTTTTCAGGCATAGATTGGAAAAATCAACTTAGCGATAATGAATCTGAAGATTTTCTAGAAGTAGTACAAGATAGTTTTTTATATCAATTCATAAACTCGCCCACTAGAGGAAATAATATCCTCGATTTAGTTCTCAGTAATAATGAAAATCTAGTAAAAGATGTTGGGATTGGAGACGAACTAGGAAACAGTGATCATAAAGCCATATATTTTAACATAATATGGGATGGCAGGAAGAAGGAAAATTCGGCCTTGATCCCGGATTTTAGGAAGGCTAATTACGGTAGCTTAAGGAGAGACCTAAGGGATGACCCTATGGTCAAAAGATTAATCCCCCCCACACCTCCGGAAACTGTCAACTTAGGACGGGATAACCCCGAATTTAATTTAGCAGCTACTTATGAACAATTTATTGCGACAATCAATAATGCCAAAATAAACACATCCCTAAAAGAAAATTCAGATCGATACGGAACCAACCAAAATGGATGAATAATAGACTCTTAGATCTTCTAGGGAAAAAGAAAGGAGTATATAGAAAAGTTAAGAAAGGCGAAAATCACTTACTTGGTTACTATCAGAACCTAACAAGACAGGTAAAACAGAAATTAGGAAAGCAAAGGAAATTATGAAATCAAGGTAGCAAACGAATCGAAAAATAACCCCAAAGCTTTTTATCAACTGTATAAATCAAAGGTTAGAGATACAATAGGTCCCCTTAAAACTATGACAGGAGAAATGACTGATGATGAGTTAGAAATGTGTAGTACGTTAAATAGTCATTTTCGCTCCGTATTCACAAATGAAAACCTAGCACAGTTTCCAGAAGTTCATAAGGTATATAACGACAGTATAGAAAATATGTTGATGAATATCAATATTACTAGTAACGATGTGCTTAAAGTAATTAACAAACTGAAGCCTCATAAATCGCCTGGTCCAGACGAGGTATATGCTAGAATATAAAAAGAATGTAGAGATGAGTTGAGTAATCCATTAGCAGTTTTATTTAATAAGTCATTAGAATCGGGCCTAGTGCCAGAAGCTTGGAAACTTGCAGATGTAGTTCCGATTTTCAAAAAGGGTGATAAATCAATAGCATCAAATTACCGTCCCATTAGTCTCACGTCAATCATAGGCAAGTTGCTAGAGTCAATTATTGCTACAAAAATCAGAAGCCACCTTGAAACATTCAACTTAATTCATTCTTCTCAGCACGGGTTCACCCAGGGACGTTCTTGTCTCACAAATTTGCTTAGCTTTTTCTCAGAAGTATTTGAAGCGGTAGATAATGATAAGTCATATGATATAATTTATTTAGATTTCAGTAAAGCATTCGATAGAGTCCCTCATGAGAGATTGATAAGGAAGTAGAAGCACATGGAATAGGTGGATCAGTATTAAAATGGATTAGGTCATGGTTAACTGGTAGGAAACAAAGAGTCAGCATAAATGGATTAAAGTCAGACTGGGGTGCGGTCAAAAGCGGAGTTCCCAGGGATCTGTATTAGGCCCTCTGCTGTTTGTTATATTCATTAATGATCTTGATTTAGGCATAACTAGTAGGATTAGTAATTTGCAGATGATACCAAAATGGGGAGAGTGATAAATTCAGACAGTGACTTTGAACACCTTCAAAGAGATCTAGATACCTTACATGAGTGGTCAGTAGACTGGCAAATGAATTTTAATACTGATAAATGCAAGGTACTACAGATAGGGAAGACGAATACAAACGTTAAGTATAAACTAGGTAACACGGAAATAGAAAACTCAGTTTGAAAAAGATCTAGGTGTATTTGTTAGCAACGACTTGAAACCTAGAAAACAATGTATTAGCGTTCGCAACAAGGCAAACAGGATTCTTGGGTTCATATCTAGGTCTGTGAGTAACAGAACTGCTGACGTTATCTTGAAACTTTACCTAGCATTAGTGAGGCCACACATGGATTATGCGGTTCAGTTCTGGTGTCCTTATTATAGAATGGACATAGATTCTTTGGAGAGAGTACAAAGAAGAATGACAAAAATGATCCATAATATTAGAAACCTTCCATATGAAGAAAGACTGAAAAGCTTAGGCTTACATTCATTAGAGAGGCGTAGAGTTAGGGGAGATATGATAGAGGTGTACAAGTGGGTAAGTGGGATTAACAAGGGTAAAATGGAAGATGTTCTGAAGCTCAGTAATAACGAAATAACTAGAACAAATGGCTTTAAATTAGATAAATTCCGATTCAGAAAGGATATAGGCAAGCACTGGTTTGGAAATAGAGTTGTGGATATGTGGAATAGGCTACCGAGTGCTATAGTAGGATCGGGGACGCTAGGGAGCTTCAAGACGAAGTTGGATAGGCACATGGAAGTGCTGGGATGGGTGTGAAAGGGATCTGCCTGTATGGGCCAGTCGGCCTCCTGCAGTATCCCACTTTCTTATGTTCTTATGTTCAATAAAGAGTGAAATAGGAACCGAGTCTGTATGGGTAGAAATCACGGAAGGAAGAGAAAAACTAATTATGGGAGTGATTTACAGACCCCCAAGTCTGGGCAAAGAAGCAGCTCAGTCCATATGGCAGGAAATGAGTAGGGCAGCAAAATATAACAACCTGTGCATTATGGGGGATTTCAACTCCAGAAATATTGACTGGGACAACATTGTAGGTGAATATGAATCTGAAGACTTCCTAGACGCAGTACAGGACAATTTTTTGAAACAACTAATTACAGAACCTACTAAAGGTGACAATATATTAGACCTAGTATTAACAAATAAAGAAAATATTATCAGATATATCACAGTAGGGGAAGAACTAGGTAACAGTGATCACAGAGAAATCAGGTTCACCCTAAATTGGGAAACAAAAACAATGACAATATGGTCAGAGTCCCAAACTTTCGGTTGGTGGATTATCAGGGATTAAGAAGGTACCTAGGTGAGGTCACCTGAGAACAGTCACGTCAGTCCCCAGTAGGAAGGGGTGAGGTCATAGATGACACAACAATTGATCATGATTATAATATATTCACTAGTATACTACATAAAGCACAAGAATAAAATATACCATACAGAAAAATTAGGTCAAATAAGAATGAGCCAAGGTGGATGACCAGAAAACTTAAACATGACCTAGGAATAAAGAAAGGAATTTATAAGAAATTAAAGGGTGAGGAGGAGCAGCTCAGAAATAGGTATAATGAACTATCTAGGAATGTTAAGAAAAATGTAAGGAAAGCAAAGAGAGACTATGAAGTTAAAATAGCAAGAGAATCCAAGGCGAATCCCAAGGGATTTTTCCAGGTATATAGAACAAAAGTCAAGGACAAAGTTGGGCCTTTAAAGTCAGGGAGGGGAGAAGTGATAAATGGCAGTGAAGAAATAAGCAAAGCATTGAACAACTACTTCTTATCAGTTTTCACAGAAGAAATTCGGGAGGAAATTCCAGAGATGGAACTGATATTTAGGGGAAAGGAAGAAGAGAAATTAAAGAATATCACTATCAGAAAAGACGATGTTCTTAAGAGGATAAATAAACAAAAGAAGACAAAATCCCCAGGGAACAGATTAGCGGACCCCTTGTAAATTTATTTACAAAATCTTTAGACACCGGAGTTGTGCCAGACTTGTGGAAACAGGCAAATGTAGTACCCATATTCAAAAAGGGAGACAGAGCATCAGCGTCAAATTACCGGCCGATCAGTTTGACGTCAGTAGTGGGGAAATTTCTTGAATCAATTATAGCAGATAGCATCCGATCGCATCTAGAGAAAAGCAAATTAATCTAAGACTCGCAACGTTTTTTAGGAATGTCTTCGAGGTAGTAGATAATGGCGAAAAATTAAGGCTCATGGTATCGAGGGGAAAGTTTTAAATTGGATAAAATCATGGATCACCGATAGAACGCAGAGGGTCAGTGTAGATGGTGTTAAATCTGAGTGGGGCCGTGTAACCAGTGGGGTTCCCCAGGGGTCAGTACAAGGCCCACTCTTGTTCATAATCTACATAAACGATCTAGATACTGGGATCAGCAGTGACATAAACAAGTTTGCCGATGACACCAAAATAGGGCGGCAGATTAATTCAGGGCAGGATGCAAATGCATTACAGGAGGATCTAAATAAACTGCAGGGGTGGTCTGAAAAATGGCAAATGAAATTCAACACCAGCAAGTGCAGCGCACTTAATGTTGGAAGAACAAATACTGACAATGTATACAGCCTTAACAACATCAACCTAGAGAAGTCGACTTGTGAAAGAGACCTTGGGGTACTTGTAAGCCCGGACCTACGCCCTAGAAAACAGTGCGTTAATGTTCGAAATAAGGCAAACAGAGTATTGGATTTTATATCTAGAAGTGTAAGTAAGAGTGCAGAGGTCTTATTGCAAATATATCTTGCGCTAGTCAGGCCGCACCTCGATTATGCGGTTCAGTTCTGGTGCCCTTATTATAGAATGGATATCAATTCACTAGAGTCGGTGCAGCGAAGAATGACAAAAATGATTCCGGGACTTAGAAACCTTCCATATCAGGATAGGTTAAAGAAACTTAACTTGCATTCCCGAGAAAGACGAAGAGTGCGGGGAGATATGATAGAAGTATTTAAGTGGGTGAAAGGAATCAATAAAGGGGATGTAGATAAAGTTCTTATAATATCCGAGCAGGATAGGACTCGGAGCAACGGATTTAAGTTGGATAAGTTTAGGTTTAGGAGGGAGATAGGAAGAAACTGGTTCACAAATAGGATGGTGGACGAGTGGAACAATCTTAGCAACTTTGTAGTAAGTGCTGGAACTCTGGAAAGTTTCAAAAGGCGGCTAGATAGATTCATGGATGATAGAGAGTGGTTGTAACTCTCGACAGGAGCTGCCATGCACAGGCCAACTGGCCTATTGCAGACTCCTTATTTTCTTATGTTCGTATATTTTCATCATACACACACACATATATATATAGTATGCAAATAAATCAATGTAGGTGTGCGTGATCTAAATCCATGTAATATCCATGTAATATGTTCTACTTAGGTCAAACTGGAAAAATCTTTTAATTAAACTTAAACAACATAAATATAGTGCTAGGACAGGCCAGGAATCCAATGCTCTGTTCATTCATATGAGGGATAATAAGCATTGCATTGACTGGGATAATGCCTCCTCAATATTACCTTGCAATTCAATCGTCAGTAGGAATATTATAGAATCTAGTCTCATTAAGCATACCGAATCTGTCAACATGAATTTGAGTAATGGCATGTACAAATTGGACAATTTTGTCATTAAGAAAAGTTGTAACCAGGTGAAAGGGTTAGGTCACTACTTAATAACTTAAATGTGATGGACACTTGCTATCCATAGGGACTTGATCTCATTCTCCATTATTTTTTATATTAGCCTTGTTAGTAATGTAACTACTCCTTACAGGAAAGCGCTTGGGAACTTCATGTTTTCTTTTTCCTATGTGGTTATCAGCATATACATGGTTCATGCGCACCTACAAGGGTCGTTTAACTGAAGTTCGCATTGCAAATACAGTGCACGAATAATAAATATGCAGTTTATCTACGAATCTATAATTATTCCAATGACTGGAATGGTGCTGATATTTTAGCTCTGTACGAGATCGTGTATGCCTGATACAGTTGTGGTGTCGAGGTTAGTGCATCAGCTTTGTTTCAAACTGGCACAATTATGAGATCACGATGATTATCATAGAAAATTTAAAGGACCAGAGATGTAAGAGTGTTCATGAGAACATAATAACATAAGAACGAAGGAAACTGCAGCGGGCCTATTGGCCCATACTGGGCAGTCCCGTTTACACCCAACCCCCTATCGCTCATATATCCATCCAACCTATATTTGAAGTTATTCAGCATATTCGAGTTAATGGTGTTTGGTAGCTTGTTTCACTTATCCACTACTCTATTTCCAAACCATTGTTTACCTATCTCGCGCCTAAATCTAAATTTGTCTAATTTAAAACCATTGCTACTAGTTCGGTCTTGGTTGGTTAGTTTCAGTACCTTTTTGATATCACATTTGTTTAGCCCTGACTTCCATTTAAACACCTCGATCACATCGCCCCTCACACTACGTCTGTCGAGGGAGTGCAAATCCAGATGCTTTAACCTGTCTCTGTACTCAAGGTTCCTAATGCCCGGGATTAGTCTTGTCATTCTTCTCTAAATTCTTTCTAGGGATTCCATATCCATTCTGTAGTACGGTGACCAGAACTGAACTGCGTAATCCAAGTGAGAATCACGTTACACTGCACACTCTCTAGATGTCTTTGGTGCATAACAGTTAGAAACAGGATCAGGCACGGGAAGCATAGGCAAGATTAGTTCGTATGAAGGTTCGGAAACCGGTAGGCGAAGAGTTTCATATTTGATCCCTGTCGGTTTTTCGGCATTCGCAATCCCATTTAGTTCTCTCCAGATTATTTTTTTACAAGAGGCGACTAACCTTTTTCCTATATCATTTTTTTTTTGCACCGAACTAATCTAGTAATACTTCTGGTGCTTAATGATTCGCTATATGTAGCTCCTCTATGCAATAAAATCTGAAATCGCTTGACTGTAGAGAAATTCACAAGTGCGTATTAATGACAATGACAGGAGTGTCTACAGTTTGATTAAGTAAGTAATGAAACAGCAGGGAGAACTGGTTGTGTTCATTTTACACATGATTTATACTGAGTCTCGATGTGGAGGGAGGGAGGGGTAGATGTAGACAGGGGGCGAATTTGTTGCTTCAGTAATTGGATCATCCGGCACGAACATGTCCACCACCTGCAACGCCGCCATGAATATGAATCCTATAATTAAGGTCAACATTTTGACATAGCTATTAGTGGATTTGGCACGTTCCCTCTCCAGCACTTCACAAAAAGTCACATACAGGATAGTGCCTGCCGAGAGTCCCTGAAGAACAGTAGGGACGATAACTTCAGCGGCCGACTTCCCCGTCATCATGGAGACCACCACTGTCCCTAAAATGCCGCCCATGGGAGATGCCAATGAAAATATAACCATTGAAAGCAAGAATGCCGTCAGAGAAGCTTTAGCTTCCAATAATTCCATTCCCATACAGAAGGCAATAATTAATTTGTGGGAGCAAATAGCAGCAAAGAGCAGCCACGCGTCCATTGGCGTGTGGACGAGGCCAAGTGCCAGACCTTCCATGATACTGTGGAGAGACAGTGCCATCACCACCACGACTGCACGCATCACAGAAAAACCTCCATCTCCAGGTTTCAAGGCGTCCACAACCTCCCCCGCTTCACCAGCAGAACCCTTATTCTGAGCCATCTTTTCAATACTCTCTCCATCAATATTTACGTCATTTTTAGAATATGTAAACTTCTTCCTGCGTGTCGTCTCAGTTTCTTCGCTCATTTCCATGCCTTGGTGTCCATGCATTAGTAAGTGGCTGTGACCATTACGATAAAGGCATGAATGCACCAATTCCTCAGAGATGTACATGAAGAAGAAGCCACAACATACGATAAGTTCCGAGAGCGGGTATGGCACATGTGGGAGGAAGCCAGAGGTGGTGGCCAGCTGCAGGTAGACACGGGTTTCTGGCAACAGGTGGAGGAACACAGTGGCCATCAACACACCGCCACCGAAGCACAAACACCCGCTCATAAAGTTCTGTAAAAATATGGATTTAGGTAAGACTTGGAGTCTGATACAGTAACAGTTATCCACTTAACCCCAAATACCAAACAACTGACATTGGCTTTAATATAAATAACTCAATCGCATTATGCTTTTCCCTTGACGTCTATATAATCTTACTCTGGTAATAAAGAGTAATCAACATTCAAATCAAAGCATTCCCCCTCTGTTCCTCATTACAGTATATACGTTTTTCAGTATATATATATATATATATATATATATATATATATATATATATATATATATATATATATATATATATATATATATATATATATATATATATATATATATATATACCGTGTATATATTATTTTTTCGATTTCTTTGCTAGTGAAATACAACCGACATATTCTCGTCCTCCTGGAGACTGTTGGCTGGGAGTTAAAAATTTGACTACCAACTACAACATGCGAGACACGTCTACACGCATAACGTACAGTACTGTCCAGTACTTATACTCTCTTGCTGAACGCGAGTGAACCACTTGTCACTGACCATCATAACCACAGAATCATTTTAAACACAGTTTTATCTACCATAATCCTTCAGTGTAGTATCATCTACTGGGTGTGTTACAAGTGTCGTCACAGTGTAGTGTACCATCAATCTGGTGACGTGGGTGTGTACCCTTAACCAGGTGACGTGGGTGTGTACCGCTAACCAGGTGGCATGGGTGTGTGCCGTTAACCGGGTGGCTGTGGGTGTGTACTGTTAACCAGGTGGCATGGGTGTGTACCCCTAACCAGGTGGCGTGGGTGTGTACCCCTAACCAGGTGACGTGGGTGTGTACCCTTAACCAGGTGGCGTGGGTGTGTACCGTTAACCAGGTGGAATGGGTCTCACCTGGGAGGAGGAGGTTCGGAAGCGACCGGCCAGGACCTTGCGGACGAGTAAAGGCAAGAGGGAGAAGGCGAAGGAGAGGATCGCCATCGTCAGCAACACCATCACCTTCGTCTCCACCAGGTTCAGCATCCTGTCTCACCCACCTCCTCGTTCTCTGTTCCCGCTGCTGTTACCCAGCCTTTGCTGCTACTGCCCGGCCTCTGCTGCTACTTTCCGGCTTTTGCTGAGACTGCCAGGTTTCTGTTCATACCGTCCTGCCTCTGCTGTTCTGACTAATTACTACTGCTGATTTTCCTTACTTCTATTGATAAATCTGCTGATACTTCTCGCTTCTACTACTTCCTCTGTTTGTTCTCTCACTCACACTTTCTTCTGCTCTTGTTTCTTCTGTTCGTCCTCGTCCTTCCTTTAAGACCTGATCCAGGAAAATTCTTAATTATTCTTTATCCCAGAAAATATTAATCAATAATATTCTCATCATTAGAAAACCAACATGTTATAAGGACCACCTTTTAATAGCAACCAGCTTTTAAAAACTATGACCTGACCTATTACCCAGTGACTTAAGACAAGTGATGACTGCGTTGCCCTCTTGAGGTGGGTCAGCGACAGAAAATGGATCACTTGAAGATTAGGACACTGTAGCTTATTTTACCTGATCATTAAACACCCTAATGCTACCTGGTGGGGTTAAGTTCAGGTTAGTAGGTTAGATTAGGTGAGGCCAGGTTAGATTTGGCAAATGTTAGGTTAGCGTCAGGGTGGTTAATATTAAGGGTGAAATAAACTGGTATGCCTAATCTTCACATAACTCCCCCCCCCCCTAAAAAAATAAAAAATAAATGATTAAAAGGTGAAACTCAAGGTGCCAAGGCCTTGAGTGGATCTTTGCTGGAAGGAACACACTTTTATAAAATATAGGCGAGTGTCTGGTGCAGGTATTGGAAAAACCTTGTTACTTAGTATAAAGGTTGGGGGCCTCTGGGATGAACTAGCCAGAAGTGTTGGGGAGGCAGAAATGTGTGTGTGCGTGTGTGTGTGTGTGCAGTTTTATGTAATAAGACAAAAGAAATAGTTGTGGGTACAAAATGTGCTAACTATGGTGACTTAATAATGGAAGTTTTAAGATAAGAATGTTGTAACACTAAAAATTATCAAAGATTTAAGAACGCGGCCACATCGCCAGACTGTGACCCCAGGAAGACATCACGTTGATCAAGTGAACCTGATATTATATGGACCGCTAGACTCGTTATGTTTACACACTGTTTTACGAACACTTTCAAATATCTAATCTGATAAGTAATGAGAGATAATGAGATTATTCATGGATTGATGACCATATGATTAGACTTGTTCTAAGTAAGTTGGTCATACTATCATGAGCTGTTATAAAGAAGTATCTAATTGACGATACTAGTTATCAACAAAACACTTTTGGTTATTTATGAAAAAACAGAGGACACAAAACACACCAAAACACCCATGCACATATACAAGTATACTCCCCTGTATATATATATATATATATATATATATATATATATATATATATATATATATATATATATATATATATATATATATATATATATATATATATATATATATATATATATATATATATATAATCGATATCGAGTGAAAGGCGTGTAAGTTCGCACATCTTCAGGGGTGAGTACAGACTAGAGGAGTAATACAAATCAAGGTGTATATATACAGAGGAGGGTGAGACCAGGTCCACAATGGTCAGGTATTAGGTAATGACCCAACTAATCTTTAAATAGCACACAACGGTTGGTGGTCAGGTCAGATGGTCAAGTGACCCGGCCTTCTCACCTGATCACAAATCTTCTTAATTACAAAATTGTCCAGCTTGTACATGCCGTTACTCAAATTCATGTTGAATGCTTCGGTATGTTTAATAAGACTAGATTCTATGATGTTCCTACTATCAATTGAATTACATGGTAATATTGAGGAGGCATTATCCCAGTCAATGCAATGCTTGTTATCCCTCAAATGAACAAACAGAGCATTGGATTCCTGGCCTGTCCTAACACTGTATTTGTGTTGTTTAATTCTAGTTGCAAGATCTTTACCTGTCTGGCCTAAGTAAAACATATTACATTCCTTGCAAGGAACTTTATAAATGCAACCAATTGTGTTGTTGGGGGAGTTCTTGATTAACATTTGTTTAACAGTGCATGAGTTTTTAAATGCCACATTGACGTTCCAGGTTTTTAGCTGTGCAGGAATGTGTGAGAAATTTTTGTGAAATGGTAATATTAAGATATTCTTATGGTCATGGGTGGGCTTGGGGTCAGTTCTATAAAAAGTTTTCTTAGTAATGTTTAAGCATTTGTCTATGAAAGATCTAGGGTATTTAAGGTTTGAGCCAATATTATATATATATTTGTATTCCTCATCGATGAATTCCGGACTGCAAATTCTCAAGGCACGTAAAAACATTGTTGAAAATACTGACTGTTTGACTTTATTATGGTGGGCAGAATAATAATGAATGTATGAACACACATTAGTTGGTTTTCTATAAATACTGAACTTAAAAGTGTTACCTATTCTGTGTATCAGACAGTCTAGGAATGGCAATTTACAGTCTTGCTCTAATTCCACAGTGAATTTGATCGAGGGGGCTAAGTTGTTAAGTTGTGGCAGGAAAGCTTTTAGGTCCTCATTACATGGCCAGAGACATAATATATCATCAACATATCTAAACCAGACTGCTGAGGGTGGTAAAATATTACTTAATAGTTTCTTTTCAAAGAATTCCATATATAGGTTGCTTAATACAGGTGAGAGTGGATTACCCATTGCCATACCAAATTTTTGAGCATAATATTCCCCATTGAATTCGAATTTGCAATCCTTAATACATAGTTATGATGAGTTATATAAGTATATTATATACATTTCACTGCCCGTCTATTTATATAATATTAATTATATATATGTACCATCATAAAATTAAGATGTTATTTTTACTACAACATAGTTATGTGTCGTCAATAAGTGGAGTTTGGGGATCGGCCTGGACTCCATTTCAATTAATCCCATATGTTATGTTATTCACTTTACGCGGTACCCTCTGGGTTACATTAACCGCGTAAAGTGAGGGTTAACCGTATATATATATATATATGTATATATATATATATATATATATATATATATATATATATATATATATATATATATATATATATATATATATATATATATATATATATATATATATATATATATATATGTGTGTGTGTGTGTGTGTGTGTGTGTGTGTGTAACTAGAGATTTCACCTATTCTGTAATATGGCATCATAAAAAATTGTGACCAAGTCCTAGGTTGTTTATTTGACTTTCTGCCTCTTTTACGCACAATTGCAGGGTTTCAATTGTTTCTCTTATTTTGCCAACACAGCATGCATATATCGTTTCTCTCTATTGATTTTTTTATGGGCCTTTATTATTATAATTATTATTATTATTATTATTATTATATTTTCGCCCCCTGGGTCCTGATGTGGGTCATTGACCTGTAATTTTTTTTAGTTAGGTTAGATGGTTAGGTTAAATTATCTAAACATAACCTAACCTAACGATTAACTTCAACATATATCAGATTAGGTGGTTATAAGTAATAAGATTCATTTTTAAGCAAACATTCCTGAACTTATACGTCCAAATAAGTGTTATCACTTTTAAAGTTGTCACTTTGGAAGCGTACAGCATACACTAAAACAATGATGCTGCTAGTGTTCAAAACATTGGAAACTCTTTTTGGGAATCGTCTTCTGAGCTACGCCATACTGTATATCTTGAATATCTTCAGTGGTGGTAAATTTTCTTCCTTTGAGGAGAATTTCATTTTTGGAAACATCAGAAATCATCCCACAATGTCGAACAGTCAATAAGGCTTATTTTGTAGAAACTCTGAAGCTCTGAGAGATTTTATGGGACGTAAAAGGAGTGAACTGTGGCCCAATGTTTGGCTTTTTCATCATGACATTGTTCCGGCTCATATTGCGCTTTCTGTGAAACGGTTTTTATTATTGATAACCTACTTGGCTTCAAATGACTTTTGGCTGTTTCTGAAAATACAAACGCCCCTCAAAAAAAGATTTGTCAAACATGAAGATATTCAAGAAAATGTGGGTATCTTTTTTCAGCCTACAAAACGTTTATAGCAAAACACTCCACGACGTCACCTTTAATAGATTCACCAGAAACTTGAAAATCGGGCCATTCTTGCAGTATCTCTTTCACCGACTTTTTTCCACTACGACTGTCACTCCTCTGTGATCGATCCATATTCTATGAATCTACTATTCTCACTCCATCACCCTCGTTTCGCTTCATGTATAGTCCCACTCTTTCAGTGTTGTACTGTACTTCTGAAGAACGTCGAAATTATTGTTTTCTTATAAATTTTCATCTTTTTCTAAGAAATGATCCACAGTAGAGCAGTGAATCCGCACATTACTCGTCAAGAGATAATGCAACCTGCCACTCACCTCTCCTAAGAAACAAGTTCCTTTTATACTCTCAAACAACACAGCGACGACAAAAATTTTCGGTGGTTTACTATGTTCTCGCGGTTATTTGTCTTTATCATCGTCAGCCTCAGATATTGACGTTCATAGACACAGAGGATTAAAAACAAATACGAAATGCTCACGAGTAGCCAATATGATCACCTGTTAAAAGTTGAAGTCTGTCTCTCGTTTTGTGCGAGCTGCTCTTCAACACTCACTTCTTTTTTGAGGAAAATGTCTTCAGTATCCCTTCCAAGATTATTCGGGTGTTTTGACACGCGTCATATAAGCTAGTTGTTACACAGTTAATTTCCCTATGCTATGGAGCACACCAAGGGAGTCTGCTGGCTGCTAGCATAATCTTACCTCCCAGATTGGTATCTCCCGCCAGCCACTTCGTTTATCTCGGGTATTATCTTTTTATCAAGAAAAATACATAACAACCCTCTCGGGTGCTTACCAACATCTCTATGGTTTTCACCGGGATATAAGATTATGACACCTAATCATCACCATGACTACATGATACACATCAAGCGCCATAACTATGAGTGGGGGCCCTGTGTAGTTTCAGTTTAGTACGATTTAAAATTAAATACAAAATATAGAAGACATACTGGCCATCATTCTAAAGAAGCTTTAGTACTAAATAATAACACAAAATAATTGTTCATTTTTAAAACCTTTAAGTCTTTTTATAAAACATTTAATCCAGTTCTATCGAATAAATGCTGATTTTGCATTTTGTCGTCACTGTATTGATATTTGTCATATGCCTGTCGGCTACCCTAGCCGTGGTTGAAAAATGTTTCACAAGGCAGAATATCGCAGAATAATGAAGTTTATCGTATTCGATGAAGGAACCAAAGAGAACGAATTGTTCTATGTTACCTTATAGAAGAAAACGAAATAATTATATGAGCAACTATTATTTACTCTAAGCTAGATAGACTATGTAGGCATATAGTTCAGTGTATGTGTAGATAACGCAGGTATGTAGTGTACATAGGCCGTGGAGGTACAGTATACAGTTTTCAATGTACAATCACAATCCAGAGATTCTTTTCCTCCCTTGGCTGGAGGGAAGGCGGAGCCAGGGTTGAGGAAAGGCCAATGGAACGTACGTACAGACACTCGTTCAATAGTTTACTTAACTTTATTTATCTTCTTGGCCACTGATCAGCTCGTTAGCCGCTTGGGCGGTCGGCCAAGTCCCTTTTTCGCACTGTTGAAAAGTCCTGGGCATGTACTGGTGCCAGAATGTATCTGGACAACGTTCTCTGACAGATTATTCCAAGAGTTCACAACGCCCACTCCCCAAAAAATTGTCCTGGCAATTTTTTGAACTTGTGGCATCTTCGTCCTTAAGCTATGATACCTAGCGGGGATGTTTATAAATTTCTGTTGTCACCCCTTGCCCGTCTATAGGCAACTGCAGGCGTTCTAATCCCTCTGGTTACCTTCTGTGTTGTGGTGAAGGCTCTAGTCTGGTGGCTCTCCTTTTGGGCGTTTTCAGTCAACTGACAGCCTCTGGCATATCTCCGGGACCAGGCGGGATGGCAGTACTCCAAACGGGGAAGCACCTCACTTTTGAAGAGTGTTGAGAGAACTTCACCTTGTTGTCAACATACAGTACACACCTTGTTTGGTGATGAAGCACGATGACGGTGGGGCTCACACACCAGCACCTCAACACAGTCACTTAAGTAAAACACACGAGCACAGGCATAAAATATGATTAAAAATATTGACATGATATGGTATGTTGGTAGGACTATAATTATTTTATGATATTAATATATAACGACAGCAAAAAGCATAGTGTATGCCCGTTCGCCTGGCCAAGGGGGATAAAGAAACATTGGATTGTGACAGTACTTAGACAGTACAGGTATACAACAGGAGTAAAGTAATTTTACCAAGGATAACCGACAGAGCCATCAGAAGCTTATATCCAGTAGGGTCCTTTGTTTAGGCTTCGCTACTAATCAGTATTAGTATATCTAACCACATAAAGGGGGAAAAGGTGCCCATAGGTGCTCTTGTTTTCCCGATCGTCCCATAAATGTTCCCTCAGTTCTGACTCCCCTCAGCTGGCAAGTGTTGCCAACAATGGGGGAACGCCACCGACGAAAACGCAGAAGAGGCGTTAGTTCTCTCATGGATACAAGCATCCCTGATACGGATACCATTGCCATCTCGCCTGGTCATACTGCATCCCACACCCTTGATTCAGATCTCAGTGACTCTGACGGTAACAATGCCACAGGCGGTGCGCCGCCCCCAGCCACCCTCCCATCTGAGAACCAGTCACACTATTGAGAGCTATGAAACACTTAGTGCTGTCGAGTTTGACTGGGTTGTCCTGCAGCCTCCCCCAGTGGACGCAGCTGAATGTTGCCACATCCTAGTTAAACAATTCCCACAATACACTGATAACGAAGCTGCTAGTGACTTTAATCCTTGTGTACTCAGTATACGTCGACACCCCACAAGCCGCTGTCATTGTTAAATGGAAGGAGAGGGAGTGCCCAACCACTGTTGAGGCCCACCCAGTCCTCCATCCGCTTTATGCAGAACCCTATCATCCTGGGCCTGCTTTTTGTGTTGCCTATTGCCATTGGGGTCTCACCATCGCCGCCTGCCGCCGACGTGATCGTCTTAGATGTCGCTTCTGCTCACGTGTACGGAGTACACTTGTCTTTACGGAGTACACTTGTCTCGTGAGGGGGTAAAGACGTTGCGTGTGTCTTGGTTGTTCTTGACGAGTGTTTCTGCTTGCAGGTGTCGGATGACCTCGCTTGCCTCGTGCGACCAGGTGGCCCCTCTCACTCTGTGGTCGAGGTGGAGGGAGGCACTGATTCGAATTTTGGCAACTGTGAGCTTATCTGATCTACAGATTTTGGCGAGGAGACCGGCTGTCACCTGCCGGATCAGGAATCGAGGCGCGCGTAGCGCAAGAGCCAATCACAGGGGAGAACGCGAAAGGTGTGAAACTCCCTGATTCTGGCAGGTTGTGGAAGCTTTGACCTCTCCTGGAGTTGCTACCCGTCCGTCCACATCTGAGAGTAGATCGGTGGACATCACTGGCTGTACGCAACATACAGATGACGTGGACGCCTCCCTTAGCCAATAAGGTCCGGGAGGGGTGCATAGTACCTTACACAAACCCTCTCCCTCAAAGAATGGGACCAGGAATGCACAATACCTGCAAAAGCCCTCCATGCAAATTGCAGAAGACCTTTACAAGCCAAAAGGAAAAAGAAGGAAAGCTATAATAACCCAACTCTGCCAACCACTAATAAAACCTACAATCCTCCCAAAAGAAAAACTTAATCCCCCAATCTTACTCACAATTCCTCAAAAAAAAAAAAAAATATTAACTCAACTTATCCAACCACTAATCAACTCCTACAATCCTCCCAAAACAAAAACTTAATATACCCGACCTTCCTAACAACCCCACCTCGATCCCCCCCCCTTTAAAAAAAAAATTTACATTTAACTCATACAACTATTCATTAGCCACACAAACAGAAGTAGATAATGCTGAAAATATAGTTAGTCATAATAACAAACATCAAAGTAATAAATGTAAAACAGATAGAAACGGAAGAAATATATTGAGTGTTTATTATACTAATAGTAGAAGCCTGTGTAACAGAATGGACCAGCTCAGGCCATTGTTAGTAAAGAGAACATAGATATAATTGCAATAACGGAAACATGGATAAGTTCAAACAGCAAACATTTTTTAGCAGAATTTCATATTCCAGGATATAACCTATTTAAATTTGACAGAGTAGGAAGGAGAGGTGGCGGTGTAGCAGTGTATATCAGGGTGTCATTAAAAAGCTGCAATAAATCAAACATTAAAACAAATAGCGACAATGAAAGTATATGGGTAGAGATTGGTGAGGGCAGTGAATCCGTAGTCATTGGTGTTATATATAGACCACCTAATTTGAGTAGGAACGATGGTAAATTGCTATGGGAGGAAATAAAGAAGGCATCTGATAGAAACAATGTATGTATTCTAGGCGATTTCAACTTTTCAGGCTTAGATTGGAAAAATCAACTTAGCGATAATGAATCTGAAGATTTTCTAGAAGTAGTACAAGATAGTTTTTTATATCAATTCATAAACTCGCCCATTAGAGGAAATAATATCCTCGATTTAGTTCTCAGTAATAATGAAAATCTAGTAAAAGATGTTGGGATTGGAGACGAACTAGGAAACAGTAATCATAAAGCCATATATTTTAACATAATATGGGATGGCAGGAAGAAGGAAAATTCGGCCTTGATCCCGGATTTTAGGAAGGCTAATTACGGTAGCTTAAGGAGAGACCTAAGGGATGACCCTATGGTCAAAAGATTAATCCCCCCTACACCTCCGGAAACTGTCAACTTAGGACGGGATAACCCCGAATTTAATTTAGCAGCTACTTATGAACAATTTATTGCG
>NW_024722227.1:13366042-13394599 GCF_018991925.1 Homarus americanus
TCCAAAGCGGCCATTTTCCTTGGTCTCTAGCGGGAGCACGATCGCACGACCTTCTCCAATTTATTTGTCAGTGGCCCAAGGTTAAAAAGAATTATTAATACAACATTTTAATGTATCCTTGACGAAGAGTGCGACCCCTCCCCCCTTCCTACCTTCCCTGTCCTTGTGAAAAAGGTTGTACCCTTCTATGTGGTACTCTGATAAAAAAATTTTGCTCGCCAGATTCATCCAAGTTTCGGTGATTGCTATGACGTCTACATTCTCGGTACATACAACCGCTCTCAGCAAGTCTATTTTATTTGTAACGCTCCTACTGTTTGCATAGTATACATTTATGTTTACCCTTCCCTGGTCCTGTCTTACCCCTTGTCCTGAGTAACTAATTTTACTTCCCAGGACCTGTTTGTTTTTTTACTCCCACTTTCCCCCTCCTCTCTTTACTGGCGAAACCCTCCCTTTGGAGTGACAATTTCGCGCTCCAGGAATGCAGACAACGTCTTTACCCCGTACGAGACAAGTGTACTCCGTCACGACTGTACAGGTAGTCGCTGCCATTGAATCGTTAATGTATGATGTATGATGTCCCATGATTTTGCCAATACCAGGTTGGGTATCCCTTATCCGAAATATTTGGGGCCTGAAGGGTCTCGGATTTGGGATATTTTCGGATTTTGGAATAACCTATATCCTGTATACAGAACCTGTATAATGGGGTAGCTAACCCAGCAGGGATGGGGCCCAAGTCTATGCACCAAATTCATTTATATTTAATTTACAGCATATGGGTACATATATTCTACAGGTAGTTTATGAAATATAGTTTAATAATTTGGGGATAAAATATATAAGATGTACATTAAAGACCCATAAAGGTACCGTCTGTTTGGCAGCACCATGACGCCTGACTCTGAGGTGCTAAACAGCTTGTGTCTTACCTTTATTTAAAGTCAGAAATGTTCTATGAACATTTATCCAATTCTCAACGGTTACATAATTATTGGCAAAGTCTAATTAAACCAAGTCAACCCTTGCGCAGGAGGTAAAAAATATGAGACTCACTAATCATCTATAGTGGGTCTCATATTTTTTACCTGACTTGACATGACTAGTGGTTGGTGTGTAGATTAGTGGATGTCATGTTTTTTGACCTGACCTCATGTTATGTAAGGTCACCCTGTGTACATAAGCTCTCTCTCAGTCTTTGTAATTCAGTTGCCTCTGAAGATGTCTTGAATAAAGACGAAAGCTAAGGTTCTCCATTACTTCCACACACACACACACACACACGGGAGAGAGAAGGAGAGAAGACGGAAACGCTGCTTGTGGCATGTTGCAGGGGTGAGGCAGTTATTAGAACAAGTCTTTTTAGGGGGGTCGTATGCTGTTTTCTTTTAGGGGGTCGTATGCTGTTTTCTTTTAGGGGGGTCGAGTGTTAGCGGGAGAGGGGAGAGAAGAGAAGACAGAAATGCTGCGCTTAGCATGTTGCAGGTGTGAGGTGCAGTTTCTTAGAAATTTTTTTTTAGGGGGGTCGTATGCATGTTTCTTTCAGCACATGAGGACAGTGCTGTCTATTTTTAGGGGGGTCGATTGTAATAGTCAGAAATTTCAGTGGGATAATTTTAAACGCCGCGCCATTGGAGATACTGAGTTTCAAGGTCGTCTGAGGGAAGGCAGTGCTCCCTCACGTAGTGAGAGTTTCTGGAACTAGGCCTATAAGATATTAAATGTAATTTACCGAATTAATAAGGACGTGAAGCATGATATTAAATGACATTATTAAATTTGAAATTTTTATAGATCGTTTTTCAGTCTAAATATGTTACGGGTGTCCCAAGAAAGTTATTAGTAGGCGGAAAACATGTCACATAGGCCTAAGCTAACGCCTTGAGAGGACACAAGGTTGGCTGGCTTTCAGTCAGACGACAGCGTTCGAACAGAGAGGACAGACTGTGCGTCAGAGAGGACAAAACGGTCACGTGGTCTAGTCACCTGTGTTGCGCTATTGCAGTATAACAAGTAAGTCTCATTCGATCTCAGACAGGGTTTATATAGGGCAGTGATAAAGTTAACAAGAGTCATTGCAGGGTTTTCGTCAGAACCCACTTGACTGCGAGTGATGACTGCAGTGATGACTGCGAGTGATGACTGAGATTGATGACTGAGAGCGATGACTGCAATTGATGACTGCAGTTTGACGCCGTTGATGATTGATGATTGGCGATTGTCGCAGTTGGAACGATCAGTGCAGGCTTGTCACTGGTTAGCGGGGTTAGCAAGGGATCTCTTGAGTGAACTCGTGCTTCCGACAACTAAAGCGACACGACACAGGATCAGCATCAGCATTGGGTGATCAGCTCTTCCCACGTGGGTGCACAACACCACGTGTCTTCGGTCAGCTAGAAGTATTACTTACTGGCCAGGGTCACCTGCTGGCGTTCTCTCTTCCTGCCCATGGATGCACTGAGAGTACACTGAGGCTATCTGAGTAAATTAATGGTCACACACTGAGACCAGGAGTCTAGGGGATACCTAGAGAAACATTTTATCTCCCTTATCATGGGTGTATATTGAGTTGGGTGAAGCATGTTAAGGGACATAATGTAAGGTGTATTTAGAGTGTGTTTGTAATTAATAATTTTCCTAATATCGTTTATTCAAAGCTCGCAGGGACTGATATTAACCTGTCGAGTGCCCTTGAGGCCTGTTCATGTGTGTAGGTAATAGGTCCTGTTGTTAATACTATTTTTTCAGTTACTGATATTATCTGGCTGAGTACAGTTTAATATTTCTTAAATAATTTGGATAGTATTGTTTTTTAATGTTTGTGTCACTTTTTGATGCCAGAGAATGAGGGAACTGTTTTTCAGATGAGTTTTCTCCCTTCTGTTGTAAGTAACACTGTGATTTAGTTCCTTTAATGCATTTAATATTTTTTTATAATTTCGATCTCAGGTATAACCTTTGTTCCCCAGAGTAGTGTTTAAGTTAGGTTAGGAGGTGTGCATCTGTTGGTGCAACATAATTCTATTGAGTGCCCTTTAGGCCTATTCATGGTGGAATTAATAATTTCAATATCATGTATAACTTTTATTCCCTAGAGTAGTGTTTTAAGTTCAGGTTAAGAGGTGCGGATATGTGATGTACCATTATTTGATTGTATCTGTAGTGTTGGAGGGAATAATTATAAGTGTCTAAATTTTACAGTGTGTCTCATTCATCCCAGTCACAGATGCCACCCTTCCACGGGTCACGGAGAATTCATTTTGTTTAGTAAATTTAAGTGTTCTTGTGCTGGTTCGGGTTTTTCTCCAAGGGGGCGCTTGCACTGCAATTACCATCTAATAATATTTAATAAGCCCCAAGTCAAGTGAGAAATTAAAGTCCATCAATTCCGACTCGGTTACATATATATATATATATATATATATATATATATATATATATATATATATATATATATATATATATATATATATATATATATATATCTTGATATCACTTAGCATTCAAGACATCTTCAGCCAAGGTAAATATATGTGATTTTATCAAGATATATATATATATATATATATATATATATATATATATATATATATATATATATATATATATATATATATATATATATATATATATATATTGTTACGCCGTCTCTTAATTTACTTAAATATCCAGGTTCTAGGCGTAACCAAACAAAAAAGTGAAGTAAATTAAAAGGGAATAAAAATAAATAAAGTAAACCTTTAAGAATTTAATTAATTAAATATTAACACAATAAAGAGCCTCGAAGGCTGTCACAACAAATTGATTCACCATCGAAACTTTTAAGACACAAGTGATACTAAACATCGAAACATCAAAAGAATAAAAATAAAGCATTGGATTACGTTAACACTGCATAAACATATAAAAACTAACACTGAAATTAACTAACGTGAAACAACACTGAATTACTTAAATGTAACTAAGCAAATACTGATGGACATAAATAGAGACATAAATAGGTACTCACATAGATATACCACATTGGTGGCGACAGGAACAACACAAATAAATTAAGTATAAGTAACAGGGACGAGTGTCACTCAAAGGATGTGAACTGTATGACAAGAGGACTGAACTAACTCCGTCAGTTGGTGGGTCCTATATATAAGGTCGGTTCCCGCCACGCGACCCGCCGGTGGGTCGTTTAACGATGCAGATGGTCGTTAGAGCAACACAGAATGCTTGTTACAATACTAAATGAAGAAATAAGATGGGCTTGAACAAATAATAACAGTTAAAACCTTAACAGCACAGGGTAAGGTGACTAGATTATATAATAGTAAATATAACACATCATTACAGGAATAATATGGAACATGGAAGCATGTTATATATAAAAAAAATAGAAAAATACGACACGGTCGTAACAATATATATATATATATATATATATATATATATATATATATATATATATATATATATATATATATATATATATATATATGTAATATTCAGAAATTTCAGAGTAATTTCAAACACCGCGCCATTGGCGATACTGAGCTTTCAAGGTCGTCCGAGGGAAGAGAGCGCTTCCTGCACATAGCGAGAGGTTGTGGAACTAGGCCTAAGTGATATTAAATGTAATTTGCCGAATTAATAATGATGCGATTCATGAAGTTAAGGGACTATTATTGAATTTGAAATTATTATAGATCGTTTATCAGTCTGAATAATGTCACGGGTGTCCCAAGGAGTTATTAGTGAGGCGGAAAATATGTCACGTAGGCCTAAGCTAGCGCCTTGGAGAGACGCTACACTGGCTGGTCCTCAGTCACGTGAAAGCGATTGGACCTACAGGACATCCCTGCGCGTCCGTCCACAGAAATAGTCACGTGGTCTAGTCACTTGTGCTGCGCTATTGCAGTATAACAAGTAAGTCTCATTCAATCTCAGACAGGGTTTAGATAGGGCAGTGATAAAGTAAACTAGAGCTAACAGTGAGTTCATTTCAGGGTTTCCGCCAGAACCCACTTGACTGCGAGAGATTGACTGCCGTTTGAGACTGCCGTTGATGATTGAGGGTGGCGATTGTCGCCATTGGACCGATCAGTGTAGGCCTGTCACTGTTTAGCGGGGTATCAAAGGATCTCTTGAGGGAATCTAGCCGTCTGGGTGCCCAGCTGACGACGGGACGATCGTTGGGGTCATCAGCTCTCCTCTACCTCGGCTCACAATACCACATGTTTCAAGCAGCTTAGTGAAACCCTCTTGCTAACGGGAAGCTAAAGCTTCTCTCAACTGTACAAGGTCTGATTGGCTCACTCCCTTCCGCTTTATGGATGTACCGGGGGGGTAAAGTGAAGCTAGCTGAGTGATACAGGGTCGCACACTGGGGCCAAGAGTCAGTGGAGTTTAGAGGTACACTTTCCAAGGTGGAGAAAGGCTGATTTGAGCCTTCAACTACGGGTGCCTGTTGGTTGTGCCTTAAACGACTACGGAGTGCAGGTGGAATCTGTGTGTGTGTTAGGTTAGGGAGCATGGTTCACGGGTATTGGACTCAGTAACGTCTTTATAATAGTGACAATATTTTTGTGTGTAGTTAATACTATTTTTTCAGTTACTAATGTATGCTGTGTGCATTTAAAATTTCTTTATAGTTTCAATATCATGTATAACTTTTATTCCTCAGAGTAGTGTTTTAAGTTCAAGTTAAGAGGTGGGCATATTGGTGCACCATTATTTGATTGTGTTTGTAGTTGGAGGGAATATAAGTGTCTAAAATTTACAGTGTGTCTCATTCATCCCAGTCACAGACGCTATCCTTCCACGGGTCACGGACAAGTCATTTTGTTTAGTAGATTTAAGTGTTCTTGTGCTGGTTCGGGATTTTTCTCAAAGGGGCGCTTCCACTGCCATTACCATCTATTAATCTTTAATAAACCCCAAGTCAAGTAAGAAAATAAAGTCCAGTAAATTCCGACCGGTTACATATATATATATTTATCGCCGGTAACAGTGATAATTGTCAATTGAATTTGTCGTCTGCATGTTTACATACAGTGACCCGGGAATTTTAATACATGTCAGAATGAGTGGAAAGGGCCATCGGTGTTCCGTATGTAACCGTCAAAAAAGAATAATCCTGAGGTTGTTTTTCATGTATTTCCAAAGGATAAGGAAAGGTACGGACGACTTTAATTAAATATTCATAAAAATACATACATGTTAAACTGTACACAGTACATATCATAAGAAAATAGGAGTAAATTTTGTAGCAGTCATTCACATATATGAGGCCCAGAACAATTAGAGCAGATTTTTTAAAATAGTTCTGTATCATACTCCACGAGGACTTGGTACAGTGCACTGAATATTCATGGTAAATTGTCCATCTCACTCACATGTATGATAAGGCTATATTGGATAAATTTTAAGTTTTGGTCATCAGTGTACTTAGACATGCTGACTATGTTTTTCTGATGGCTTGCGATGTGTTATGAACGATTTAGAGTCCAGGGGTGTAAAGCATGCGGCCCGTGGGCCACATGCGGCCCGACACACTCTTGCATGCGGCCCACGGCCCATTTGATGCTCCAGCCTTACCTTGAGGAGCTAAAACTAAATAGTGAGTGTATCCTTCAGCTGAATAAAATAGTCTGCTGTTTCCTAGAACAAAATAATCAATCAACATCACCAATGAAAGAACAATAAGACAAGAGATAGTTTTAACGGTTAATTGTGGTTGTAAGCGTGCCACTGTACGAGTTGTGAGACGGCCGACTGACTACTGTTCACGTATACACTCCGGACAGTACAGGTATTAGACATGAAAACTCTGACGCGGCAGGCTATCGCTTGGCCAGTCAGTCATTCAAATACTAGTCCTGCATAGTCGCTCGAGGCAGTTGGAACGTTGAAAATATCCAAAGCAGCAGTGATCATTGTTTTTACTTTAGAAGTCATAATTATGTTTTCAAAGAAAAGAACAGTTAATGAAGAGCGTCGGTTGGTACAGGATTAGTGGAAAATCTTATACTTTTTTGTTGAAATGAATAGAAAACCAACATGTTTGATTTGTAATCAACAAGTTGCTGTGGCCAAAGAATACAACGTTCGAAGGCATTATGAAACTAACCATGCTATGAAGTACAATAAATATAGTGGAAAGTTACGTGAAGACAAAGTTAAGGAGTTGGAGCAGTCATTGAAAAAGCAGAGGTCAATATTTAAGAGTGTTCATCAAGTCAGTGATGCTGCAATTTAAGGCAAGTTACAGGATTGCCCATAAAATAGCTGTGTCATCGAAGCCGTTTTCTGAGGGGAACTTTATAAAGAAATGTATGTTGATGGCTTCAGAAGATATTTGCCCGGAAAAACGTCAAGCATTTGCAAACATAAGTCCTGCCTAGAAGGAGAGTTGGCAATGAATGGTTGTCAAGGGCAGTTGGTGTTAATTGCCATCTTGATAGATATTGCAAGTCAATATCAGTCCCTTTCATTGACAACTGGGACAACTTCTATGGCAGAAGGGACCTTTATGCTTGGGATGGGGTGCACCTGTCTCGGGAGTGGGTCTCTGGAGGGGGCAGTTCAGAAGATATCGAAGTCTTTAAACTACTAGGGGAACATATGGGCACGGGGGTGGAGGAGACTGCAGTGGGAGCGGGTAAACAAAGTGAAAGATTACAGGGAAATAGTGTTAGGAATGATGAGAAAACTAAATTAGACAGGGAGTTAAAACCTAAATGCGGTAAAGGGGGGACTCCGAACACGACTAACTTAAATGTCTACTACGTGAACAGTAGAAGTATGAGAAACATAATGGATGATATTAGGACCTTGGTATGTACCGAAAAAAATCGATATAATAGCATTCACTGAAACATAGATCAACCTAGACTCACGTGAGTTACCTGTCGAATACCAAATTGCGGGTTACAAATTGTTCCATACCGATAGGCAGACCAGGAAAGGAGGCTGAGTAGCAATCTATGTCAGGGATAACCTGAAGTGTGAAATAAATAAGGAAATAAAAATGGAGCGGAGAACAGAAACAATTTGGATAGAATTAATCGACGGTAGGGAAAAATTAATCACAGGAGTAATATATAGACCTCCCAATCTTGATAGAGTTAGTGAGCGACTTATCTGGGATGAAATGCGCAGGGCTTCCATACACAACAAAGTCTGTATAGTAGGCGACTTTAACCTTGGCCAAATAGATTGGCTTGACCTTACGGGTAACTCAGAATCAGAGGATTTTCTCGAAACGATCCAGGACTGTTTCCTAAGTCAACATATAACCGAACCCACCCGGGGTAATAATATACTCGATTTAGTTCTGTCCAACAGAGAAAACCTCATTAGCAATGTCGAGGCAGGGAATGAACTTGCAAACAGCAACCACAAAGAAATTAGATTCCAGTTAGATTTTCAGGACAGACGTAAGGAAAATTCCACAAAAGTCCCTGATTTCAGAAGGGTAAACTTTGATAGTTTGAAGAGGCAGCTGAGGGAAGGGGTGTCGCACCTGGGGGGGAACCTGACAGATGACACCGACCTGATAACGAAATCTGAGGTTGCCGAGTTCCACGACAATTTAAATAATGAATTAGTTAATGCACAAAGGCAGAACATACCATACAAAAAACTCAGATCAGACAACAATGACCCTAAATGGATAAATAATTATTTAAAGAACATTATTGGCCAAAGGAAGGCTGTAGGTAGAAGGATAAATCGTGGCGAAATTTACCTCCGGGATTATTATAAGGTATTGGCGAGTAGGATTAAGTCCGAGATAAGAGAGCTAAGAGGAACAATGAAGTGAAGATAGCAAGGGAGGCAAAGACAAACCCCAAAGGATTCTACCAAATGTATCAAAATAAAACATGAGAAAAGATTGGACCAATACAGTCAGATACTGGCAAGCTAACTGATAACGACGTAGAAATGAGCAATATTCTGAATAAATATTTTTCAACAGTTTTCACCACCGAAAATTTAAACACGATACCCGAGGCACCGACTCTATTCAGAGATAGTGAAGAAAACAAATTAAGCGAGATAGTAGTGACTAGTAACGATGTTAGTAAGCAAATAGACAAACTAAAGCCTAATAAGTCACCTGGTCCCGATGAGATATTTGCCAGAGTATTAAAGGAATGTAAGTAAGAGTTAGTATGCCCTTAGCAAAGTTGTTTAACATGTCCTTAAAAACAGGTGTAGTACCAGAATCCTGGAGGATAGCGAATGTAATACCGATTTTCAAGAAGGGGGATAGATCACTATCCTCTAACTACCGCCCAATCAGTCTAACATCAATAGTAGGCAAATTACTGGAAGCAATCACTTCAAACTTTATTCGAAATTACCTGGAGAAGCACCAATTGATCAATGATTCCCAGCATGGCTTCACAAGCGGGCGTTCATGTCTAACTAATCTATTAACATTCTTTTCATCAGTTTTCGAATCGGTGGACGAGGGGCACAATTATGATGTGGTATATCTCGACTTTAGCAAAGCCTTCGACAGATTCCCCCAAGAAAGACTAATGAGAAAGAAAGAAGCACATGGCATCAAAGGAAACATCCTTAAATGGAGTAGGGTGTGGTTACAGGACAGGAAACAGCGAGTGAGTATTAACGGCACTAAATCCCATTGGAGCAACGTCACTAGTGGAGGTCCCCAAGGCTCAGTACTTGGACCATTATTATTTATTATATACATAAACGACATAGATATGGGCATAGACAGCAACATAAGTAAATTTGCTGATGACACTAATATAGGGCGTGTTATTAAATTTGACGAGGACTCCGCAAAACTACAGGAAGATCTAAAAATTTTTTTCGAATGGTCTGAAAAATGGCAGATGAAATTCAACGTGGAAAAATGTAAAGTACTCAGTATAGGAGATGTAAACAGGGAAACCAGTTACCAGATGAACAACGATGCCATTGAGAAATCCGACTGCGAGAGAGATTTAGGAGTAATGAAAAGTAGGAACCTTAAGCCAAGTAAACAATGTGTTTTTGCTCGTAACAAGGCTAATAAGGAACTTAGGTTCATACAAAGGAGTGTTAGTTACAAGACCAGCTAGGTCATCCTAAAACTTTATCTTGCGCTTGTGAGACCACACCTGGTTTACGCAGTTCTGTTCTGGTCACCGTATTACAGAATGGATATAGAATCCTTGGAAAGAATTCAGAGGAGAATGACAAGACTAATCCCGGGCATTAGGAACCCTGAGTATAGAGACAGGTTAAAGCGACCTGATAGAGGTGTATAAATGGAAGTCAGGGCTAAACAAAGGGGACATTTCAAAGGTACTCAAACTATCCAACAGGGAGTGAACTCGTAACAATGGCTTTAAATTAGAGAAATTTAGATTTAGGCGGGAAATAGGTAAACACTGGTTTGGAAACAGAGTAGTGGATAAATGGAACAAGTTACCAAATATCATCATTAACTCGAATACGCTGGATAGCTTCAAACGTAGGTTGAATGCTTATATGAGCAATAGGGGTTGGGTGTAAACGGGACTGCCCAGTATGGGCCAACAGGCCCGCTGCAGTTTCCTCCATTCTTATGTTCCTATAAGCTTCTCAAGAAATACAGTTGCAGAAAGAATTGGTGAATTATCAGAGAATATTAACAGTCAACTCAAAGACAAAGTTAAGTCGTTTACTGCAATTTCAGTTGCAATTGGTGAAAGTACCGATGTAAGTGATGTAGTACAACTTGCAGTTTTTATACATAGTGTGGATGAAAATATGCAGGTAACAGAAGAATTTGTGAAACTGGTACCAATGAAAGGTACAATGTCACGTGCCTGTGGTGCTTGAGATCTCTCATAGCTTGAGGCATCTGTTCACGCTTCCATTTCACACCAGCTACTAAT
This sequence comes from Homarus americanus, assembly GCF_018991925.1. Classification (NCBI taxonomy): domain Eukaryota; kingdom Metazoa; phylum Arthropoda; class Malacostraca; order Decapoda; family Nephropidae; genus Homarus; species Homarus americanus. The sequence goes on from NW_024722227.1 coordinate 13,376,935, forward strand.
AATTTGTTAATTGTACTTATTATATTATTATTGTTCTTAGTTACTTAGGTTGATTGTATATTTATGTATGTAATTTATATGCATCATTGTCTTACTCTGTTAAGTCAACTCAAGAGTAATGTTAATTAATTATATAAAATATCTAGCAAATGTCTGGATCACGTGAGACGCGCTGCTCGGCGTGCCCACGCTCCCCAGTAGCGAAAATCCGTGGCATAGGTTAGACGTGTCTATTCGTTCTCTAGATTTGACCTTTGTCTAGTGCGTTATGAAGTCTTCTGCAATGCCCTAGGGGTATCAGGTATTAGTGACACGTTTAGTTAGGCCTAGGAAGGGATCCTGGTGGTAAGGTATCTCCTGTTTGGTAGGGATAATCATTTTGTATTGATTGTTGTATATATATATATATTTCGTATGTCTTGTGTAATATAGTAATGTTAAGTAATATTTGTTTGGTCTAACTCCTTACAGTAGTTTCGCCCTTCCGGCATCACTCTTATTTTATTATACAATTACTTATTCCCTTAAATTCATGTTTGCTAATCATTACTCCCTTTAAAACATAAATTGAATTAATTAATTATCTTCCCTTTTGTAATTCACTTATTTCAACTGTTCTTACTTTTTCAAGTACATTTAGTTGAGTAGGTATTTGGTGGAGATAATTATTGCCGTGTTCCCTATTTGTATCTTTATTTGTTAATAACTTGGGGTAGGATTCACTCCCCAAGTATAAAGGGTAGTGGGATCGCGACATACAACAACAGGTTTTGACATCTTTCTGGGTTTGGTAGGGGCACTGGATTAATTAGGTGTTGACTGGGCACAAACTGTGAGTCTGGCTATAGATGGAGCACCGCAAATGGTGGGTAGAAAAGCTGGCGTGGAAACAAAATTAAAGGAAAAACTAATAGCTGTGAACCCGCACCATCAAATTCATAATGTGCATTGTATTATACATAAAGAAGTGTTGTGTAGTAAAATATTAAAGATGGATAATGTCATTGATGTTGTTATAAAGACAGTGAACTTCATACGCACGCGCGGTCTGAACCACAGACAGTTCAACTGCTTATTGGAGGAAAATGAGAACACACACGGACTGCCATATCACACTGATGGCAATAGGGGAGAGTGTTTGTGCTGGTTGGTTTTAATTTGGATTAGGCAAGAAATGGAGTTGCTGGCTGCGAGTTGGAATCGGGCAGATTTGAAGGTGGCTTCTAGTTGTTCACTCAGCACATGAGGACAGTGCTCTTTCTTTTAGGGGGGTCGAGTGTTAGCGGGAGAGAGAAGGAGAGAAGAGAAGATGGAAATGCTGCTTGTGGCATGTTGCAGGGGTGAGGCAGTTATTAGGACAAGTCTTTTTAGGGGGTCGTATGCTGTTTTCTTTTAGGGGGGTCGAGTGTTAGCGGGAGAGAGGAGAGAAGAGAAGACAGAAATGCTGCGCTTAGCACGTTGTAGGTGTGAGGTGCAGTTTCTTAGAATTATTTTTTTGGGGGGGTCGTATGCATGTTTCTCTCAGCACATGAGGACAGTGCTCTCTTTTTTTAGGGGGTCAATGACCCACACCAGGGCCTGGGGGGCGAAAATATAATAATAATAATAATAATAATAATAATAATAATAATAATAATAATAATAATAATGTACTGTAGCAAATCTGAGGAATCTACAACCGGGGGTTGGGAGTCTGAATTCCTAGCCTTAAATGCCTTACGTGTCTGGGCTTTAAAATGTACAATTGCAACTTTCGAAGGGACATGTCAGTAATATGAAAACATACATAAAATTGATAAAATGAGACAAAGTTGGTAAAACAAAACTGGGAATCACAAAACCCGAAGAAAAATAGTATCTTCAAATGAAAGGGTTTGTATTTTATTGAGATATGGAAATAATGCTAAATTGTCAGAAACTAAATATATTTTGCTGGGAGCAATATCAATATTTAAAGAATAAAGATATCAGATCTGAAGTTGAAATCAAATTAAAGGCAAACAAATGATGATGGGCTGGCAAGGTTATGGCGGCACGACTGGTGACTTCAAAATAGCCTGGAGCCACATAATAAAATAACAACCTTGATCTATAAGGTGCTTACCACCATCCTGGCATAGTAAAGTGACACTGGGTTAGTCGGGAAAAAAATCACACGTTATGAAGATGTTCGTGAAACACTGTATTCGTGGAACTAGGTGTATAAATACATGTGTAAGTGCTGTGCGAGCAGCCGTTTGTATGAGTGCCAGTTTGCATATTCCTTCTGCAGCAGGAATAAACGTGAATATGTAGGCCGGACAGACATACAAACATAGATAAGACAATTTAGACTGAGACTTAACCTAAGGGTCATCCACTGCTAAAACAAATGAGAAGTGATCAGGCACTATTAATGTTCAGTTTGTTTATCCAGGGTCACAAGTGTGTCATTGCATGTATTGGGAAAAAATCCATTTGTCATGTGGTGAGAATATTGGATTGTGAATAACAATGGAAGTACAGTATGTGGTAGCATTGCTTCTAGTTAAAGGAGAAAAAAAAAGACAGAATTGCTGCAGGCAAATTAGGGGTTAAATGAAGAGTGTGTACAAGCAAGAGGTGAACATCCACGCGTCTTAAACCTGTGTTAAATAAAGCAGTAATGAGCTTGTCACTTTCTTCAATGAGCTTATCATTGGTAAAATATAGAAATTGGAGATAAAACATTCTTACAATTGGTTTGCAGAGCGTAGTTTTAAACAATAATCATTAGATACGGCTGGTGTACTTGATATGTTTGTGGTTTGAACAAATGTGTCTGGGATATCGTTGATATCCCTGGGTAGTAACTCTGGCCGCATATACTGCGTCTGATGTTTGTGTTTGGTTTATTTTATTTTTTAAATCTGTTGTCCGTTTCCTTTGCGATAATCAGGGATGGATTTGAAAATTTGAGCGAAAGTTGGGAGATCCGTTCAGGTTCTCTAACCATGACAACGTCGCCTATATCTAGCGTTACAGGTTAGCCTGTTTGTGTTGCTTATACATAATTTCAATGCGTGACGCTCCTAAATGTGTCCATACTTGACCATGGATGTATGTAACGACGCTGATTTGCGAAGTAGCGAAATCGTCCACGCTGTAGACGGCGAGATTTCCCTGCAAGTACATCATAAGGTATAACATATGTCTGCCATAAACCCTATATTGGAGTGATTTGCCCGTGAAGCTATTGATCGACCCGGTAATAGAGGCTGCCAGCTCCTTGAGATTCTTCGTCATCACGAAGAATCTCAAGGATTTTACGATTGGTTCTTTCGACGAGGTCATTTGCCCGTGGATGATAAGTTGTGATGAAGCTTTGTTGGGCTCTCACTGAGGAGGCTTTATTTGTAGAGTACTCGCTATGGAGGCTTGATTTGTAGAATGCTTGCTGTGGAGGCTTGATTTGTAGAGTGCTCGCTATGGAGGCTTGATTTGAAGAGTGCTCCCTGTGGAGACATGATTTGTAGAGTGCTCCCTGTGGCGACTTGATTTGCAGATTGCTTGTTGTGGAGGCTTGATTTGTAGGATGCCGTATTGCAGTCATATTTGTGCTAAAAGTTGATTCGATGTATTAGCCCTTGTCTAATGGCAATAACAATTATATAAATTTCGGTTAATACAGAAGAACCTTGGGTGTTGTAAAAGTGCATAATGGACTGGTTGAAGGTCGAAATTTTTTCGTAAGGTGGCAGGTCAATGGGTAAAGAAAATGCTTAAATTCACTATGGTAATGTTATTTTTAAATAAATTAGGCCAAAAAGTGTAAAAAATAAGGGTTTAATTTGCTTAAAAGTCACGTGACTGCGAAAAGCTCTGATTGGTTGTGACGTCACATACTTGCTCGAGCTGCCGACTGGACCCTGGAGGCAGCCAGCTGGGTGTATGTGTTGTTACCAGCAGGAATACAGGACTTGTGGCCATATACAATGTTGATATACACAGGCATACCTTATTTTTAGGTTAAAATAAATTGCTGCTCAAGTATCATGGTGTGTATTTACTTGCTGGGTGCCAAAATGATGCAAAAGACCGATAACCCCAACATGGAAGTTTTCATCACTGTTCTCTATTTCATGTTTGGAAAATGTAAGTTTTCGTCACTGATGTCTATATTTAATGTTATGGAAGGACTAGGGACGACCATGGCTAGGGGATGGGCTTGAGATGATCAGATGACAGATTTAATTTAACGTGCTTCATAGCTGGATGGCGGAGTTCTTGATAATACATCTACTTTTGGTCTATTTCTTTCATTTGCCTTGATGAACCCTGGAAGTAGTTGTCCACCCATCTAGGCTGATCGGCTCTGTAAATAAATATTATTAGCTAATTGTGAGAGATTTGAATCATAGACCATGTTCTTTGTAAACTTTATTCTAACAGGGTCAGCTGGTGACTGGCAACCGGGCGCTGCCATAGACAAAGCTCCCTCCAATTTCAACATAAAACCCTGCCGCACGATGGTGCACCACATCTCTAAGCAAAGGAAATACAATGCACATTTGAACAACAAAGGAAAACAATGCAATACAAAACAACATGCAAAGAAAAACCAGTCAAACAAAGAAAACAAAACAAAACAAAAACTTCTAAAACCACTTACATCACATACACGTTACACCACGTACCTGTCAACTGTACCAAGTCTGGCCAAAGCCTGCCTGCCGCACTCGACTGAGGGGCATAGGGGTAAGCGAAATGGGTACGAGGGCACAGCAGAAAGGGGGATAGAGGCGCTGGTGCTTGGTGCACCACCGGAGTAGTAGCAACAGGTGTGGAGCCGTTTCTGCAGGTGGCGTCTGTTGCGGATGGACACCCCGCTGCCACTCAACCTGATCGGCAAACTGCTCAGGGAGGGCGGCTTCCACCACCATGCCCGTCCTGTCCCAGAGCTTGGTAGCGAGTCCTGCACATCGCACCTGCGTGCCCACGGCTAGGGGAGCCAGTTTGGGTTTTGTTTTTGGGAAGGACCCCGTCCTGGGTTTCGGCCAAGCGCACCTCCCTCATACGAAGTGCCCGCCGCCAGTGATGGTCCACCTTATAGTGCTGTCTGGCCACGGGAACGCCGTCACGGAGCTGGCGGCCGGTGACAAGTTGAGTGGGCGACTTGTTCACCCCCCACAGAGGAGTGTTCAGGTACAGGAGGAGGGCCTGGGATGTCCTATCGCAGGCTACCCCCGGGCCCAGTGTTAACCCTGAGGAGCCTCTTGGCGGCCTTGACCCCAGCCTCTGCCCTGCCATTGGACTGAGGGAAGTGGGCCGACGAGAGGCGCACCTCGACCCCCCCATGACTTGTGGAAATCTGTCGTCTCAAGGCTGGCAAGGTTGGTACCTCCATCCGTGCAGATCTGCTCAGGTACCCCCCACCTCGTGAAGTAAGCCCGCAGACGGGCGATGATTTCTCCAGCGGTGGCCTCGTTGGGGAAGTGGGCGATCTCCAGCCAACCTGTGAGTCGGTCAGCATATGCTAGGTACGTGTGGCCCTGCAGGTGGAACAAATTGGCCACCACTTGTTGAAAGGGATAGTCTGGCGCTGGGGTCAAGACCAACAACTCCAGAGCCTGGGAAGGGGCGTGGGTCTCGCAAGCAGCACACCGGGACCGATGATACTGCAGGTCACCCTTCATGCCAGGCCAATAGACAGACTGCCGGGCCCTCCTGAGCATTGAGTCGAGGCCCTGGTGCCCCACATGCAGGTTAATGGCGACCCGGTGGCGGAGGGAGTCGGGGATGACAAGGCGCACGCAGCCCTGGTCAAAGGTGTAGGTGACCAAACCCCTGACCACAGCCAACCTGCCCCTCACCGAGAAGTACGGACGCAGACAGGCCACCTCCTGTGACTTGTGGGGGTGCCAGTCGCCCGCCAGCACCCTTGACACTAGAATCTGGTATACTGGGTCGTCCGCAGCCGCTTTGCACACTGTGTCTTCGTCCATAGTGATGCACCCATCCCATCCAGTGCTGCGATTGTGACTGCACACACTGCAGCGCACAGGTCCTCCTTTTGGTCCATGTCCTCCGCGTCAGGCGCCACCCTGAGGGAGGGGAAGCGTGAGAGGGCATCAGCTGCACAGTTCTGCTTCCCTGGCAAGTACTTGACCGTGAACCGGTACTGCAGGGTCTTCTCCTTGAGCCTGAACAGGCGCGGATTCGCCACATCCGTGAGGGCTCTGTCCCCAAGCAGGCCAACTAAGGGGCGGTGGTCACCAACTGATTCGTCATGCCCAGATCCTCTCATAAGTCTCATATCCAAGATCTTTTTGACTGCCACTCTTCTCTCCTCCTCATCCTTACTGCAGAGCATTGTCTGCAGAACTGCCTCGGGATAGGCATACCAGGAAGATCTCCTAACAGTCTGCTCCACAATCTGAACAACCTTCCTTGGCTGACTCCTCAGGAGCTCAAGCTGGAAGAGAACATGCCTCGGACCTTCGGAGAACGATGACTTGACCTTGGTGTTGAACCAATTTGGCAAGTAGACACTCACGATGAATTGGAGAATAAGTCTCAGGTTGTGAAGCTGGTTCCCTTTCAGTTTATGATGAGCGACCCAAATTCTGCAGAACCTGAGAGCCGTTGTGAGCCACCTAGAATGTGAGACTGGACCTATCTGCAGGTAAGCAAGTCTATCAGGCATGACCCCAGTTTTGATGGCACTGCAAATCATGTAACCATAGTACTGGTCAGTACTCAGGTCGTCAATGACAGTATGTGCAAGCTCAACGAGTGGAAGGCCAACTGTGATTTTTTCAAAGCTCGGATTTATTTCTAACTCAGTGGCAGAGTCCAGCATCTTGCCAAGAGGACCAGACCATCTGTTGTTTGAAAGAGTCTTGCCATCCAGCTCCTGGATCAGATGTCTGAGTGGCAACTCGTTGGTGTGGAGGTCACAAACAATCCAGACCAGCTTCCTCCCAATCTTCCGCTCTATCCACTGTATGACCCCCCTTGCCACCCTGTGTTCGTGTTGGTGCTGTCCCCTCCAATGGCCTGCAGGGTCTGGTCTACGTTCCTCTCTCTGAGCCAGTTCATAATGTTATCTGCCACTATCTCAGCTGGTTTCCTGATGTCATCTTTCTCTGGAGTGAAATGCCACAAATACTTCCCTCCTGGTTCACTGCAGCAGGAGTAGTGTTCCTCCTTCACCATGGCAGGGAACAACTTGTCAGAATCTCCAACTTTCATGAACACTTTAGTGTCATCCCTTCTCCCATCAAAGAACAAACAATTGATTCCATTTTAACTTATCCCCTTATCAAACTCCTCTTCTAGGTTACTGACAAGTTTCTCCTGAGCTCTCCTTACTTTGTTATGATCTATCACCAGGTGAACATCATCAGGTGTTATCAAACCACCGTCAACCCAGGCAGCTGTTGCTATCTCTGCAGTTTCTCTGAGACCAGTGTGGTGTCGCATGCTGGCCAGATATCTTTCCTATTTCGATTCTTATGCCTGGAAGGTTTGGGATCATTATTTTCTGGGTTAGGGACAAAGTCACCATTCTCCTGGTCAGCACTCGGATCAGCCATGGGGAAGTCATTAAACTCTGAATCAGCTTGACTCCAATCATCGGCCTTTTTTACCTCACCCTGGGCCTTCTCAAGTCTCTTTTACTCGGCAACTCTTCTCCTCTTCTGTCTCTCTGTGGCAGCCTCCTGTCTCTTGGACTCCGGAATATCTTGGCTAGAAATCATGAGAGCCCCTATACTGCCAGTCTTCTCTCTCTGTGCTTTGACAAATGCCAGTTCGATCACAGGAATCTTCAGTTCACGCTTGCAAATACAGGAGATGTGGGCCTCGGATTTACAGTCACGATCGCATCCAAACTCAGGACAGAGAACAATTGGGCACTTGCAAGTAATTATGTCAAATAACTGGTCCAGTTGCTTGGCAAAGCTGTCCTTAACTGCAAGTTTTCCTCTCCCAAGAGAGATATCTCTTGCCTTTTCCCAACTGGCTAGCAGTCTCTCACTAATCTTCTTCTGACTTGTTATGACTGGAGGCTTAAACTGAGCGTTAGCCAGAGTGTACTGTGCCAAGACAGCTTTGGTCATATCACTGGCAATGTCTTTGTTTGTGTAAGTTCTTTGGTTCTTTTCACTGATTTGCCTGATTAAAACACCGTATCTCAAAGCATCTCTCAATGTAGGCAACTCCGACTTCAGGAGCTCTCTCCCAGACCCAAGATAGTGACTGAGATGGCTGGATTTTTGGTTCCTCGTCCTGACACAAGCAGCCATCGCAAATATTATCAACTTATAAATGCATCAGAATCTGAAACAGAAAAAATTATTGTTAGTTGGGTTGTTAAAGAATGAAAAACAAAGTTCACTATTTAATTGTAATGCACTAATGCAGCTGTACGTTAGATTTTCGATAAATTTCACGCTAAAATTTACCTAGCAAAAGGTTGCAAAATATTGAAACTGAAATTATTTTCTGTTTATATACACTAAAATCTACCAAAAAAGTGATGGGCCATTAGTTTTAGCTGATCTTCCCTCCTATGACACACCCTAACGAGGCATACACTTGTGCCTGATATTAACTGCAAAAAATCCTGCACCAGAGCCTGCCTGCAACAGAGGTCATGACATACTGTTGCAAGACAAATTGGCAACCTGGCCCCTCCACCTCGTTTCCGAAAAAGAAAAAGAGAACGTCACTATTTTGTAACTACTGTATATCTTCTCAGTAACAATGTAACAGTTAACACAGTAAAGGAGAGTACATAATATCTCTTCCTTTACCAACTGTGTATCTGTTGAGGTGACTGTTACCAGTATATAACAGCTACTTGTGAAGCTGTCATATATGTAACAACCTTCCTGGGTTATCACCACTTGTAACAATCACTTGTGAAGCATGTTCCTAATATTCTAGATATACTAAAAAGTTTATCGGATCATCTGTAGTGAAATCCAATTGTTCCTTTTGTTTGTTTATTATAAACAGAATTTTAGATACACTTTCAAAAAGAATTATCATAGTAAATTAATCACTGTAGCTATGAGTGATATATGAGGACGGAGGCTAATTTAGATTAGCTGTTCTAAAATACGTGAGAGTGGGAGTGATCTTGTAGTGGATTTCTCCCCTACGAACGCTGTTTGTCGCTGAGTAGCCGATCCCGCGAATTCCCCAGTGTATGCCTCGTGGTCTAGGTCAACCATCGCCGCCATACATCACGGAGGTCAACTACTAAGCCACGCCTGCCTCCGCTATTTAAGACCTGACCTCGTGGTGACCGCTCTCTTCTTCTAGCTACAGCCGCAGCAAGCTACACCACCTCCTCCTCCGCCTGCCTGGTGGCCCTAGCTCCCGCCGGCGAGCATGGCGCCCCACAAGCTTGTCCTCCTCTGAGCATCCTCACCAACCAGCTCTCTCTACATCACGCTTGTAACCATGCTGCCTTCCCAGCACCAAGCTGCATTGTACATCCAATACAACATGTATACAGAGAGCATATTGAGAGTTTCCTTTCTCCATCCCATCCTGAGTGAGAACACAAAGAACCCGTACCCCACAATCTTCAGGAGAGACCCTCGAGGGAGAACGGAAATATATCGACGTCTTCTCTCGAGGAAGACTGGTCACCTCAACGATGACTAAATAACGTCTTCCTCTCGTGAGTGATATCAAACTACTGCCCGCAATAGGTGGCCAGAGAGCCGGTTACTTAATCCTTAGCTCAGTACAAGTGACACGCCTTCCCTTGGACACACCTTATCCCGTGTCCTGAACATGCTACCTAAAATTAAGGAAAGAGCTGGCGAAGTTAAAAGGAGAGGCTGGACGAGTAAAGCCAGTGTCTGACGAAAAATCAAGCGAGTGGAAAATTGTGACTAGTGGGAAGACCAAGCTGGTGGTAAAGAAGCACACGAAGGATACCACAACAACGACGACAACAACAGCTAAGTGTATCAACCCGTTCAGTCCCTTGATAGACGAATTGGACGTTAGTATAGTCAGGGACAGGGGTGACAAGGAAGGTAGAAAAACTTTAATTGTTGGTGACTCACAGGTAAGGTACATGGACAGGGCCTTTTGTGGTAAAACCAAAAATAGGATGAGGGTGTGTTTGCCAGGAGCTAGGGTGGGAGATATAATTGACAGGATGGACAATATCATGTCTGGTAATGGGAACAAACCCATTATCTGCCTCAGTGCAGGAGGCAATGATATTGGCCGGTGTAGGAGCGAGGAACTTCTTGATAAGTTCAAGGCAGCCATAGATCGTATTAGGACTAAGGGAGGGATCCCTATCATATGCTGTGTCCTGCCTAGAAGGAGAGTTGGCAGTGAATGGTTGTCAAGGGCAGTTGGTGTCAACGACCGTCTTGACAGATATTGCAAGTCAATATCAGTCCCATTCATTGACAACTGGGACAACTTCTATGGCAGAAGGGACCTTTATGCTAGGGATGGGGTGCACCTGTCTAGGGATGGAGTAGCAACCCTGGCTGGGGCTCTAGAGGGGGCAGTTCAAAAGATATCGAAGTCTTTAAACTGCTAAGAGAACATATGGGCACGGGGGTGGAGGAGACTGCAGTGGGAGCGGGTAAACAAGGCGAAAGATTACAGGGAAATAGTGTTAGGAATGATGACAAAACTAAATTAGACAGGGAGTCTAAAACTAAACGCGGTAAGGGGAGGACTCAGAGCACGACTAACTTAAATGTATACTACGCGAACAGTAGAAGTATGAGAAACAAAATGGATGATATTAGGGCCTTGGTATGTACCGAAGAAATCGATATAATTGCATTCACTGAAACATGGATCAACCTAGACACACGTGAATTACCAGTCGAATACCAAATTGCGGGTTACAAACTGTTCCATACCGATAGGCAGACCAGGAAAGGAGGCGGAGTAGCAATCTATGTTAGGGATAATCTGAAGTGTGAAATAAATAAGGAAATAAAAACTGAGAGGAATACAGAAACAATTTGGAGAGAATTAAGCGACGGTCGGGAAAAATTAATCACAAGAGTAATATATAGACCCCCCAATCTTGATAGCGTCAATGAGCGACTTATCTGGGATGAAATGCGCAGGGCTTCCACACACAACAAAGTCTGTATAGTAGGCGACTTTAACCTTGGCCAAATAGATTGGACTGACCTTACGGGTAACTCAGAATCAGAGGATTTCCTCGAGACGATCCAGGACTGTTTCCTAAGTCAACATATAACCGAACCCACACGGGGTAATAATATACTGGATCTAGTTCTGTCAAACAGAGAAAACCTCATTAGCAATGTCGAGGTAGGGAACGAACTTGCAAACAGCGATCACAAAGAAATTCGATTCCAGTTAGATTTTCAGGGTAGACGTAAGGAAAATTCCACTAAAGTACCAGATTTCAGAAGGGCAAACTTTGACAGTTTAAAGAGGCAGCTGAGAGAGGGGGTGTCGCGCTTGGCCGTGAACCTGACAGATGACACGGACCTGATAACGAGATCTGAGATTGCCGAGTTCCACGACAATTTAAATAGTAGTTACTTAATGCACAAAGGCAGAACATACCATACAAAAAACTCAGATCAAACAACAATGACCCTAAATGGATAAATAATTACTTAAAGAACATCATTGGCCAAAGGAAGGCTGTAGGTAGAAGGATAAATCGTGGCGAAATTCACCTCCGGGACTATTATAGGGTATTGGCGAGGAGGGTTAAAACCGAGATAAGGAAAGCAAAGAGGGATAATGAGGTAAGGATAGCAAGGGAGGCGAAGACAAACCCCAAAGGATTCTACCAAATGTATCAAACTAAAACACGAGAAAAGATTCGACCAATACTGTCAGATACCGGCGAGCTCACTGATAACGACGGTGAAATGAGCAATTATTTGAATAAATATTTTTCAACAGTTTTCACCACTGAAAATTTAAACATGATACCCGAGGCACCGACTCTATTCAGAGATAGTGAAGAAAACAAATTAAGTGAGATAGTAGTGACTAGTAACGATGTTAGTAAGCAAATAGACAAACTAAAGCCTAATAAGTCACCTGGTCCCGATGAGATATTTGCCAGAGTATTAAAGGAATGTAAGGAAGAGCTCAGTATGCCCTTAGCAAAGTTGTTTAACATGTCCTTAAAAACAGGTGTAGTACCAGAATCCTGGAGGATAGCGAATGTAATACCGATTTTCAAGAAGGGGGATAGATCACTATCCTCTAACTACCGCCCAATGAGTCTAACATCAATAGAAGGCAAATTACTGGAAGCAATCATTTCAAACTCTATTCGAAATCACCTGGAGAAGCACCGATTGATCAATGATTCCCAGATGGCTTCACAAGCGGACGAGGGGCACAATTATGATGTGGTATATCTCGACTTTAGCAAAGCCTTCGACAGAGTCCCCCACGAAAGACTAATTAGAAAGGTAGAAGCTCATGGCATCAAAGGTGACATCCTTAAATGGATTAGGGCGTGGTTACAGGACAGGAAACAGCGAGTGAGCATTAACGGCACTAAGTCCCATTGGAGCAACGTCACAAGTGGAGTTCCCCAAGGCTCAGTACTTGGACCATTATTGTTTATTATATACATAAACGACATAGATATCGGCATAGACAGCAACATAAGTAAATTTGCTGATGACACTAAAATAGGACGTGTTATCAAATCTGACGAGGACTCGGCAAAACTACAGGAAGATCTAAACAAATTTTTCGAATGGTCTGAAAAATGGCAGATGAAGTTCAATGTTGACAAATGTAAAGTACTCAGTATAGGAGATGTAAACAGGGAAACCAGATACCAGATGAACAACGATGCCATAGAGAAATCCGACTGCGAGAGGGATTTAGGAGTAATGATAAGCAGGAACCTTAAGCCAAGTAAACAATGTGTTTTGCTCGTAACAAGGCTAACAAAGTACTGGGGTTCATACAAAGGAGTGTTAGTTACAAGACTTGCGAGGTCATCCTAAAACTGTATCTTGCTCTTGTGAGACCACACCTGGATTACGCAGTTCAGTTCTGGTCACCGTATTACAGAATGGATATAGAATCCTTGGAAAGAATTCAGAGGAGAATGACAAGACTAATCCCGGGCATTCGGAACCTTGAGTATAGAGACAGGTTAAAGCATCTTAATTTGCACTCCCTTGAGAGACGTAGAGCGAGGGGCGACCTGATAGAGGTGTATAAGTGGAAGGCAGGGCTAAACAAAGGGGATATTACAAAGGTACTCAAATTATCCAACCAGGAGCGAACTCGTAACAATGGTTTTAAATTAGACAAATTTAGATTTAGGCGTGAAATAGGTAAACACTGGTTTGGAAACAGAGTTGTGGATGAATGGAACAAGTTACCAAATATCATCATTAACTCGAATACGCTGAATTGCTTCAAACATAGGTTGGATGCTCATATGAGCAATAGGGGTTGGGTGTAAACGGGACTGCCCAGTATGGGCCAATAGGCCCGCTGCAGTTTCCTCCATTCTTATGTTCTTATGTTCTCATAGCTAGTGGAAAGTTAAAGGGGTGGAAAGTTAAAGGGGTGGAAAGTTAAAGGGGTGGAAAGTTACAGGGGGTGATGGAGTTTATATAAAATTAATGCACTACCCCACATTTACTTAAAAACTAAAGGGCTAATGCAATTTGATGAAAACCTGTATGCCCCAGCCAATAGGAAATATATAACCAATAAAGAAAAAGGCATAAATAATTTTTTTTTTTTGAGGACACGACAGCAGTTGACAGATAAACAATTAGGGGAAACAATGATCAACATTCAAACTGCAAAGAATCAGAAGTTGTACTTGGAGATAAAGGTTCAGCTTCCAAATCAAACATTAGAAAAGATTACTGTGGAAACAGCAGAGGAGAAAAATAGATTCAAACAGTCAAAATAGATTATGGGAAATAATTATGTACAGTACTATACAGTATATAATAGTATTAAATGATTTTGTATTGGGTGTTCTCTCAGTCACCCTTGTCGCTGTTTAAGGGTTAATAGTGCAATCAGTTCACACACAAAAAACAAGTGTAATTTACCACTTAACTATTGTGATTTATTACATTCAGTAACTACAGTACTATGATTTACTACTGTGAGATTGTAAAATGGAGTACCATCGTACGATATGTTTTCCCATGTGTTGAGGTGTGAGCTTGTCTGTGGCAGCTCCTGGTTGCCAGTCACCATCTGACACTGTAAGAGTAATGTCTACAACGTGGTCTATTACTCAAACCTCTCACATGGCGCAGTGAGTAGGATGCCAGGGCCCGACACGTCAAAACAGCCTTGATGATAAAGCCAACATGGCCCCTACACGTCCACGATTCTCGACGCCCTGAAGGGGACGCCAGGGCATCTCTATACCTTTATACCGATGGGGAACACCAGGCTCGCCCAGCAGCAGACCATGAGTGCATTGATGGCTCAGATGGCGTCTCTAGCTACTGGCGGCGTTGGTCATGCTCCTACGCCGGTTATGAAGCCCTCAGCAGCGGTCGCTACAGAGAAGTGTGAGGCAAAAATGCCAGCAGCAGCGTTTAGGACATGGAGGTGGTCCATGGAGTCGTGGGTGCTGTTGAACGGATGGTCACAACTGGTGGCCACACTCCACATTCGCCTGAACTGCGTCCCTGCACTCCAAAGGGTGATTGACTCGAGATATCCCAGAGGTCAGTGGGAGCAGCTCTCGCCCAAGGAAGCCCTGGACACCATCAGTGGAGTGGTTCTTCAATCGTCAAACCAAGCTGTGAAATGGAACGAGTTTTTCAATAGCAAACAAGGTGAAGAGGAGCCCATGAAAAGGTATTTTCAACAATGCTTCGCAGAGACAGTGGAGTGTGAATTTAAATGTCCCACCTGTGATAACGACCTCTCTGAGTACATGCTATTACGTAAAGTTATGGTGGGCCTGAGTAACCCAGTGTTGCAAAGGGAAATTTTCCAGGGGTACTCGAGTTATAATAGTGCTGAAGTGCTTAGAAATAAGTGTACGTTATTTGAGGCAGCAGTGAGAGATGCTGGTGTATTGTGTCGTACGTCTGGCCAGGCAGTGGTGGGAACAGCCACGGAGGCAGCGCCAGTTGGTGATGACGTCAACGGTGAGTCTGAGGTAGCTGCTGCCCGCCCTAGACACCCCAGTCGCGCGCACTGTGGGAAATGCGGCATGTCACATGCCTCCAGTAAAAGTTACTGCCCTGCAAGTGGGGCCACATGTCGCAATTGCTCTAAGGTTGGTCAATTCAAAAGGTGTTGTAGGACTAAGTCAGTCCTAAGTGCTTCTGTGGATGTGTCAGGTGCTGTCACAGTGTGAACAGCCCAGCTATCCCGCCACCCCAGGTTACAAGTGTTCATCCGGCCCAGGCCAGAACAATTCACCACCCATGCTGAACTACGGCGGCTTACTGGTGCTATGATATTGGCCAATAGCAAACATCCCTGCTCCGGGTTTCCAGTTTTTGTATCTGGGGCAACTTCAGGCCCCACCACAAAATATTTCTGAGGAATGATGGCGAACAAACAGCTCAATGTCTGGGGGTCCGCCCTGCCGCGTCAGCGAGGGGTCCACCGTCAGGAAGGTCTACCTGGTGCAGACAGCCAAGGCCCTCTACCTGTCGTCCCAGGAAGCCTGCAGTGCCTCAACCGGGTGCCTGTCAAGCTTCCGCTCCATAGAGCGTGCTGTGGCTGCCGTGGGTGATGGAGGGGGCAGCACACCGACGACCTCACCTCCGAGACCCTTTACCTGAGGAGTCCTCTTGTCCCTCCTCGCCCAGGTTGAGATGCCCTTGCCTCGCTTTGGAGGAGAATGTAGCCAGAGTTGGAGGTATGGCTCACGCTGCTTTCTTAGACGCATTCAAAACCAGCGGGTCCCCACTGCCAGTCATGACTGGTCCCACTCACCGTATCCCATGACGCCAGCAGCCCCCTATGCCCATACACCTGCTCCCGTTCCAGAAACACTAGGAAGGTGAAGGCCCGGATGGGAGGACATCAGGAGAAGTCATCCAGCCAGCACCTGCTGGTGAGGCTCGCGGAGAGGTGCGCCAGGAAGGTGGTGGTGGCCAGAAAACGGTGAGCCCTGGCGCGCTGTAGACTACCAACGCCTCAATGGCTGTCTGGGGAGACGCACCACACACACCTGCTTATTCGACACATGGTGTCTGGGGTGCCAGCGCACTCGTTCAAAACCGTCGCCGACATATGGGATTTCATCAGGTGGGTTAGAGGCGGGCGCGACACATTCATGCACCGTGGGGCCGTTTTCGATACTGCAGGACGCCCATGGGACATTGTTCAGCGTCAGATTCCTACACAAGAGGTTTGACGATGCTATTCAGAGTTCGCCTTACCAAGGAAATACCTTCGTGGATGACACTCCCTCTATGGCTCCAGTGTGAAGGGGCGTTCTTTTCGATTTTCTGGAGACATGCGCTACGCCTGAGTATCTACCTGAAACCAGAAGGTTCTTGTTGGGAGAAGCCTAGTTTGTGGATTTCCACCTAAGAGGGACCTCCAGCCCTGCCCGTCTGTAATATCCAAGGGACCTCCCCCATGCCTGATCGGCCATCAATCACTGACATCAGGTCTGGCATGGCCTGGTTAACCAGTTGGCTCCTTCCTTGCCCTGCACCTGTGATGGAGCCCTTCCGTGAGCTCCTCAAGAAGCCAGTAGACAGCGGGTGTATTGGGGCTGACCAGCTGTGGCTCAAGTTTCACCAGGCTCTGGACACCATCTGTCAGACGGCGAGGGGCGGCTTGGTGTACTCACGACAAATCCAGCAGGCCCTCGGCTGTCACGGATTAAGAGCAGGGAGAGCATCGGCTTCATCGTCCTGCAGCAATACGCATGCCTGTGCCTCCAAGACGCCACTTCTGCTGGGGAGGGTGGCTGTTGGCTCTGTACGCGGTAGCAAACATCTGGGCTGACCACGAGGCCAAAACTCGCTACAGTAGAGAGGCCCTGGCTGGCAGTATGGTGCCTGCTTGCATAGGGTGTGTCATAGGAGGAAGATCAGCTAAAACTAATGGCCCATCACTTTTGGTAGATTTTAGTGTATATAAACGAAAAATAATTTCAGTTTCAATATTTTGCAACCTTTTGCTAGGTAAATTTTAGCGTGAAATTTATCGAAAATACAGCTGCATTAGTGCATTACAATTAAATAGTGAACGTTGCTTTCTGACTTCATTCTTTAACCAACTAACATTTTTTTTCTGTTTCAGATTCTGATGCATTTATAAGTTGATAATATTTGCGATGGCTGCTTGTGTCAGGACGAGGAACAAAATCCAGCCATCTCAGTCACTATCTTGGGTCTGGGGGCTCCTGAAGTCGGAGTTGCTACATTGAGAGATGCTTTGAGATACGGTGTTTTAATCAGGCAAATCAGTGAAAAGAACCAAGAGACACACAAACAAAGACATTGCCAGTGATATGACCAAAGCTGTCTTGGCACAGTCCTCTGGCTAATGCTCAGTTCAAGCCTCCAGTCATAACAAGTCAGAAGAAGATTAGTGAGACTGCTAGCCAGTTGGGAAAAGGGCAAGAGATATCTCTCTTGGGAGAGGAAAACTTGCAGTTAAGGACAGCTTTGCCAACAACTGGACCAGTTATTTGACATAATTACTTGCAAGGCCCAATTGTTCTCTGTCC
>NW_024722227.1:13394699-13462408 GCF_018991925.1 Homarus americanus
ATTAAGCTTGTTCGGTATATATATATATATATATATATATAAATATATATATATATATATATATATATATATATATATATATATATATATATATATATATATATATATATATATATATATATATATATATATATATCCTGATAAAATCACACGGAAAAAGGGAAACAACGGAGCACCTTAGCTTTCGTCCTTATTCAAGACATCTTCAGAGGCAACTGGAGTACATGGACAGAGAGAGGCTTAAATATACAGGGTGACCTTATTAAACATGAAGTCAGGTCATAATGATGTCTCACGGCAGGTACACAGTCCTCAGTAGCGCCTGGTGGGGTGTGTGGGTCTGCGTCAGGAGTAGGGGCCACGTCAGGAGGAGGGTCCATGACAGCAGCAGGGTGCAAGACAGGCGCAGTGGACACCTGAGGAAGAAAAGAGGGTGCCCAGAAATGTTGTGGCGAGGTGGTGCTGCAAAGGGTAATGGTGGGCAGATTGGCGGAGGAGGTGCTGGATGAATGTGTTCAGGGCGGTTGGAAGGCTGGCGTGGAGCATTAGCCTTGAATGCAGAAACCGCCTGACTTAGTGTTTGTAGTAGGTCGTGACGGGCAGCAGGAGTGAAGTGGTCAAGGTCAGAAGTATGGCGTGTGATGTGCTATTTGATAGCGGTGGAGGTCACGGCGCCTACCCGTCTCCGTCGATGTCGCTTCACCGTGTGGTTGCAGGGAGCCTCACAGCGTCTAGCATTAGCACCAAAACGTTGATGGTACCAACAGTGGGTAGATACACTATGCTGGGGGCTGGGGGCGGCGTCTGAGGCAGGACGGGTGTGTTGGGGTTGGTAGGACGTGGTGCTTGGGGTAGGAAGAGGAGCAGCTGCATGCTTGGAGGAGCAGAGCTGCTCTAGGGTGTCTAACCTGCGGTGTAGGGACTGTAGCTATAGAGCCGATGAGAGCTGCCTCCGTGTGGATAAGCCAGTCTTCAATGTTGTGATTGAAGACTGGGAGAGTGATCAGTTTCTCCTCCATCCTGTGTGAGTGGACACTCCGGGGATCACCATTTGTGGGGTTTCGTGATGTTGTCTCACACTCAGGATGGGTTGGAGAAAGGAAACTCACAATGCGCTCTCTGTATATATATTGTATTGGATGTACAGTGCAGCTTGGTGCTGGGAAGTGGTAGTGTGGTTACAAGCATGGAGTATAGAGAGAGCTGGTTCAGGAGCGTGCTCAGAGGAGGTGTTGTTTGCTGCGTGGCTGTAGGTAGAAGAAGGGGAAGGTCACGTTGTTGTTGTTGTAGAGATTGTCGGACCGTAGTCCGACACGGGCCTTTGCCTATAGGCGGCCCGTTTGGTGGTTCCGGCTGGAGCTCCAGGAGCAGCCAGACCGGATTGGGATTGGAGGTGGTCCCACCTGCAGATTGGAGGGATACTGCAGGTTGCAAGTGTGAGCGGACTTACAGCTTATAGTAAGAGGATCGAACAGACTAGCCAACACGCAACACGCACTCCAACTTATAGAAGAGGAGTGCAGCAGACTTGGACTCAAGATAAATCCAGCCAAGTCGAAAGCGATGGCCATCTGCACAGACACACCAGACAAGATGCTCTCCATACAAAACACGCCAGTAGTCTGGACCAACGCCCACCAGTGTCTTGGAATCTGGTTTGACCAGAAACACACCTTCAAGCCGCAACTCGAGTATCTCAGGCACAGGACGAAGAGCAGACACAATATAATGAGGTCGCTCACCAGCAAATCCGCAGGAGCAAACCTTCATGTGCTCAAAGCCTACTACACGGCCGCCATCAGATCGCTGGTAGATTACAGTGCTCCAGCACTCATTGGACTGAGAGAAGACCAAATAGCTAAGCTAGAAGTCATCCAAAACAATGCTCTCAGGACCATGCTCGGAGCACCCATGTGGACCAGAATTTGCAATCTGCAAATGGAAACCGAACTACCACCCCTGGCAGTACGAGTCAAGCAGGTGACAGCTGGTCTCCTCGCCAAAATCTGTAGAGCAGACAAGCCCACAGTTGCCAAGATTCGAATCAGCGCCTCCCTCCACCTCGACCACAGAGTGCGAGGGGCCACCTGGTCGCACGAGGCAAGCGAGGTCATCCGACACCTGCAAGCAGAAACACTCGTCAAGAACAACCAAGACACACGAGACAATGGTTACACTGTTCCTCCACCATGGAGCCCTCCACCAGCCACACTCAAATTCACCGACCTCGGCGATAGTAAAGCCAACCTCCAGAAGGAGGACCTCAAAAAAATAACTCTCCAAGCCATAGCCACCGAGACACCGGCTGATGCAGCATCATACTTCACAGACGGCTCGGTGGACCCAAAACATCATAGATCCGGAGCGGCCTTCTACACCCAAGGTCAGACCCTCCAATGGAGACTTTCCAATGACTGCTCCACCCTACAAACAGAACTGGTAGCAATCTCAAAGGCCCTACAACACGCTGCAACACAACACAACAAGTCGATCATAAATCACACTGACTCGAAATCGGCCATGCAGGCGCTGCAACACAGTCAACCAAGAGACAACGTCCACATCATCACCTCGATCCTCGCACAGCTACAGGAATTCCAAAGCCAAAACCGACCAGTCGTCTTACACTGGATTCCCAGTCATGTAGGGATCGGAGGAAACGACGTGGCAGACGAAGCAGCCAAGGCAGCCACACGTTCTAGTAGCGTACACATCCAAGTTCCAGCAAGTGTGCAACAGATTAAGAATCACCTCAGAAAGACTAGCAAGCTCCACATCAAAAAGAACTTCCTTCATGCACTCAACGCTGGTTCCCAATCAGCCAAATGGTACCTGGCGGCCACAAAAGGGGAACCACCTTTCGCTGACAAGAAAACTCCAAGACAAACCCAAGTCAGCCTTCATCGACTACGACTAGGGTACAAGTGCTCCTGGCAGATGATCGGAAATGACGTCATGGATTGCACCTACTGTCAGGAGCCAGCAGCCAACCCACTTGAACACTATCTCCTCGATTGCGAGGTCACACAAAGCCTCCGAAACAGAACTCAAATCTCCCAAGAAACACACACAACACCAGCGGCCACTCTAACCCGAAAGGCCCATACAGACCACATTCACCACCTACTCCGGGTCATCACACGATACCCACCACCCAGATAGCTTAGAAGGTCGATACGATACGAAGTCTTTAGTTAAGAGGTGAAAGAAGATTATTAGGAGTTGAAGGAAAAGTGGTGAAACTGAAATACAGTAGGAGTAGAAAGAATCTGGGCTCAACCAGATCGCTTCATCTTTCTTATTGGTGTTTTGTCTTTGTTCTGCTCCCTTGGGTCGTCAGACCTTTGTATTAATATTGGTTTATTTATATAATGCTGCTTATTATTATTATTTGTTATTGTTGGAGTTAGTGAGCCCGCCCAGGTCCTTGTGTAACTGGGAGGGTAGTCACATTTTTATTTTTTATTTTTTTTTGAGGTGTTAGTTAAGTGTTAGTTGTGTTAGTCTAAAGGTACACTGTATGGAGAGGCCTGCCAGGTTCTTAGTGGAGCTGGTTGGTCACTCTCATCTTTATTCCTCTAGTAATGTTTTATGTAGAAATGTGTATGTTGAGGCAGGAGGTGGTTCAATTACTTCTTCCTGGCTGATATAGCTGGGAGGGTAATCACATTATTATTATTAATATTATTAATATTTTTTTATTTTTTTATTTATTTTTTATTTAATTTTTTTTTGAGTTAGTGAGCCCGCCCAGGTCCTTGTGTAGCTGGGAGGGTAGTCACATTTTTATTTATTTATTTTTTTTTTTTTACTAAGATGTTAGTTCAATGTTAAATGTTAAATGTTAAATGTTAAATATTAGTTATGTTAGTCTAAAGGTACGCTGTATGGAGAGGCCTGCCAGGTTCTTGTGGAGCTGGTAGGTCACTCTCATCTTTTATTCTCTCTATTAATGTTTTATATGTATATTGGGGCAGGAGATGGTTCAATTACTTTCTTCCTGGCTGATTTAAACCAACTGTGTTCTTGGAATTCTTCGTTGTCTATATTATTTATCCAGTTTTGATATGTTTCTGTGTTAAGTTCAGTCACTTTTTCCAAATATTTACAGCTTTGTTGTGTATATCTACATTGATTGCTAAGAGGTTTGCTCTCTTGTGTAGCTGTTCATTATTGATGTGGTCTGTATATTTTATGTTATATATAAATCTGAGGGCTATATTTTGTACTGTTTGTAACCTTTTAATGTTTTACTAAGGGTGTTCAATGGGATGGGTGGGTAGTCCATAATTGATTTGACAAGGACAATATAAATCTTTCTTTTGTTATTAATGCTAAGGTTCTTAAAGCGTTTTATTTTTGATAATCTTATACTTGCCTGTCGTTCTTTATCCTTTAAGTATGTTATATATCCTCTTTTTGTTAGTTTTAATCCAAGCATCCTACCTTCAGTGTCGTATGGGTATAGTTCCTGGTCGACTATTACTGGACTTGTTTTAATCTTGGCTATTGGTATTATCTTGAATTTGTTCTTATTTGTCCTGATTTTCCATTTTTCTCAAAATCATTTATGTTTTTTATCGCTCTTACCGTGTAGAGTGCCATAAATTGAGTTGATTTTCCTGGGTATGATACTATTTGAGTAATATCATCAGCAAACATTACATATTCGCTAAAGGGGGTAGGTTGAGGTGTGTCTGAAGTATAAATTGTATATAGTGTTGGAGTAAGGCATCCTCCTTGAGGTACTCCACTCTCAAGATTAACATAGTTCATAAGTCCCAGTTTAATATTTTATATTTATTTAAATGCCAAATCCTTATCAGTGTTTGTAAAACATCTCAAAATTATATTGATTCATATTTCGCTTTTTTCATTGCAATTATTTCCGTTATTGTAGCCATTGCAGTTAGGTATCATATAAATCCATGTTGTCTGTTGTTAGTTTTTCCCATGTTGTGTTAAAAGGCTTATAAGTCTTGAATTCATTAT
Source organism: Homarus americanus (assembly GCF_018991925.1). NCBI lineage: Eukaryota > Metazoa > Arthropoda > Malacostraca > Decapoda > Nephropidae > Homarus > Homarus americanus. The sequence continues at coordinate 13,399,692 of NW_024722227.1, forward strand.
TTTTTCCAAGAATGTGTAATTTCTACTAAGATATTGGCCCGAAGCTTCATTATTTCTATTGTCTCACTCTCCTTAGGAATAAACATTGTCAGCATATTTTAGTTTGTCTGGAAAGTAAATCAGTTATTACATGTTATAAATGTTTAATAGTGTATTTAAAATGTTTTTTCAGGTAGATTCATGATCATATTTGTGTGAATACCTGTGAGCCCAGGGCTTTTTCCTTAAATTTCAGACAGTGCATCATTTCTCCATGGTTATTATTTTGATTATTAGGTAATGTTATAGTCTGAGACATTGCCTTGGGTATTCCTATGTATTTGTTCTTCCCATTTCTTCTATCTTTTCTGTGTTCACTATCAAAGACCCTCATTTCATCTGACATTTTAAAAAACTTTTACCCATTCCCTTGAATGCTTAGACTTTCGTTCATTTTCCTCAGCAATTTTTGTTCCATTTCGTCTTTGTCGGCGAAAGTTTTTGTTGTGCCCCATCATCTTGTTTATGGTAAGTTCAAAATTACCAGTTTTTTAGTCGTCAGCCGCCGATTATAATATTGGTCTCAGCTTTTTATTGTTTGCTATCTGTGTCGCATATAGCTATCTGCGGCTGCTGTCTTTCTACATACCTGTTTATATTCTATTGTAATAGGTCCACTAATTTAATTTTCTTAGTCTGTTATGAAATAACCATGGAAGAGAGGTTTGGTTGTGGATGTTTTATTGCTGTTGCAGTCTGTCCATTTCTGAGCTCATATCTCTGTTGTTTTCTCAGAAGAATCGGAGGGTGATTACTTGTTGTCTTTGAAGTTGTCCCAGTCTGTTTTATCACTTTAAAGCCTCCCCTTATTGGTATCTGTATGGGCTTGATGACAGCAGTTAGTATAATTGGCAGATGGTCATCGCCCAGGAGGTCCGGTACAGGCGGTAATTGAAAAGGCTTTGTTGGTAAAAATTTTGGTCTGTGTCGATTGTATTGTGATTTTCTCCAGGTTGGAAGTTAGGGACCAGATGATTGATTTCCTTTAAATTTATTAATGATTTGATTACGCGTTTCCACGACGTTATTATTTGTATTGTCAAAATCCTATGTTCGGCGTTAAAGTTCCTAAGATGGCCATCGGATGACTATTACAGTCAATTTTACAGGTTCTAGAAGAGGGTCATTCATGAGCAAGTAGCAGTACACCATGTCTCGATGGTATTTATTTTATTGCTAGAAATTCATCCCGAAGTCATCAATTAGTTTAAATTAAGTTTTTAATCATATCGCCATTCGTCATTTTCTCGCCTGATTTATTTTTGGTTTACATAATAGTTAAAGAGTTCTTATGTTGTTGTTTCGTCCACCGTGACTGCTTTATTATATAAATGTCAGGGCCAATTGATATATATTACTTACATCTTCCTGGTCTTCAGTTTTATGCTAGTTGTATTATTCTTAAAGTTCTTTACTGTTTGTCTATTGTCCATTATTTCTTATACTTGGATTGTGACGTTATGAGACTCATCATCCCGTTTCATTGACTCTTCTAAACCTGACGAGCTCCATTATTTTAAAAAGTCTTGGTCAATCTTTAGTTTGTCCTATAATTAGGTGACCAGACATAATTCCCACTTAGGGATTTTTCTTGATATGTCCACTTGTATATCCCTCTTCGTTATGTTTTTACTATTGTCCTCCATATCTCTGATGTTGAATTCCATGTTTAAGGTAGTGATAATTCTTTAATCCAATTTTCAGCAGATTCAGGCTAGTATTGTGATCAGTTTCATCTATCTTCTCCTCCTACTTCCTATATCTTATAGTCTGTCCTTTTGTTATTTCCATCTCTTTGTCATTTAGTCATTTGTCTGGGATCTCATCAGCGCCAGTTCTCAGTATCAGCTGCTGCTCCTGCTCAAACCTTTGTTCGTCTAGATGGCTATTCTTTTCCAGTTCGCTTGCACATGTTGCTCAGCTAGTTTTTTTTCGGATTGTGATCTTTCCAGACGGCCCCTGTAGGTTATCTAATTTAAAATTTTCTTAATTCTCATTATATGATCCGAAGGCTGACATTGTGCAAATGTGCATGATCATACTAACTGTCATTTTACTGCGTATTGCTCACTTAGGTTTAGTGGTGGATTCTGGTTCATATTTGGACCGCTTCTTGCTATTTCGACGATGTCGATCTCTTTGTCTCGTTCTTTTCTTGCTTTGTTCCTTGTACTTATCATGTTTTTATTGGGCATGCATTGCTAATGTCCTATGTCCTATGTATACATTCCTTGCTTCTTATGCAGTTGAGATAAACAATATGTGTATTCTTCATATCCATGTAGGTATGGTCGTCGCCCAGCATAACTGAGTGGTATTTTTTTCTTTCCGGACAGTCTCGTCAGTACCTTCATATTTGTGGAAATAGAGAAGCCAAGTTTGCAGACTGACAACGTTCTCTCTTTATTTGATGTGCACTGACATGTTGAATATTAGAGCCCTGTTGTAAAACTTTCGGCCATTGACACTTCTTCAAAAGCACTAAAAACATGAGAGGTCTCTTTATCTTAATGTGACTTCAATCTTCATCCAAAACGGAGACACGATGATCCTCCCCATACTGACAAGATATTTTGTAAATAATATTGATTATGTGTTAAAGGAATATCCTTCCTTCTTCAGGCTTTAGTAAGCTCCTTTATATTATTTATACTGTATATACTTGTCACACTTGCCAGATGCTTCTGGTGTTATTGTACAGGGGTACCTAGTGACAGCACTAGGATCCCGCTTCCTCTATCAAGGAATAAACAATTGAAATTGAAATTAAATTGAATTAATTGTGCTTTACTGTGCAACACAGTAATACTGTTATGAATATATGCATATTAATAAGCACATTAACTAATTCAATGGATATTAGCTGCCCATACTACATATTTCATAGTATAAACATTCCAAACAATATTGATATTATTTTGGTTTTGGTCATCTAGGGAACCTTAAGATTCTAACTATGGGATTAAGTACTTTAAACAACAAGACACATTATCTCTACAGGATTTTTGTAGCCAAAATTTTCGATGGTATAAGAAAATACTGATCATATGTTAGGTTAGGTTAGGTTAGGGTATGATAAGTTATATTATAAGTTATAAAATTAGCTAAACATACACCGATAAAGAGGGGCAGTAACCCAAAACTAGTGATTTCCGATAAAAATGATGGTCTAAATCAGGGGTGTCAAACTCATTTGCCAAGGCGGGCCAGATTTAATATGAGTACACAGTATGCGGGTCAAGTAACATAATTATGAGCACTTCTCAATCACCTCTTAGGTGAGTAGTACGACAAAATAAGAAAGGTGGATTTAATCTGCGCTCGTGCGAAACCCTTAAAAACAAACAAACAAATCAAGTGTTTACTTACCTTGATCAATCATATTGTTTGCTACTGCTGCTTCCTGATAATTGGCACCTCTTGGTATGGACCAGTGCATCAAAGTTTGGCACTCACGACTGAGCTGTAGCAACCATCAGTATTGAATTTAGGTGCGCATCAGTAAGTTGAGACCGAAGCCGAGACTTGTTCAATTTCATCACAGACAAGAGTTGTTCACAGACATATGTACTTCCGAACATTGACATAATCTTTGAGGCAAAACATTTAATCCTGGCATAATTTGGTCCAAAATATTGATAAAATGTGCCAACACCAACACTTGAAAACTTGTTCTTCAACACAGAATCACACTGGAGCTCAATTAATTCTAACTGAAGATGTTCTGGTACCTCATTAACACCAACAGAGAATGGGTCCCGAGAAATGAAAAATCCTTCTCAAGTGTTTTAAAGTCAGCAAATTTTTCTTGGAACTCATTCATTAATTTGGAAATCTTGATGCAGTACTTTTTTTGTGTTGATATCAGCATAAAACTCAGGTGCGCCTTGCAGGGACTTCAAGGTCGGAAAGTGAGAAAGATTACTCTCTAATAGTTGCCGTTCAAAAAAGCTGAAGTTTCATCTCAAAGGCACGAATGCAGTCCTAAAACTCTGTCACCAATTTATTGCGTCCTTGCATCTTTGTATTCACGTAATTTAAGTGTTCTGTAATATCCACCATGAAAGTTAGATCTTGAACCTATTCATTATCTTTCAGTTCATGCACATCCCTTCCTTTCTGTTCCATAAACATCTGCATTTTACTGAGCAATTCATAAAATCGCTTCAGTACGACTCCCCGACTTAACCAGTGAACATCAGTGTGAAATGGCAGTCCCTGTGTGTTCTCATTTTCCTCCAATAAGCAGTTGAACTGTCTGTGGTTTAGACCTCGCGTGCGTATGAAGTTCACTGTCCATATAATAACATCCATGACATTATCCATCTTTAATATTTTACTACACAACACTTCTTTATGTATAATACAATGCACATTATGAATTTGATGGTGCGGGTTCACAGCTATTAGTTTTTCCTTTAATTTTGTTGCCACGCCAGCTTTTCTACCCACCATTTGCGGTGCTCCATCTATAGCCAGACTCACAGTTTGTGCCCAGTCAGCACCTAATTTATCCAGTGCCCCTACCAAACCCACAAAGATGTCATCACCTGTTGTCGTTTCTTTCATTGGTACCAGTTTCACAAATTCTTCTGTTACCTGCATATTTTCATCCACACTATGTATAAAAACTGCAAGTTGTGCTACATCACTTACATCGGTACTTTCACCAATTGCAACTGAAAATGCAGTAAAGGACTTAACTTTGTCTTTGAGTTGACTGTTAAAATTCTCTAAATTTTCACCAATTCTTTCTGCAACTGTATTTCTTGAGAAGCTTATAGGAACATAAGAATATAAGAATGGAGGAAACTGCAGCGGGCCTGTTGGCCCATACTGGGCAGTCCCGTTTACACCCAACCCCGATTGCTCATATAAGCATTGAACCTATGTTTGAAGCTATCCAGCGTTAATGATGATATTTGGTAACTTGTTCCATTCATCCATTACCCTGTTTCCAAACCAGTGTTTACTTATTTCGCACCTAAATCTAAATTTGTCTAATTTAAAACCACTGTTATGAGTTCGCTCCTGGTTGGATAGTTTGAGTACCTTTGTAATGTCCCCTTTGTTTATCCCTGACTTCCATTTATAAACGTCTATCAGGTCGCCCCTCGCTCTACGTCTCTCGAGGGAGTGCAAATTAAGATGCTTTAACCTGTCTCTATACTCAAGGTTCCTAATGCCCGGGATTAGTCTTGTCATTCTCCTCTGAATTCTTTCCAAGGATTCTATATCTATTCTGTAATACGGTGACCAGAACTGAACTGCGTAATCCAGGTGTGGTCTCACAAGCGCAAGATACAGTTTTAGGATGACCTCGCTAGTCTTGTAACTAACACTCCTTTGTATGAACCCAAGTACTTTATTAGCCTTGTTACGAGCAAAAACACAATGCTTACTTGGCTTAAGGTTCCTACTATCATTACTCCTAAATCTCTCTCGCAGTCGGATTTCTCAATGGCATCAGTTTTCGAATCCGTGGACGAGGGGCACGATTATGATGTGGTATATCTCGACTTTAGCAAAGCCTTCGACAGAGTCCCCCACGAAAGACTAATTAGAAAGATAGAAGCACATGGCATCAAAGGTAATATCCTTAAATGGATTAGGGAGTGGTTACAGGACAGGAAACAGCGAGCGAGCATTAACTGCACTAAATCCCATTGGAGCAACGTCACTAGTGGAGTTCCCCAAGGCTCAGTACTTGGACCATTATTATATATTATATACATAAACGACATAGATATCGGCATAGACAGCAACATAAGTAAATTTGCTGATGACACTAAAATAGGACGTGTTATTAAATCTGATGAGGTCTCGGCAAAACTACAGGAAGATCTAAAAAATTTTTTCGAATGGTCTGAAAAATGGCAGATGAAATTCAACATGGACAAATGTAAAGTACTCAGTATAGGAGATGTAATCAGGGAAACCGGATACCAGATGAACAACGATGCCATAGAGAAATCCGACTGCGAAAGAGATTTATGAGTAATGATAAGTAGGAATTTTAAGCCAAGTAAACAATGTTTTTGCTCGTAACAAGGCTAATAAAGTACTTGGGTTCATACAAAGGAGTGTTAGTTACAAGACTAGCGAGGTCATCCTAAAACTGTATCTTGGGCTTGTGAGACCACACCTGGATTACGCAGTTCAGTTTTGGTCACCGTATTACAGAATAGATATAGAATCCTTGGAAAGAATTCAGAGGAGAATGACAAGACTAATCCCGGGCATTAGGAACCTTGAGTATAGAGACAGGTTAAAGCATCATAATTTGCACTCCCTCGAGAGACGTAGAGCGAGGGGCGACCTGATAGAGGTGTATAAATGGAAGTCAGGGCTAAACAAAGGGGACATTACAAAGGTACTCAAACTATCCAACCAGGAGCGAACTCGTAACGATGGTTTTAAATTAGACAAATTTTGATTTAGGCGCGAAATAGGTAAACACTGGTTTGGAAACAGAGTAGTGGATGAATGGAACAAGTTACCAAATATCATTATTAACTCGAATACGCTGAATAGCTTCAAACACATGTTGGATGCTTATATGAGCAATAGGGGTTGGGTGTAAACGGGACTGCCCAGTATGGGCCAATAGGCCCGCTGCAGTTTCCTCCATTCTTATGTTCTTATATTCTTATGTTCTTTGGGACACTAGTTCGCCAGCCTTAGAAAAAAAGCCTTTCTGAGGGCACTGATGATGCTGGGGAGCAGAGGAACATTTTTGCTTGTTCATGGAGTTTTGAGCAAAGTGCGGCATGTTTTTTCCACCATTCTAGCGGATCTTCTTTTCTTGGAATTGGCGATTCTTCCATATATCTTCTCATTTTAATATAAGGCCCTGTAGACGGGTGTGTTTTCAACCTTGGCATCGAATTTAGCCCAGAGTGAGATTTTCTTTGGTTGTGTTGTAACAGTTTGTGAGGAACCTGGGGACTCTGCTTGTACTGACATGATTGTAGATTGTTTTTGAACTTCTGTTGTTTCTGTACATCGCATACAGCTAACTAAACGTTCCTCAATTATCTTCACATTCGTAAGATCTGCAAAATGCACTTTTTTTTAATCTAGGATCCAATAAGCTTGCTGCTCCTACAAAAAACTTCCTTCCATAGTGTGAAATTTTCTTGTCATTTGCTGAAGGGGTTCCATGCCAAGAGGAAATGTTCTGTACAGCTGATGAACTTCCTTGTCCTCGCTGGAGTGCATATGGTCTTGTAATCCCTTAACCATAGGAATTATTTTTGATAATGAGGTGAATTTGTCTGCTGACATCTCTCTTGTAGCCTGCTCAAATGGCTCGAGAACAGCCACAGTCTTGGTTATCAGTTCCAGTTCTTCGTTATTCAGACACATGTCATTTCTTCCCGTCAAGTAGAGAGTAGTGGTAATTAGCTGGCTTTCTTGTACGAAGCGCTGCATCATGTAGTAGGTCGAATTCCACCTTGTTTCAACATCTTGGATAAGTTTCTTGACAGGTACACCATGATGTTCTTGAAGCTTACTCAATTTATCTGATGCCTTTACTCTGTGATGAAAGTAGGTGACGATCTGTTTGACTTTCTCTTGCAAATGTTTAACTTCCTCAGTGTTTTCAATAGAATCTCTTGCAACCAAATTCAGTGTGTGTGCGAAACATGGTAGATGACGTAGCTTCATGATGTTGTTCACAGCTGAAGTTATATTGGCTGCATTGTCTGTAACAACAGAGCAGACTTTGTTCAAAATGTTCCGGTTGTTACAAGTGGTTGTTAATTCCTCAGCAATATTAGCTGCAGTGCGTGCTTCCTGCATCCTAATTGTCTCGAGTACCACCGACTTTAATTCCCATGTCGGCGAAATGAAGTGAGCTGTTACTGTGATGAATCCTTTTGTAGCTCTAGACGTCCATATGTCTGTCTCACTGACAGCATTTGTATTCTCCAACTCTTTCTTTACTCTTTTAACTTCCTGGTCGTAAATGTTGGGAAGGTGGGTTCTTGTTAATTCTCGCCGACTAGGGAGTTCATATCGTGGATCCAATGCACTGACAAGACGTTTAAACCCTTTGTCATCCACCACTGAAAACGGTTGTAGATTTTGGACAATCATTTGCATGACAATTTGGTCCAATTCCTAGAAGAATCTGCTTTGTAAGTTTTCTTCTTATTGATTGTTTCAAACAAACTGGGTTGTTTCATGGTTTCTTTTTTGCTTGATTTTCCTGCCAGTTCCAGCACTTGCCATTCTTGCTCTTCTTGGAGTTCGGCATACTCTGTTGGATGTTTGGTGCGTATATGTTTTGTCAAGGATGAAGTGCTACCGCAGTATTTGAAGCTATTTTTACAGCGGACACACACAACACTTCTGGGTCAATTTTTTTCATGCAAGTCCACATAGGGTTCGTCCTTGTTCTTTTAGACGCCATAATAATGGCCTGAAAAAAAAAACCAAAGATGCTAGGAAATTGCGACTAACTGGCTAACTTGGAAATGAACCACTTTATTCCGAGTATCCAAATCAAGTTGAATAAAATCTTGAGAGAGAGAGAGAGAGAGAGAGAGAGAGAGAGAGAGAGAGAGAGAGAGAGAGAGAGAGAGAGAGAGAGAGAGAGAGAGAGAGAGAGAGAGAGAGAGAGAGAGAGAGAGAGAGAGAGAGAGAGAGAGAGAGAGAGAGAGAGAGAGAGAGAGAGAGAGAGAGAGAGAGAGAGAGAGAGAGAGAGAGGAGAGAGAGAGAGAGAGAGAGAGAGAGAGAGAGAGAGAGAGAGAGAGAGAGAGAGAGAGAGAGAGAGAGAGAGAGAGAGGAGAGAGAGAGAGAGAGAGAGTAGAGAGAGAGAGAGAGAGAGAGAGAGAGAGAGAGAGAGAGAGAGAGAGAGAGAGAGAGAGAGAGAGAGAGAGAGAGAGAGAGAGAGAGAGAGAGAGAGAGAGAGAGAGAGAGAGAGAGAGAGAGAGAGAGAGAGAGAGAGAGAGAGAGAGAGAGAGAGAGAGAGAGAGAGAGAGAGAGAGTGAGAGAGAGAGAGAGAGAGAGAGAGAGAGAGAGAGAGAGAGAGAGAGAGAGAGAGAGAGAGAGAGAGAGAGAGAGGAGAGAGAGAGAGAGAGAGAGAGAGAGAGAGAGAGAGAGAGAGAGAGAGAGAGAGAGAGAGAGAGAGAGAGAGAGAGAGAGAGAGAGAGAGAGAGATAGAGAGAGAGAGAGAGAGAGAGAGAGAGAGACTTTCGGACTCTTTCGTGATAAACTTTGAACATTAAGCAGAACATTCTACATATTCATATAGTATAACTATACACTCCAGCTAGAAAAAGAGGTACTAGTGTTGCACTAGAACTCAATTACATTTGCATCGAGCTCGACACCCACCCACTGAGCCCCTGGGGCCTCTGACATGAATGATGAAAGGACTGGCAGTGGAGTGACGACTGACGAGTACACTGGCACTGCCACTGTCTGTCGCAACGGCTACACACCAGTGAGACGCCACAGGAGGACAGGGTAGGACGGTCGGGAACTCACTCTTACTGTAGTGTTAGTGGAATCGCTTCATGGGAATCAGTTCCCAAATTGGGAACCAAGTCTAAGGTAGCTCATCAAAATCGCAGGAATCGATTGCAGCCCTAGAGATGTCGAAGATTAGATTTTTTTAGATTGCCCCCGAGGGGGCTACTTTATTGGGCACCCCCTTACATCCTGTGCAAGGTGAAGCGCAGAAGCGTTTACAGCGCCCATCTGGGAAGCATGCATAAAAGCCTGAAGGGTCATGGGTTTTGTCAGCAAGTTACATAAAGTGGCAGAATGATGAGTGTGTGGGGGGAAAATTCCCGGTACAATTTATCTGTTTATGGCAAAGCATGGCAGGTCCCTAATAATGTCAAGTGCCAGGCCATAGGCACTGACAATACTGAGGGACATACCTTTTATTGTGATTGTGATGGCGTGTACGTCGGTAGTGTCGGCTTCAAGGGGGACGTCGAGAGGTTGGTAGAGGACATCCTTCTTGGTGTAGATACGTAGTCTACTAGCATGTTTGCATGGTGGTCAATTGATGTGGAGAACTGGAGTGGATGGGCGCCAGGTGCCGGTATGCCGGTGGGGGACGGGAAGCCGGGGTTGATATCCTCGGGTCTATGAGCAGGCGCGGCTTGTGGTGGGTGGACGGGGTCAGCAGGGCACACCAGGGCAGGCTCGGTAGGTGCCACGTCAGCAGTGATGCCTGGCAGCGGTGGAGTAGGCCGTGGGCAAGAGGGGCACACAGGGTGGCTACCAGCTTGTGTCAAACCAGAAGAGGGGGGGTGACTGGGTAGCAGCTGAAGGCAGGGGTAGTCTGTGTAGGTTGGAGATGGCGGTACAGAGTGTATCAAAGAGTTTCAATACGGTTCGTAAATTCGTGTAAGAGTGATATGATCTGTGTCGTGTCACCGGAGGGGGGGTTGTGTGGGGGCACCAGTGGGAGCATAAGGCCTGAAAGTGTCAAAGTAACGACAGGGAGGAGGCCCAGTAGTAGTTGACTTAGGAGACGGCTGGGATTGCTGTGTTGCAGCCAGGTGAGCCCAGGCAGGGGCAGGTGTTGTTGAAGAAGGCGTTGTCAGAGGAGGGGACACAGAGGGATGCAGCCTGGTAGGCTGGGGGGGGGAGGGGTTGAGGTTGACGCAGCCTTCAGGGAGACTTTTCTCCTGGGACAAGCGGACGTTTGAGGCATTGCCTTGAGTCAGCATTGTGCCAGCCACCACAATTACAACACCTGGGGTCAACAACATAGCCCACACCACACCCATTGAGGTGGTCTTTGATTTTCTTGGCACAGATGGAGGAGTGATGGTTACGTGAACAGAAGCGACATCTGGGACGATCACGTCCGCAGCAGGCGGTGAAGGTGTGACCCCAATGGGAGCAGACGACACAAAAAGCAGGCCCGGGGTGATATGGTTCTGCATACAGTGGAGAGAGGACTGGGTGGACCTCAACAGTAGTTGGGCACTCCCTCCCCTTCCATTTAACAATGACAGCTGCTTGTGGGGTCTTCACCCAGTAGTGTCGACGTATACTGAGTATACGTGGATAAAAGTTACAAGCATCTACGACTTCAGCGTATATGGGGAATTGTTTAACTAGGATGTGGCAACATTCCGCTGCATCAGCAAGAGGAGGCACGAGAACAACCCCGTCAAATCCAACAGTACTAAGTGTTTCATAGACCTCAGGTGTCTGACAATTGATAAAATTACGGTTCTTACCTTTTCGGAATTGAATGGTGTGACCGTGTTGTCTCCAATACTTTGTTGTCCAATTAAACCGTTCTTCAACAGTTTTCAGTGAGTCCTTGGGGGAGTGCAGATTCGGCCTACTTGGTTGGTTGGCAGAGGACAGCTTTCCGATGTAACCCAGGTGCATTGGGTCACATGGCGGGTCACTGGGTCACACGGTGGGTCCACGGTGGGTCACTCAGAGCAGCCGCCAAGATTTGTTGACCGGAAGTCGAAAGAGCGTTGAGCCAGACGTTGACCAACCAAAACAACACGTGGGCTGTAGACTGGGGTAGGCGTTGGGCTGGGGTGCTTCTCGGTGCTGGGCACTTCTGCTCGATGGGAGAGAAGGCATGTTGATGATGTTTTAATAGCTGAAAACCAGGGCTGAAAAAAAATAAATATAACCCAGCCCACCGGATTTTTGGGGGGTATTTTTGGGTTTTATTATGTATTTTTTAGTTTTAATGGGCTTTATTATTTATTTACTAACAAACCCTACAAAAACCTTATCCAAAAAATTACTCACACTCAATAGATTAGGAGAACATGGACATGAAATTGACAGGAATGATACGCGTTTTAGCATGTATGGCTGAATTGCTGGTTGTCAGTGAGTAACTGACTTACTTATTAGTAACCCGAAAGCGCCCTCCGAGCCGTAATCCATTTTTTAAACCAAATTTCGTCGGGTTACCATTTAGTAGTCTGACAATATTATTGGAAAGTTCGGGATAAGTCCTCGGGTGTGGGTAGGAACCAGAAAGACTTATCCCGAATGTTTAGACTAGTTATATATGAATAGAAAAAGTCTCTGAAATACAATTTATGTAAATTAAGATGAAATAATAAAGAAAACAAATATTTAAATGTCCTAATAACCGGTTCCACCGGAAATGTATATATTTTTAAGAGACCGCCGTGTACCCCCATCCGTACGTGTCACAAGCAGGGGTACCACAGGGCAGTGTACGAGGTCTGTCCAAAAAGAAACCAAACTTTTTTAATAGCAAGCCAGCGAGCCGGCGCAGCTTGCTCGCGATGGGAGCACTGTGTAGCGGTGACCTTGACCTTTAGTCTAACACTAGCCGCATCACGCCACGCCAATTAGTCATCGAGCTACACGTGCTCGAGTGAACGTGTGTTTAGTGCACTTGGCGATTTGTTGCAAGTTGAACAATGAAGGATCTTGAAGAGCAACGTGTTGACGTGGAATTCTGTTTCAAATTGGGAAAAACTTTTAAAGAGACTTTTCAAATGTTGCAACAGGCTTATGGGGAGGATTGTTTGAGCCGTACGCAATGTCACGTGTGGTACCAGCGTTTCAAAAGGGGAAGAACATCCACCGAAGACGATCCCAAATCTGAACGTCAGAGTCGCTCAAATGTGGAGGTGATGTTGATCGTCTTTTTTGATTGGAAGGGCGTCGTTCATCTTGAGGTTGCTCCACGTGGTCAGACAGTCAATAAAGATTTTTACTTGGAGGTCCTGAAGCGTTTGAGGGAGGCAGTGCAAAGGAAGAGGCCTGAGGCGTGGACAAACAAGACCTGGATGCTGCACCATGACAATGCAACTGTTCACGCGTTGCTCCTTATCCGTGACTTTTTGGCGAAGCACGAGACGACTATCGTCCCCCAGCCCCCCTACTCTCCGGATTTGGCCCATGCGGACTTTTTTTTCTCATAGATGAAATCCACCCTAAAAGGTAGCCGATTTCAAATGATAGAGGAAATAGAAGAAAATTCGCTACGAGACCTGCACACCATCCCTCAAAACGCGTTCCATGACGCGTTCCAGAACTGGAAAAAAACGTTTGGGAGCGGTATATCAACAGTGGAGGGAAGTACGTTGAAGGAGACAAGTCTGATTAAGTTGTAAGTAAAGCAATAAATATTTTTTTAAAAAGTTCGGTTTCTTTTTGGACAGACCTCGTATTGGGCCCGCTATTGTTTGTTTGTTTCATAAATGACATGTCTGACGTTGTACACTCCTCCATTCAAATGTTTGCTGATGACGCCAAGTTATTTCGGGAAATCAAGAACCAAGCGGACTGTGAAGAGCTGCAGAAGGACCTCTGTGGGCTCCAAGAATGGTCGAAGAAATGGCTGCTGAGATCAATGTCACGAAGTGCAAGAGGATGCACCTGGGGCGTACCAACGGTAAGGAGGCGTATCATATGTCCCACAGGATGAAGAAACTGCACTATTTGAGACTGAATGTGAGAAGGACCTAGGTGTGTGTATGTTGACAATGAGCTGAAGTTCTCGGGCCATTGCGAGAAGAAGGTAAATCAGGAAAATAAATTATTGGATCTTATAAGAAGGTGAAGTGAAGTGCTAACCCCATCTGGAGTACTGTCACCCCGTTTGGTCCCCGAGATATACTAGGGACTGTCAGTTGGTTGAAAATGTTCAAATGAGGGCCACCAGACTGGTGTCTACGCTTCGGTACCTCAACTACCCTGAGAGATTGGAGCGCCTGAACTTGCCTATCTTATATATTCTACAGACGGGCAAGGGGTGACCTAATTGAGGAGTATAAACATCTCAAGGGGCACTACTCAGTCGAGTGTCCTTACTTGGAGCTGGCGGACGCTCGCCCCACAAGGGACAGCTCAAGATTGAAGAAGCCGCAAGTCCAGAAAACTGTGAGGGCAAACTTTTTCGGAGTGAGAGTTGTGAACTCTTGGAACAATCTGCCAGAGAGTGCTGTGGCGGCGCCGAGTGTGAGCTCTTTCAAGACAAGACTTGACCAACACTGGAGCAGGTTCGGGTACATTCAGGAGCCGGTGGATGCCCAGAACTTGCCAACAGTGCGTAACAGAGACGTGACCGATCGCCCAAGTGGCTAACGAGTCGATCATTTGGTGAAGAGGATAAAAGAAAAGGAAATGTAACAGAGACGTGACAGATCGCTCAACCGGCTAACTAGCCGAGCAGTGGTGAAGAGGATAAAAGTAAAGTAAATGACGTTTAACACTCAACTCCGAAGATTTTCGTCTCCCCATCGCCCTTCTCCAATTTTATCAAACATTGCATTCCTACAAGCATCCTCTCATAGCTTCAAGTATGATAAGTAACGCAATTTTATTTGCGATAGATAGATGTAATACCATTTCCAATTCGCCAATATATTGTATTGGGAAGATATAAGATGAGCCAAATGTACTAGGTAGATGCTGAGGTAATAGTTGACAATAAGTGTCATCTGTGATCCACGCTGATAATTACCATGGAAATAAATTTCTCCTGCTATATTTCACTGTTTGGGTTGTTGTTCCGGTTGTGTTTAGGTACTACTAATGTTTGTAAGTTTAGATTAGGTTACGTAAAATATTTTTTTAGATGAAATGTTCGAACTCAAGGGTTAGAAAAAAGTGCCCAAATTGATTAATGATGTTATCAATCACTCGATTTAAATCGTGTCAGTCCCATCTTACATCACTGGAACAACAATAAACAAAAGTTAAATATACTATGGACAAATTTCTTAAGGAAATTCCCTCTAATAGCTATGAAACAAGTTTGTAAACTTATCAAAAGTAATTACCTAATGTACATTAGTTACTGCATTATATTGATAACAGATCTTAGATTTTGTTTTATTTGTTCAGGCTGGCATTATAAGATTCTGGTATGCAGAGCTAGCTGATGCTGTGAGGCTACCAAGGATTGTTATTAGAGACTATCAAAATCCTTTTGTTTTTCTCTCTGAGGAGTTCATCAAGAAGTATAGGCTGTCCAAGGAATACATCCATGAACTTCTTGAACGAGTTGAACCACTCATGCCAAGAGTTCAAGATGGACGAGGCAAGAAATTCCGGTGTTACTATAGTGTGCGGTCTTCAACATAATTGGGTTAAGTTAGCTTAGGTTAGATTAGGTCAGAAGTTAGGTTAGGTTAGACTAAATATATCTTTGTAGACCTAAACTCTAAATTTTGGATTTTGGTCTTTGTTTAGAAGTGTATTGGGTATTTATTCAATGTTATGCAGTGATGCAAAAACAAAAAGTGGGGGGACATCACCACTATACAGTATTCAGCACACATGAAAACCCCTAAGCCCACCTCCTGTGTACAATAATACCACCAGGCCAGAATTACAGTGCAGTAATATCTCCAATAATCAGAATTCGCCAATGTGTACTGAGAATTGAAATTGGCTCGGAGTTTTTCCGGGAAAATTGTCAACATTCCGGGTCTGTGAACGAGTTTTCAAGGTTAATTTTTTTTTTTATTATAATTCCGAAAATCTCTTAAACAATTTGATTCTAGGCCTTGGAGGAAATTCTGAGGTTAAATATCAGGCACATTTTCTGTTTTTTTTTATGAAAACTTCCTGAAACTCTCCGATTTTTTTCCCGGGTCTCCGAGGATGAAAGAATGTTTAAACTCGGAAACTTTTACATGTAACCTGAAAAATTCTAGGGATGTGGGATTTTTCATGGTTTGAGAGTCTTCTTGTAATATGGAAGTCTCTCCTCCCAGGAAGAGCTCTGCACCAGTTATTCCGACTAACGTGGATATCACCTGTATGTTGAACTTTATAGAGGGTGATTCTCTGAAGAACTTAAAATATAATACAGTAATATGTATCATCATAGGAGCTCTGTTGCTTACCATAATTAGGATAAGCAATGTTAGACAAAACAGTAAATAGAAAAAATATATTTCCTACAGGTTGCAGTATTCCACACACCTGCATCTCCTAACTGCATTGAGATACTTTAGCAGTGGCAGCTTCCAAATTAGTATGGCAGACTGCTTGAAGATTTCTGTATCATCAGTTTGCAAGTTTGTCAGAAGCTTTGCAACTATTTTGACCCTTACAGCAAAAGATTACATCCACTTTCCAGAATCAGGCAACATACAAAACTTTGTAATAGATGAATTTTAGACCATTGTTGGGATGCCTGGTGTATCTGGCTGCACTGATGGGTCTCATATTCCTATTAGAAGCCCTGGAGGGAACACAGCTGAACTACATCGATGTAGAAAGGGGTGTAATTGATACATGGTTTTGATTTGTAAACTGTAGTTTGTTTGAAAGTTGAGCAAGTGTAAGGGTAAATGGAAGAATCATTGGTTTGGTAAAAAAAAATGTTTTAGGTAATAGATTTTGTCATCAAGGTTATTTTTCAATAAATTTTTTGGCTTTAAATAACACATTTAATTTCCTTCAAACATTATCACAGTGCGAGGGCGCGTGTTCCCACAGTATCTACACCACCCTCATCTTACTTACTTCTCTTAGTCTTACTCTTACTCAGTTCTGTCCCCTATTCTTTTGGTAGCATGGACATTCTTTTGGTAGCATGGTCGAGGGTCTAGGCACATGGGTATGGTAATTCTGGTATCAAGTCACTTGGACGGAAATAAAGGTAAAATACTGTGGGAGAAATGAATACACCTAATGTACTCTAAGAACAAATTTATTAATATGAAATCAAAGGGGAAAAGATATAGTATTAATCATATAACTACCAGGCTCAACTCCTGGGCTTATTGCAGACTCAGTACTTTCTTCTTTACTTATTTTCTTATTTACTTATTTTCTTATTTCTTTACTCAACAGTAATTACTCAGATCTTACATTCTTACTGCACACAACATTACTGGTGTTACATTACCTGGCATAATAGGACCAGTTCCTTGGCCCTACTCACAATACATAGTACATGGCACTCATTGTAGATTACTTTACTCAACATACTCGTTAATAATTAAATCAGCAGATACCTGGGGTCCACCACCCAACATGGGATAATTATTTCCAACTAATTATCCCTAACATACATCTTACAACACTCTCTGTTGACATATACTTCCAAGGAGTAACCCAGGGTAGAGCACTGGGGCTCACGACCGTTGATATTGTGTGGTAGCCAGACACATGGCAAGTCTGGGGTCTGGCCCAACGAAGCAGTGAAGCACATTAATCAGGCCGCATTGGTGCCATTGTTTCATATATGGTCCCTGCTGGGTATCTACTATATCCGGGGCAGTTGTTGAACGATGCAAGAATCACAATGGGATCTGGAGAAACATTGGAGCAGCGTCAGGGAGCGGACTGGGAAGCATGACAACACAAACAACTCTCTTGTCTAGACGACAGACGTATTTACGTTATATTACTTCTACACTGGGTGAATGACAATTCAACTGTTAAATCATGAACACTGGTGAACACTGATATTCACTACAGTTGACTGTGAATGGCTACACATAAACATACCTGGAGAAACATTGGAGCAGCGTCAGGGAACGCTTTCCCTGGCGATGCACGGGTATAAATACCCCTGAGTTGCCAGTGATCGCTACTCACGCAATGACAGTAATCACAAACAAACTAACTGTTACTCATTCAAAGATGACCCTCAGTTGACAAAGGTCTGGCGAATTACTTGAGTTGATATGCACAGACTAATTCAAGATTGAGCTTCCCAGGAGAAAGTGGAATAACAAAGCATTGATAACTGTCTTCACAGGGGTGGCTAACTCACTCATGTTTTGCTGTCGTGGAGTTTAATAAGAATCATTGGTTAAATCGATCAGCAGTCAACGTGACCATGACAACAGTACAACTTGAAACAGTATTTCAATTCAAACCAAATTAAAAAGGGATTACACTGGCATGACTAAAGAAAAATATATCACAGTACAGTACACTGAGTACAGTATATGTAAAATTATATCATTCAAACAGTTTAGTATTTTGCTTGAAATAATAAATGTACACGTTTTTAAATGCTTCAACAGTTTCTTCTAAATAAGATCAAGCAGCAAAACCAAATTTATCACATTACCTGTACAGTATACAGTGCTGTATATAAATTAATAGTAATCATACTTAATTTGAAATTGCAATTACAGTTATGGCAATTATTATTCTTGAAAGATTTTAGAAGTACTGTACTGTACTGTACTGTACTGTACTGTATTGAAATTGCAATTAAAGTACAAAAGAAATGTGAAATAAAATAAGGATTAAAATTCCCAAATAAGTATGAGTATATAATACACAGTATCACAGTTTATTGTACGTATATGAAATTCTAGCAAAAAATTTTTGAATTTATTTGTTTCACAAGAAGTAAAAGAACAAAAAATCAGAAATATTTGATCATAAAAAAATGATTTCACATTTCCATTAAGTGCAGAAAACAGTAAACAGAGAGAGATAGAAAAAATCACAGTTTATACATTATCAATTATGACACTGATGGCAAAGTCTCCATAATTTAAATAGATTGCCCAACGACATATGACACTGGTCAACAACTCTAATGCTTGCTCTAAATACATTACGCACAGATTGGGCTGATAATGTATTGTACAGTCTCATTCAAGATTCTTCGGACACTTCTGGAGACAGCTGGCAACTCAAGGCCGTTTGTTTACTATAGTACGTAGTAAAAATTATGAATGAATGTAAGGTTATCTGTAATTGGTTACTTAGTTCCCTGTTGCTTAATTAATGGTTGGGCTTTGTTGTTTCGTATTATATTATACCTTTCTGCTGGTATATACCGTTAATTTGATTTTAAAATGGATAAGTAAAAATCAGTAAATATGTTAAAGAACATCATGCATATGGGCACAGCTGTGTGCAGGCTGTGTATGAGGTTGCCTGTTTATCATTGATTTATACTAAAATTATCTTCAAACGTTTAATCCATTTCACGTAATTAATCCAGTTGTATGTAACCGATGCTAAATAGACTTCTTTCTAAAGAAGCTGATCTCATGCAACACAAACTGCTGTTTTAATTCGCTGTGGGATTAAACAGAATCATCGGTTCACTGCTACCTGTAGTAAGTGTGTGTGTGTGTGTGTGTGCGCGCGTGCATGTAGAGTGTGTGTGTGTGTGTGTGTGTGTGCATGTGGAGTGTGTGTGTGTGTGCATGTGGAGAGCGTGTGTGCGGAGTGTGGGTGTGTCAGCCTGTGTCTGTATTTAATAATGACGTTGTTCAATTGAAGGTGATGGTAATTACTCTTACGAACCATCCGTCTGATGGTGTGAATTAGTGAGGTAGCATATGCCTAATACTTTTAGAAGACTTTATCGAGCAATATCATTGTCATTCCAAGACTCTGAATATTGTAAACAGCAAATGGTATTTCTATCGTTGAGTGACTATTTGCCACCCCTACCCTTCCCCCCTAAATCCTTGTTTCTGACTTGTGTAGATTACGTCACCTTTAGTCTGGTGTCTTATACACAAAACAAAACAAAATTCCATATATGTGTATGAGGTATTATGAATTTGTATCTTATTTATTTACTTATTCATTCATTTTTTTTATATACATGCCTAATAAAATATAAATATAACGCTGACGTTATTGGCGGGAAGGTGGGGGAGACAGAGGTGTTGTCAATGCTGACTACCCTTCTACTCCCTCAGTTGTAGGAGACCCCTGCCAACATGGAATACCACACGCAGAAAATTACTGAACGTGGAAGAATAATCGGCACGAAAAAGACTGGATTTTCACCCACTGAAATTGCCCGAGAATTGGGGATTTGTCTATCAACTGTATATTATTGGATTAAGCGATGGGAAGAGGAGGGAAGTTTAAAGGACCACCACAGGACGGGAATGCCGCGCAGAACAACACCTGCACAAGTTGAAGCCATCCGGAATTTCGCTGAGGCCAACCCCTTCAAGACTTCAGCTTCAATAAGAGAGGATCTCCAATTAAATATTTCCCCTTTAACAATCAGGCGAAGACTTCACGAAGGAGGCATTCAGCATAGAACTCCTGCCACGAAGGAGAAGTTAAATGAGCGACATTGCTAGGGCAGGCTGCAGTTTGATCGACGGTATGCTGAAGAAGGCCTAGATTTCTGGGGATGAGTAATATTCACTGACGAAAAAACGTTCTCATCTACCTCTCACGGAAGGTTGCATTGCTGGAGGAAGAACAACACCCGATATGACAGACAGCATATTTATGAGAAAACATGGAGTGGCCATGTGACTTGCAATGTTTGGGGATGGATATATTTGCACGGAGTTGGAGAGCTGACTGACATAGAAGGAAGATTCACAGCTGAACAGTATTTAGAAATACTCGAAGAAGTTATGCTTCCCTCGGTGCGTGCATATGCTTTTCCGTCTCCCAAAAACATCATTTTCATGCACGATAGGTGTCCTATCCATACTGCACGGATTGTAACACGGTGGTTTGCAGAACAAAGATGTTTGCAAGTTTTAGACTGGCCAAGTAAAGATTGTGACATGAACCCTATAGAGAACGTTTGGGCTAATTGTGAACGTGTGGGAATCAGCTGAAGAGAGAACCAGGGTGCAGATACATGAGCAGACACACCGTGAGTGGAAGGTGCTGAGGCGGAAACCCCAACTGATACACAATGAAGTCGCCTCCGTTCCCAACAGGCTGCAGCAAGTAATCGAGAATGTTAACTGAAATAAATACAATTTTCATGAATATATGTCAAACTGTATAATGAATGTAAAGAAAACAATCTTCTTCTAATATCCTCACTTATGCAGTATGTATTCAAGGTGATTTAAGTCAAACAAATCATAACATTATACTTATAATTATTATGAAAGAGTACAGCATCATATATGATAAATATATTGCATGTGAAATAATTGCCATATCTACCACGGAAAAATCAGAGAGGGAGACGGAGACAAAGAAACATCTGCATAACGACACAACTCATACAATATTACTGTATATGTAATGGTCCGATCACAGCTGTCCGATCCGGCTCTTCAAGGCACTTGTGATGAGGAAATTGATATATCATATTTCAATCTCATAATCTCATATTTAATAAGTTTATGTCATGCCGTTCACAATATATTTATGTATTCTTGGAAAACGTTTACTGTAATAATTGTATTTATATATATTTTCCTCTCCATTTATTTATAAGAAATGGGAAAAAAATCCTTGCCAAAATACCAAACTATGTTACAACGTTACCTCACAATTATTTCATAACTTACAATAATACTCCAACACTCACGCACACTTGCATGGAAACTACGCACTCGCTCGTGAAGAAAGTCGATTTCAACGGGGTCCCTTGCCGTTTTTATTAATTATAAAAAAAAAAATATTCCATTAATTAGTGAAATTTCGTACTGAAGGTGTAGCTAATGCGGTAGCATATGTATTGTATCGCTGTAGACCTTTCAACTGTCATTACGATTTTCATCCGAGTAGACTTAGCTTATTATATATTTAAAATGATGAACTGGCCCTTTAACAGTTGATTCTTTCTGGGTTAATGGGGCTGGAACATGTAAAAGCATATAGGGTTTGAGTAGCGAAACCCAACTGTCCTTTTTGTATTTATTAAAAAAACTATATTATATACAGTTCCAAGTGTATATCACCGTAACTTAATCACTGTGGCTATGAGTTAAATGAGGACGGAGGCTATATTAAATAGCTCTTCTAAATACGTCCTCCTTGTGTGAGGGAGTGATAATCGGCGGCGGAGTCGTTAGTTATGAGGTGAAAGAAGATTATTAGGGGTTGAAGAAAATGTGGTGAAACTGAAATACAGTAGGAGTAGAAAGAATCTGGGCTCAACCAGATCGCTTCATCTTTCCTATTGGTGTTTTATCTTTGTTCTGCTCCCTTGGGTCGTCAGACCTTTGTATTAATATTGATTTATTTATATAGTGCTGCTTATTATTATTATTATTATTTTTTTTTTTTTTATACTGCGATGGAGTTAGTGAGCCCGCCCAGGTCCCTGTGTAGCTGGGAGGGTAGTCACATTTTTTTTTTCTACGATGGAGTTAGTGAGCCCGCCCAGGTCCCTGTGTAGCTGGGAGGGTATTCACAATTTTTTTCTCTGTTTTTCTTTTTTCTAAGGTGTTAGTCATCTGTTAGTTGTGTTAGTCTAAAGGTACACTGTATGGAGAGGCCTGCCAGGTTCTTAGTGGAGCTGGTAGGTCACTCTCATCTTTTATTCTCTCTATTAATGTTTTATGTGTATATTGGGGCAGGATTTGGTTCAACTACTTTCTTCCTGGCTGATTTAAACCAACTGTGTTCTTGGAATTCTTCATTATCTATATTATTATCCAGTTTTGGTAATTTTCTGTGTTGAGTTCAGTCACTTTGTTCCAAATATTTGCGGCTTTGTTGTGTATTTCTACATTGATTGCTAGGAGGTTTGCTCACTTGTGTAGCTGTTCATTATTGATGTGGTCTGTATATTTTATATTATATATAAATCTGAGGGCTATATTTGAATTTGTTCTTATTTGTCCTGATTTTCCATTTTTTCTCAGTCATTTATATTTTTTATCGCTCTTACCATGTAGAGTGCCATAAATTGGGTTGATTTTCCTGGGTATGATACTATTTGAGTAATATCATCAGCAAACATTACATATTCGCTAAAGGGGGTGGGTTGAGGTGTGTATGAGGTATAAATTGTATATAGTGTTGGAGAAAGGTATCCTCCTTGAGGTACTCCACTCTCAAGATTAAACATAGTTCCCATAAGGTTTCCAATTTGAATTTGTGCTCTCCTATCATCTAAATAGTTACACAATAATCTTAGCAAGTGTCCGTTAAGTTCTAATTTTAATATTTTATATTTTAAGCCTAAATGCCAAACTTTATCAAAAGTCTTAGAAACGTCCGTTAAAATTATATTGATCTGGTTCCCCTTCCGTTATTGTAGCTATTGCAGTTAGGGTATTTCTATTGGGCATAAATCCATGTCGTCTAATTTTAGTTTTCCCCTGTTGTGTTAAAAAGATTATAAGTCATGAATTTAAATGT
Organism: Homarus americanus; assembly: GCF_018991925.1. Taxonomy (NCBI): domain Eukaryota; kingdom Metazoa; phylum Arthropoda; class Malacostraca; order Decapoda; family Nephropidae; genus Homarus; species Homarus americanus. Next base: position 13,422,747 of record NW_024722227.1, read on the forward strand.
TTTTCCAGTGTTTCCCGGTAATTTCTAATAAAGATATTGGCCTATAGTTTAATATTTCCTTATTGTCCTTACCCTCCTTGGGAATAAATATCATTTTAGCATATTTTAGTTTGTCTGGAAAGTAACCGGTTATTGAGCATGCGTTATAAATGATTAATAGTGTTTTTAAGATGTTTTCATGTAGATTTATGATCATATTTCGTGTAATACCTGTGAGACCGGGGGCCTTTTCCATAAACTTCCTCAGACAGTGCATCATTTCTCCCATGGTTATTATTTGATTATTAGGTAGTAAGTTATAGTCTATATATTGCTTTGGGGTGATTCTATGTATGTGCCTTCCCATTTTTCGTCTTCTATCCATTCTTCGTGTTCACTATCAAAATCTTCATTTTCCTCATCTGATATTTTAAAAAGTTTTACCCATTCCCTTTTGAATGCTGACTCTTGTTCATTTTCCTCTTACAGTTTTGTTCCATTTTGGTCTTTAATGTATGGTGTTTTTTGCTTGTTGTGCCCCATCATCTTGTTTATGGAAGTCCAAAATGTTTTTGTGTCTTTAGTCATGTCAGCCGCCATTATGATATCATTCCATTTTTTGTTGTTTGCTTCCTTACAAGCGTCTCTTAATTTTATCTGTAGTGCTATCTGTGTCGTATATAGCCATGTGTTACTGCCGTGTCTCTCCATATACCTGTTTATTTCATTGTAATAGGTTTGGATTAATTTAACTTCTTCTGTTAGTCCGTTGTTGGGTAATGTTCTAAACTGTGAAGTAGGAGTGTGTTTGGTTATAGATGTTTTTATTGCCGAGTGCAGTCTGTCCATTTCTGAGTCTATGTCTTCTGTTGTTTTCCCTTGTAGGTTAATCGAATGGTGATTACCTAAGTCGTCTTTGAAGCTGTCCCAGTCTGTTTTACTCATTTTCAGTCTCTTTTTTTTATTGGTATCTGTATGGGGCTTGTTGACAGTGTTAATATAATTGGCAGATGGTCACTGCCTGTGAGAGGTCCTTGAGTTATATGGTAATTGAAAAAGGCTTTGTTGTTGGTAAAAATTTTGTCTGGTATCGATTGTGTATTGTGATTTCTCCAGGTTGGAAAGTTAAGACCTAGATGATTGATTTTCCATAGGTTTGTTAAGTGATTAAGGGCGTTTCCCACGGCGTTATTATTTGTATTGTCGAAAATCCTGTGTCTGGCGTTAAAGTCTCCTAAGATGTACATCGGATGACTATTGTTAGCCAATTTTAATAGGTCTTCTATAGGTAAGTAGGGTCGTCTCGGTGGCAGATAAGTAGTAGCAATAATTACGTCTCCTTGAGTTGTATTTATTTTTATTGCTAGAAATTCATCCTGGAAGTCATCGATTAGTTTAAATTTTAAGTTTCTTTTAACCGCTATCGCTACTCCGTCATTTTTCTCGCCCGATTTATTTCTTTGGTTTACATAATAGTTAAAGAGTTTTATGTTGTTGTTTTCTGTCTCACCGTGACTGTTTATTAGTATAATGTCAGGGTCAATTTCTTGATATATATTACTTAGGTTAATTCTCTCGGTCTTCCAGTTTCTTACGTTGTGTTGTATTATTCTTAAAGTTCTTACTGTTTGTCTATTGTCCATTATTTCTTATACTTGGATTGTGGCAGTTGGAGTGGAGACCTATCGTCCTGTTTCCCGCTCTGACTCTTCTAAACTCTGACGGGTCTAGTATTTTAAAGTCATTGGTCGTAATCTTTAGTTTGTCCATAGTGATTAGTGTCCAAACGCAATCTTCGCTTAGGGATTTTTCTTGATATGTCCACTTGTATATCCCTCCTTCACAGTTTTTTGCTATTGTCCCTCCTGTCGGTCTCGATGTTGGGATTCCATGTTTTGTTGTGGTGATAACTTGTAATCCAATATCTTCAGCAGATTCAGGTTGTATATTGTGATCAGTCTCCATCTTATCTTCTCTCCTCCTTATCCTTTGTCTTGTAGTCTGTCCTTTTGTTGTTTCTATCTTCTCTTTGTCACTTCTAGTCATTTGTCTGGGATCTCTATCAATCGCTTGTGTTTCTTGTGTATCAGCTGTTGCTCCTTGCTCAAACCTTTGTTTGTCTAGCTGTAGTCTTTCTTTCAGTTCGCTTGAGTATGTTGCCTGAAATAATTTTTCGGATTCTGGATTCTCTGGGAATATCATCTCCGGTAGGTTATTCAATTTAAACATTATCCTTAACTCCTCATTGTATGATCCGGGTGCAATGATATTGTGCAGGTGTGCGTGGATCATACTGATCATTACCTTGTCAAGTATTGGTTCACTTAAGTTTAAGATGGTGGATTCTGGTCTGTGAGCCTCTTGGACCGCTCTCTTGGCTATTTCAACGTATCTCGTGTCCTTTTTTTCTTGTTCCTTTTTCCTTGTTTCTTGTTCCTTGTACTTTATCATGTGCTTTTTTATTATGCATGCCATTTGTAAGGGCGGAAACGATTCTCCGGCTGGTTACCGCTGCTAACTCGCTCGTTTGCTGGTGCAGACGACACTTGGGGTGGTTGGACAGAGGTGAGAACGGCAGCGACTATCTGCGTCATGGGCAGATTCAACCCAGCCGTCATACAGTCAGTATCTAGCTACACTGCTGTCCGTCAAATTCTGGCTGTGATCTCATCATAGGTCGTGGGCTGTGTTCCCAGACCTTCACCTATCAACTGCCAACTCTCTGGTCATCTACCACTACCGCATACCACGACCGTCAGTTCATCACATTCCGTCTGTGCCCCGGTGTTCTCCTGCCATTACAAGAGTCGCTCGAGTGTGGAGTTGAAGGACGCTTCCCTACCCTGAATGTGCATCACCGTGTTCCAGAACCTTCCCCCAGGGCCACTGCCGTAGGAAATATTTGTTCATGGTTTGATTCTATAATTGTTTGATTCCATTAATTGCTGACTCCCCTTTATTGTTCGATTCTATCAATTGTTGACTCCACTTAATTGTTTGAATCCATTAATTGCTGACTCCCATTATTTGTTTGATTCCTTTAATTGTTTGCTTCCATTAATTGTTTGACCCCATTATCTGTTGACTGCCTTAATTGTTTGACTCCCGTAATTATTTGATGTTTGTTGAGTGGTGTCAGAGTTTTGTGTTATTTTTTTTATAGTAAAGAGATGCCAATCTCTAACGGTTGTTTGTTATTCCTCGGAAAACCATGGTCCTTGACTTTCATTTATTAAGATCCTGATTAGCCTGGTAAGGGATTTCTATCCCTAAGTCCCAGGCCTTTACACCATTGCTAACGTCCTGTGTCCAATATAAGCATTTCCGTTTCTCTTACAGTTGAGACAGCCAACATGTGTGTTCTTACGTTCATTGTAGGTATGGTCGTCGCCTGCACAATCTAAACAGTACTTTTTCTCTTTTTCTGGAGTCTCTCGTTGTGTGTTCTTCATATTTGTAACAGGAAAGCAAGTTTGCAGACTCAGACTAATAAATGTTACCTTCTTTATTTGAAGAGGTGTTACTGACAAGTTAGATATTCGAAAGCCTTGTTGTAATACTTTTCCAGCCATTGAAACTTTGTCGAAGGTAATCTTGAAAACATGAGTGTAGTTTTTTATCTTGATAACTTCCTCGATCTTCATCCAACTGTTTTCGCGTTCCAGTTCATCTTTCAGATCTTCAGATGTCTTCCTCCCGATCTCCTGGTCGACTTGGCGAACGAAAACTGATCTTTTTGCTTTTTGTTCTGGTGGCATGACAACAAGTCCTTCATTGTAAAATACATCTCTGACTTCTTTTGGGGGGATTTTGTTTGAGTCAAAGTCATCTTTACAGATGACTTTGAAACCTTCTTTGGTGCTAAATATTCTTGTTAATGGGACTTGTAATTTGTTATAAGTGATTTCTGCCACTTTTCCTCTTCCAATAGGGTGTCCCTTATCTCTGTTTAATCCTAATGCTTGTGGTCATCTTCCCTGATTACATCACAATCCTACCTATAACACAAGGCTCCTGCCTGGGAGCAGTGACCCCGCCACCCCCTTCGTGGACGGGCGGCCGGGCTCGTAGGGTTACCTGTGACTATAAGTTAAGTCTATATAAGTTGCCACCTACCGGTGACCCCCGGACAAGGGGTGTCCTGCACTATCACAAGTTCCCTTGCCAGATCGACCGTATCGCTAAATCCCGCCTCCCGTTCAAAGAACGGAGTGCATGAGGGGGATGAAAAAAGGAAAGAAGAGGACTTAGAGAGTAGAAACAGCCTACCTACCACGCCACGTTCGGTTAGCCAATCAGAGCACCGCAGTAAACGTGCATGTATCACGCCACCGTGGGGCACCACTGATTGGCCAATCCAGGACGTAGACGCACGGGTAGTAGTCAAAATTTTGGGGAGCCCAAATATATGTTTTCCAGAAGTTTGAATGTTTCTCGTACAACCTGAGATGGTAATTGCCCAGTCGCTATGTTGGGTAAGGTCAATCACTAGGATTGAGTGTCCAATCACAATAAAGTTGCAGACTGCTCAACCATGCAGCAGAAAAGGCAAGTCTTCACAGCTCCGGGTCCAGCAGTCAGTGATAAATCGCAATGCAGCCGGCTTTTATATGCTGACCCACCAGTCTTTAGGGCCGCTCCTCAAGGAACTTCCCCAACACGTGATGTGACCATGTCACCTCATAGCCAGTGGAAAGTTACAGGGAGTGATATAATTATATAAACCCAATGTACTGCCCTGACATTTATATAAGAACTACGGGGCTAATACAATGACATTTCTTTTGATTATCGATTGTTTACCCGCAAAAAAACCGTTTTTAAACTGGTTCACCACAGGATCGCATTGGAAAGTCTTTCATTTTGTAGAAACTGTGTAGTATCCACCCCATGACAAATAATTGAAACATAAATAAATAAATAAAAAATTATATATAGATTTCTGTTTCCAATGCCTCACAGGGAATGTAAAATAAATAATTTCATTAAATAAACTTAATACTGTTTCATTTATACAACTTTTTTTACAAGCATTACATACACAGACTAAGGCACACCCACGCTTACTACAGGTAGCAGTGAATCGATGATTGTTTAATCCTACAGCGAATTAAAACAGCAGTTTGTGTTGCATGAAATCAGCGTCTTTAGAAAGAAGTCTGTTTAGCATCGGTTACATACAACTGGATTAATTACCCGAAATGGATTAAACGTTTGAAGATAATATTGGTATAAATCAAAGATAAACAGGCAACCTCATACACAACCTGCACACAGCTGTGCCCGATGCATGATGTTCTTTAACATACTTACCGATTTTTACTTATCTTTAATTGTCTAAACATAAATTGATATAGGTTGACCCACTGCTCTATCCATTTTAAAATCAAATTAACAGTATATACCAGCAGAAAGGGATAATTTAATACGAAACAGCAAAGCCCAACTATTAATTAAGCAACGGGGAACTAAGTAATCAATCACCGATCACTTTCATTCATAATTTTTACTACGTACTATAGTAAACAAACGGCCTTGAGTTGCCAGCTGTCTCCAGGAGTGTTCGAAGAATCTTGAACGAGACTATGCATTCAGGAGCCGGTGCATGCCCAGTACCTGCCAACAGTGCGTAACAGAAAGCCAATACATACCTAGTACTTGCCAACAGTGCGTGAGAGACGTGACCGATCGTCAAAGCGGCTAACGAGCCGATCAGTGGTGAACGAGGATAAAAGTAAGTAAAAGTATACCACCGACAGTAGTGAGTTAACCAAGGTTTTTTCCAGTCGCATATTAGTCATGTTGCAGGTGGTCATAGGTGCTTTGTCGAACAAGAACGACTGAACTTTGAAAAGAATGACCACTATTCGATTACTTTCTTTGTTCACCAACATGTTTCGATGGTCCTGATATTTGTATCATTCAGGGTACTTCGTTATCCTGTTGGGTGAGGAAATTAGGTATATTATGGTAACTTTGGAGCCTTTTCTTTGTAAGCATTTGTATAATTATATTAATATTAATCATTAGCATTAAATTCATGCAGTTCGATTCTTATATTTACTCAAACAATCGTTTGTCATTTTTTATTTTCGTTTTGCTATTAGTTAATTGAGAGGCCAGACGCTACACAACAATACTTCGGGGTGTGCGCCGAAGAAATACCAACGCCCAAGGGTGAACAATAACACAGCCCAGAAAGCATACAGACACATCTGGCAAGTTAGTAACGCTGTACCCATACCGGAACACTCAGCATGTAAACTTTGTGATAAACCTTTGAAGCATACACTTGAACACTATATTATTGAATGTGACACTGTCAAAGACTTCAGGCCACCTGACTTACTGTATCTTGAACTATGTAATTACTTCATTGAATCAGGTGTGCTTGAGGACATTCTTGCTGTTTATCCCAAATTTGCTAGCCCACACTGATTAGTCTTCAATTAGAATATGACTCCAATGTATGTGATCCACTGACCTATATATGCTACTGGTGAATGTGATGTATTTCCTTCTTTGTGTACGAACCTCTGTCCTGCGTGGCAGTGAACAGTGGCATTACCCACATGAATCTGACCTATATATAGTGTCAATGAATATGATGCATTCTTTGTGTACGAACCTCTGTCCTGTATGGCAGTGAAAAGTGACATTACCCACATGAATCTGACCGACGTATATGTATGTATGTGTGCGTGTGTGCATGTATATGTGCGTGTACGTGTATATGTGTATGTATATACGTATATGTATGTATATGTGTGTGTGCGTGTTTACATATATGTATATGTACTGTCAATGAATATGATGCAACTCTTTGTGTACGAACCTCTGTCCTGCATGGCAGTGAACAGTGACATTATCCATTTGAATCTGACCTCTATACATTTATAGTTGTTAATGAATATGATGTATTTCTTTGTGTGTGAACCTCTGTCCTGCGTGACAGTGAGAAGTGATACCACCCTCAGTGTCAAGACCTGACTGAATTACTCAGAATAGGCAAACTGTACTACAAGCTCTGCCAATAAATTTGTTAAACTAAAAGAAAGCAATCGTAAGACGCATGATTTACTGTGGTGATAATCAAGTTGAGCAACAACATATTTCATGGAAGAGTGTTAATGTAGGAAAACTCTCTCTAGTACTTAAAGACACTATTGATATTCACAAGAAAGACCGCAAAGATATAAAAATATATGTGGCCGACTCATCGTTCAGTAGCATGTACAATAAATATATATATATATATATATATATATATATATATATATATATATATATATATATATATATATATAAATATATATATATATATAAATTTTATATATATATATATATATATATATATTTATTTATTTATTTTTATATTTTTATATTTATTTTTATATTTTTATTTTTATATTTTTATATTTATTTTTATATTTTTATATTTATTTTTATATTTTTATATTTATTTTTATATTTATTTTTATTTTTATTTTTATATTTATTTTTATATTTTTATATTTATTTTTATATTTGTTTTTATATTTTTATATTTGTTTTTATGTTTTTATATTTATTTTTATATTTTTATATATATTTTTATATTTTTATATATATTTTTATATTTATTTTTATATTTTTATATATATTTTTATATATATTTTTATATTTTTATATTTATTTTTATATTTATTTTTATATTTTTATATTTATTTTTATATTTTTTTTATATTTTTTTTTATATTTTTTTTATATTTTTATATTTATTTTTATATTTTTATATTTTTTTTATATTTTTTTTTTATATATTTTTTTTTTTTATATATTTTTTTTATATTTTTTTTACATTATTTTTTTTATATTTATTTTTTATTTTTTATTTTTTTAATTTATTTTTTTTATTTATTTTTTTTTTATTTATTTATTTTTTTATTTTTTTATTTTTTTTTATATTTATTTTTATATTCATTTATTTATTTTAACATTTATTTATTTATTTTTTTTTATATATGCAAGTAAATCACTGTAGGTGCGCGTGATCTAGGTATATGCTGATAACCACAAGGAAAGAAGAAAACACGAAGTTCCCAAGCGCTTTCGTGTAATTCACATCTTCAGGGGTGAGTACAGACTAAGGAGAAGTACAAAACAAGGTGTATATATACAGAGGATGGTGAGACCAGGTCCTCAATGGTCAGGTATTAGGTAATGACCCTACTAATTTTTAAATAGCACGGCAACGGTCGGTAATCAGGTCAGAGGGTAAGGTGACCCAACCTTCTCACCTGGTTACAAATCTTCTTAATAACAAAATTGTCCAGTTTGTACATGCCATTACTCAAATTCATGTTGAATGCTTCCGTATGTTTAATGAGACTAGATTCTATGATGTTCCTACTATCTATTGAATGACAAGGTAATATTGAGGAGGCATTATCCCAGTCAATGCAATGCTTGTTATTTTCAACAATGTTTTTATGTGCTTTGAGAATTTGCAGTCCGGATTTCATTGATGAGGAATATAAATATATTTATAATATTGGCTCAAACCTTAAATACCCTAGATCTTTCATAGACAAATGCCTAAACATTACTAAGAAAACTTTTTATAGAACTGATCCCAAGCCCACCCATGACCATAAGAATATCTTAATATTACCATTTCACAAACATTTCTCACACATTCCTTTACAACTAAAAACCTGGAACGTCAATGTGGCATTTAAAAACTCATGCACTGTTAAACAAATGTTAATCAAGAACTCCCCCAACAACACAATTGGTTGCATTTATAAAGTTCCTTGCAAGGAATGTAATATGTTTTACTTAGGCCAGACAGGTAAAGATCTTGTAACTAGACTTAAACAACATACATATAGTGTTAGGGCAGGCCAGGAATCCAATGCTCTGTTTGTTCATTTGAGGGATAACAGCATTGCATTGACTGGGATAATGCCTCCTCAATATTACCTTGTAATTCAATTGATCGTAGGAACATCATAGAATCTAGTCTCATTAATCATACCGAAGCATTCAACATGAATTTGAGTAATGGCATGTACAAACTGGACAATTTTGAAATTAAGAAGATTTGTAACCAGGTGAGAAGGTTGGGTCACCTTACCCTCTGACCTGACTACCAATCGTTGCCGTGCTATTTAAAGATTAGTAGGGTCATTACCTAATACCTGACCATTGTGGACCTGGTCTCACCATCCTCTGTATATATATACACCTTGTTTTGTACTTCTCTTTAGTTTGTACTCACCCCTGAAGATGTGAATTACACGAAAGCGCTTGGGAACTAAGTGTTTTCTTCTTTCCTTGTGGTTATCAGCATATATATATATATATATATATATATATATATATATATATATATATATATATATATATATATATATATGTATATATATATATATATATATATATATATATATATATATATATATATATATATATATATATATATGTATATATATATATATGTATATATATATATATATATATATATATATATATATATATATATATATATATATATATATATATATATATATATATGTATACAGTGGGGTATGCTATAACGAACGGCTTCTACTACGAATATTCCTATAACAAACGGTTTTACCTATAAAATTGATAATGCTATAAAGAACACAACTCCTACAACGAACGCGGATGAATACGGGACTATTTCGTCTGGCGCATGAATATTATTGTACCGCGGCTCACAACAAGAGCGTCAGGCGCCATATTGGTTCATTGTGTAGTCAGCGCACCACTGAACTTGTTGAAATTTCGTCGTTTGATGTGGAAATTCGTGTTATTTTTATAACTATTTTGTTATACAAGTGTACAATTGTAACAATGAATCGTCAAAAGCGAGTGAGAAAGCTAATAACCCTTGAAACCAAGAAAGAAATTATAAATAAACAAACAAAGTGCCTGTAAGACAGTCACCAAAGAGGGCTAGGAAGGATGACTCCTCTCCTTCCACCTCTTCTCCATAATTCTCTCCTCTCCCCTGCTCCTCTGCCTCCTGTCCTGCATGCTGAACAACACTAAGGTAAGATAAAGTACCGTATTTTTTACAATTTCCACAGAAAATTTTCAGTGTTAAGTGGTTGTATTTGGGGGCCTTGAAGTATTCAAATCATCTTGTGTCACAGAAAGACTTCTGGTTGAAGCTAGTTTGATTAAGGAATTAAAATCAATAAACCTTAGTGATGGTCAGTTCAAAACTGATAATATGTTATATAAATTTATTTGTCAGTGGCCCAAGGTTAAAAATGCTTTGAAAACCTTTGATCTTGATGTATGATAGTTATTTTGTGGGTCCCTTTTTTCTGACCTGACCTGTCTAGTCACGTCACCACCCTTCTCTTAAGCTCCTCTACGTGTGTGTTGGTGTGGTGATTAGTGGATGTCATCATTATGACCTGACCTTATGTTTTTAGGTCACCCTGTATATTTTAGCCTCTCTCTGTCCATGTAATCCAGTTGCCTCTGAAGATGTCTTGAATAAAGACGAAAGCTAAGGTACTCCGTTGTTTCCATTTTCCCGTGTGATTTTATCAAGATTTATCTTATCCACGTTTTCATTGTGGATTTACATGATATATATATATATATATATATATATATATATATATATATATATATATATATATATATATATATATATATATATATATATATATATGTATATATGTATATATATATGTATATATGTATATATGTATGTATATATGTATATATGTATATATATATATATATGTATATATGTATATATGTGCAAGTAAATCACTGTAGGTGCGCGTGATCTAGGTATATGCTGATAACCACAAGGAAAGAAGAAAACACGAAGTTCCCAAGCGCTTTCGTGTAATTCACATCTTCAGGGGTGAGTATATATGTATATATATATATATATGTATATATGTATATATATATATGTATATATGTATATATGTATATATGTATATATGTATACAGTATATATATATATATATATATATATGTGTATATATATATATATATATATATATATTTATATATATATATATATACACACATATATATTATTACGAACCACGCCATCTATTGTGTCATGATCTAACTACCCAGCACTACAGAGCAACGCCATCTAGGGACGCGACCCGAGTATGACTAGTCTTAGTCACCACTCCGGGTTTCCTTTCTTCATATCCTGGTTGTTGCGTCATCTCCTCCAACTCTTCCTCATCAGCTCCGGATCGAGGAGAGTTCAGTTCACTCTGGGAAGTGACCACACTTGGATTACATATCCTGGAAACCTACCGCACAGTGACTACCTACCATCTTCTTCAATACTCAGCCCTACTCGTCAGACACTTCAGCACCGCACTTGAGTATTGTAACCCTATATTACCTCCCACCTCCACTTGCTTCAGATTGTTGTATGTTGTATAAATATGTATGTACTGTTAAGCCAATGTTGCGTATGTTTAAGTTAAGTATGGTTAAGGGTAAATTAGAGAAAGCTGGGTATTTTGTTAAGGAATTTATTGTACTTTATTATACACAACAAAAACTCGCATCCTTTGTCTACCTTTTTAAAGTCCGATTGTCCCTGTTTGTTTAGTTTTTTATTGTTGTTGCCTGTTGGGATCTGGGTAGACTTTTAACTATATTCTAAACCAGTTTCTAACTCCCCAACTCATAACAAATGGCGAACGTGACAGGACGCGACCTTAAGTGCCATATTTCTTCCCCCCTTGTTACTCCTTGTTAATTATTCCTCCCAGTCACTTCTGTTCACAATTGCTTTACGGTGGTTTAAAGTTCCCTTCATATGTGTGTGCATATATTGGTATTAACGTATAGTAAGAGTGACAGACGTAGGATATTGGGTTCCGAGTGTCATAAGGCTTACCTGTTATTACACGTAGGCAGTCGTGTAGTAAGTCTTATCGAGTGTAGGGAAGAATCCGGATCTGTTTAATGCCATACCCTCGCTCCAGAGTAGGCTGTTCCATAGTCACTAGTTTAGGGTGAAGTGATATCTTGGGACGCCCCGCTCTACCAGGACCCCATAATTATAAAGCCTCGATTATTGTTCTTCTCATTATCTCATTTGGGGTCAATAATAAAGTAACTCAAGGGTTGTTTATCCGGATCTTTATATTAATGCCGTAATACGCCCTTCCTGTTTCAAGTATCTTTCCAAGTCTCTTATCCTTATTTAAGGATCTTATCAGAAGAACAATATTCATAAGTGTAATTTCCCTAGGTATAACTTGGGTAGTTTCCGGGACTTTCTGGTTATCCACTGCCGTGATATTTTCTAGGGTAATCCACTTATCTTATCTTTTGGCCATAAGTTAATTTATCAAGTTTTTCTTAACAATGACCACCTCAGGTTTTGATCTCCAGGATTTTATTGAAAATCCTTCCGTATCTAAATTACGTGTAAATATCCTGAAGAAGGAATGGAAAAGAATAGCCACCTATTACAATATCCCATATTCACAGCAAATGACTAAGGAAGTATTAAAAAATCAGGTAATTGAAATGTTGGTTCAACAAGAAGTTTTAGAAGAATCCGCTGTTGACCAATTAACGCCCATGTCCAATACACTTCAACCACTATCTACCACCCCTCCTCACTCAGAAGTTGCCTCAGGTCTGGCTAGCCCTCAAGAAAAAACACAGAGTAGATGCTTTAGAAATAGAACGAGCTAGGTTCGAGTTCCAAATCAAAATGAAAGAACTCCAGTTGGAGCATGAGTTGGAACAGTCCAAGTTAGAGCAGGAGGTTAGACTGAAAGAACTACAGGTGAAAGAGACAGAAGTCACCTTAACATCGGAGTTTAAATCAAAAGTAGTGGCATTAAAAGAGAGACTAGCTGCTTTTAACCCTGCTAATGCTTCTTCCCTTGTTCCCGAGTTTGATGAATCCGATATGAACGGGTCATTTAGGTCTTTTGAGAAAATAGCCGGGAAGAATGAGTGGCCTAAGGACCAGTGGGTGTCGGTGCTAGTTCCTAAATTATGTGGTAAGGCTCGTAGAGTTTATAACTGTTTAGACCAGACTGATGACTATGATAACGCAAAAAAGAATATCCTCACCTCTTTGCTATCACGCCAGATAGATATCGGCAGAAGTTTCGTAAACTAACCAAAACATTTTCACACACCTTTGTTGAGTTTGCTCAAGAAAAGCTTAGGTTTTTCAAGAAGTGGTTAGAGGCTACAGAGACCTCCACATTTCAGGATTTGTTAAACTTGGTAGTCCTGGAGGAGTGGAAGAGCAAGATACCATTTCACATCTTGAAGCATGTGGAGGAGCGTGGAGAGGTTAATTTAAGGCGTGCGGCTGAGGTGGCTGATGCATACGCCTTGTTGGTGGAGTCACTGGGCAGTGGGGAACGTGGTACTTTCCAGCATGTTAGGTCCTCCTCTGATGATAACCTTGGGGACGTGAGTGGTAGGTCGAAAGGTCCCACACCTACCTCCCCTGATGCAACCAAGTTTTATTGTTCTTACTGTAAAAAAACCAGGCCATACGATCCAGTCTTGCAAACACCCAAAGTGTCGAACTTCTAAAAGTAGTTCCCTGGATTCCAAATTCAAACCAATAGCAACCACCAATGTGGAAAGGCCCCATCAGGATCTCTTCTCTTCATTCACCTATGAGGGAAAAATTTCAATCATAGAGGGGTCTCGTTCTTTCCCTATTCGTATACTACGTGATACGGGCGCAGCACAATCTATCCTCATGTTTAGCGTCATTCCTGATATATCTACAGCATTTACTAATGAGTGTTCTAATTTCAGATCTCTCATCCCATTCTTCCTATCCCTCAGCTAAAGTGCACCTCCAATGTCCCTTGATTACTGGGGAAGTGCAAGTAGCCGTTAGGAAAGATCCAATGCCTGTGAGCCGCATTCATTTATTATTGGGTAATGACTTGGTAGGAGATCTAGTGGTTCCCAACATAAAGACAGTCGACTCTCCCTTACCTGTCAACTCCACCACTGACCTTGAAGAAACTATTCCTCACTTTTTCCCATCTTGTGCTGTCACCCGGTCATAGAGTGTGCTAAATGGGCCCTCTTCATCTAAAACCACCTCCAATATCTTCCTACCCACAGAAGATCTGTACAATAAGACCATTAGTAAGGATGAGCTCATTAAAGCCCAACAATCTGATCCATCTTTTTTCAAACAGGTGATGAAAGACCTCAGTGTGGACCATTGTACATCTTCGGCTTACCACCTACAATCCCAAGGTTGCTTGGAACGGTTCCACCAAAACTTTCAAATCAATGCTAATAAACTATCTCCCCTCAACTATATAGTCTATACTCCTGATCGCAGAAAAGATTCACAACTTGTTCACATTAATCTCATGAAACTTTACCATTCCAGGCAGTCAGAGGGAGACATCCCAGAGGCTATAAGCCTACCTATATTGCATACGGCTTTGTTAGGGCCGGAGCCGGAGACAGATGACATGGACCTATTGGAGAATTTAGACTTCCCTCTACCTAAAGAAAACCCTGCTAATAGTCACATACTCAACAACTTGGATGAGTATTTTTCTGTTTTGAATCCATCTCAAGCAAAAGATCTCACTAAGTTATCAACATTTCCTAAAGTCACGTCAGACCTCCCAGGGTTTTGCAATATACTTAAACATGATATTAAGCTAATCTCAGATGATGTACAACCCATTAGGCAATCAGCATATCGGCTAAATCCACAAAAAAGAGAGATTATGAAAAAGGAGGTAGATTTTTTGTTAAAACATAACTTAGCTGAGCCTAGTACCTCCCCTTGGGCTTCACCTTGCCTTCTCATTCCAAAACCCGATAGCAGTTTTCGTTTCTGTACCGATTATCGTAAGTGAACCAGGTAACTGTCTCAGACTCCTTTACCTTTGATTGAAGATATAATAGACAGCATAGGCTGTGCAAAATCCATTACAACGGTGGACTTGATGAAAGGATATTATCAAGTGGGACTCACGGATAGGGCAAAAATAATCTCGGCATTTATAACTCCATTTGATCTTTTTCAATATTTGGTTATGGCGTTTGGCTTTTCTAATGCTCCGGCCACATTCCAGAGGGCAATCAATTACCTGATTCAGGACCTAGATGGGACGTTCGCCTACCTGGATGACCTGGTGGTGGTGTCGGACGGCTGGGACGAACATCTGGTGCGTTTGGAGATATTGTTCTCACGACTGCAAGAGACTGGATTCACCATACACCTGGCTAAATCTGCTTTTGGCCGGGCCTCAGTGACTTACCTGGGACATATCGTTGGGCATGGTATGGTGAGACCCAGGGACGCAAACGTTAAAGCCATCTTGTCCTTCCCCACTCCAAGGACGAGGAAGGAACTCGTGCGCTTCCTGGGGATGTGCGGCTACTACCGTCGGTTCTGCAGTAACTTCTCCAGCGTGGCCGGACTCCTCACAGACCTTACCAGTTCTGGAACCAGAGGTGCAACCAGTCTTTCCACCGCCTCAAAGCCTTCCTTGCCTCCAAGCCTGTAGTCCACCCACCTGACTACACCTTGCCTTTCCATCTGCAAATCGACGCTAGCGGTGTCTGAGTGGGGGCTGTGCTCCTACAACCCTACCCAACCACTGATGTCCTTCACCCTGTGGCATACTACTCCCCCAAGTTGAAAAAACATCAGACCAAATACTCGACCATAGAGAAGGAGGCCCTGGCTCTGGTGTTGGCAATAAAGAAGTTTGAATGCTACCTCCAATCTCGCCCACAAACCACCCTAGTCTTCACCGACCATAACCCGCTCACGTTCATCCAAACCAACAAGACCTCCAACCAGCGAATCCTCCTCTGGGCTCTCCTCACCCAGCCCTATAATCTACAAGTCCGGCACATAAAAGGGGTGGACAACCTGATTGCGGACTCCTTATCCCGAGCTCCAGTGGAAATGCAGCAGCTACTCTCCAGACGCACCAGGTGATCACCTCCTTCACGCCCGCGCTACGGAGGTCTTTGGGGGGGGTGTATTACGAACCACGCCATCTATTGTGTCATGATCTAACTACCCAGCACTACCGAGCAACGCCATCTAGGGACGCGACCCGAGTATGACTAGTCTTAGTCACCACTCCGGGTTTCCTTTCTTCATATCCTGGTTGTTGCGTCACCTCCTCCAACTCTTCCTCATCAGCTCCGGATCGAGGAGAGTTCAGTTCACTCTGGGAAGTGACCACACTTAGATTACCTATCCTGGAAACCTACTGCAGCGTGACTACCTACCATCTTCTTCAATACTCAGCCCTACTCATCAGGCACTTCAGCACCTCACTTGAGTATTGTAACCCTATATTACCTCCCACCTCCACTTGCTTCAGATTGTTGTATGTTGTATAAATATGTATATACTGTTAAGCCAATGTTGCGTATGTTTAAGTTAAGTATGGTTAAGGGTAAATTATAGAAAGCTGGATATTTTGTTAAGGAATTTATTGTACTTTATTATACACAACAAAAACTCGCATCCTTTGTCTACCCTTTTATAGTCCGATTGTCTTTGTTTGTTTAGTTTTTTTATTGTTGTTGCCTGTTGGGATCTGGGTAGACTTTTAACTATATTCTAAACCAGTTTCTAAATCCCCAACTCGTAACAATATATATATATATAGAGAGAGAGAGAGAGAGAGAGAGAGTTCTCGCCAGAAACATGTACAGTACAGTGCATCAGTCACCTGAAGAGGCAGAGTTAGTCGACGTCAGTTATGATATTAAATGACTATGTTTATTAGTGTATGTTATTATAACTTAAAGGCCTGATCTTTAACCATACTTATAGATGAAAGTAGTCTTTAGGTGCAAATCAGTGTGACAAACTTTGTCACAGGAATCTTACAGCTACTGAATGACATCACACCTACCATCACACATGCATCCTGGGTGTTAAACACACAACACACATTCACACATGCATAACAATTTAAAATTGTAATTCAGCTGTTCAGTTCTGTCACTGTAATACAGAATGGATATATAATCCTTAAAAGGAATTCAGAGGAGAATGACAAGACTGATCCCGGGCATTAGGAACCTTGAGTACAGAGAGAAGATTAAAGCATCTTAATTTGCACTCCCACGAGGTACGTAGAGTGGGGGGCGATATGATAGAGGTGTATAAATGGAAGTCAGGGCTAAACAAATGGGATATAACAAAAGCAGTCAAGCTATCCAACCAGGAGCGAACCCGTAGCAATGGTTTTAAATTAGACAAATTTAGATTTAGGCGCGAGATAGGTAAACATTGGTTTTGAAATAGAGTAGTGGATGGGTGGAACAAGTTACCAAACATCATCATTAACTCGAATACGCTGGATAGCTTCAAACATAGGTTGGATAGCTATACAGGGTGATTCAGCAAAGAGTACATTAAATTGGAGGGTGAAATCCTTTAATTCTAAACCACAATGTCTCTATGGTAAAATGTCAGACTGCATAGTTTCCACGTTACAATACATTTAAGATGTCCTATTAATGAGAGTGAATTTGATGTAAAACCCCCCATAGATTTTTTTAATAATTTATTCACAGATGTCTTATGTACAGCAGTACAGCGTGGTACGGATGGCTGACACAGGTGCAATGAGACAGGGACCGTGTACGACCGAATGAGATAAAGGCAGTTACAGGGGGGACGGAGTTTCACTTCAAATTCACTCTCATTAATACAACATCTAAAATGTATTGTAACATGGAAACTATGCAGTCCGACATTTAACCATAGAGACATTGTGGTTTAGAATTGAAGGATTTCATCCTCCAATTTAATGTACTCTGCTGAATCACCCTGTATAAGCGAAAGGGGTTGGGTGTAAATGGGACTGCCCAGTACGGGCCAATAGGCCCGCTGCAGTTTCCTCCATTCTCGTGTACTTCTGTTCTTATTACGAGGTACAGGTTTGTGCACTGCACACCTGTTGCAAAAATTTCTAACCTTAGAAATATAATTTATTTTAAACTAAAGTGTAGTTACTTAGTGCCACAATATTTTTTCCAGATTCAAGGAAAATGCACCAAAAATTAGCGGACAGTCCAGATCAATCACACACATATATGAATAACATACAGGTATTTTTGTATGGTAGAATATCTGCGTCACATGTGTCGCTAACAAGGTTGAGATCACAATATTTTGCCATGATACTTTTGTACAGTACAGTGTTTGGATAACACAATATATAAAGAGCACACCTACAGTAAATGGTATGATGGAATTCTTGTTACACACATCATGATTCAGTGACATCAAGATAACAGAGATTTTGAAGCAGAGATGAATGGGATATTGACACACCAGGGGGAGCTCAAGGGGAGGTGAGGGAAACAATACGCGAAGTGCTCATGATAGCGGGCGGGGTTTTGTGCATACCCGGGTTGGCCACATCCACGCCGAAGCTGGAGATGAAGACGTTCACCAGCAGCACCACGAAGATGATACACATGACGATCGTGTTGAGGCGGTCGCTCCAGTCGTCGTGGTCCTTGTCGTTGAGGTCGAATCTCTCACCCACGATCAGGATGATGCCAGCCAGAACCTACACCAATTTTTTTTAATTATATATGTCATGCAGAGCTTAATATACAGGGTGATTCAGCAAAGAGTACATTAAATTGGAGGATGAAATCCTTCAATTCTAAACCACAATGTCTCTATGGTTAAATGTCAGACTGCATAGTTTCCATGTTACAATACATTTTAAATGTTGTATTAATAAGAGTGAATTTGAAGTGAAACTCCGTCCCCCCTGTAACTGCCTTTATCTCATTCGGTCGTACACGGTCCCTGTCTCATTGCACCTGTGTCAGCCATCCGTACCACGCTGTACTGCTGTACATAAGACATCTGTGAATAAATTATTACAAAAATCTATGGGGGTTATACATCAAATTCACTCTCATTAATAGGACATCTTAAATGTATTGTAACGTGGAAACTATGCAGTCTGACATTTTACCATAGAGACATTGTGGTTTAGAATTAAGGGGTTTCATCCTCTAATTTAACGTACTCTTTGCTGAATCACCATATATATATATATATATATATATATATATATATATATATATATACTGATAACCATAAGGAAACAAGAAAACACGAAGTTCCCAAGCGCTTTCGTGTGATTCGCATCTTCAGGGGTGACACCCCTGGGCCCCAGCTGTCCCCTAGGGACTTGATCTTACTCTCCTCTACTGTATATATTAGCCTTGTCAAATATTACTCCTTAGTCTGTACTCACCCCTGAAGATGTGAAATACACGGAAGCTCTATCTGGGCACTTGTCAGGGCTGTAGGCCTGTGGTACCCTGTGAGGTGGGCAACCCTCGGCGGTCAGGAATTATATTTTTTATTTTTATTTTTTTTTAAATAAAGGAGTGAAATAATATTGGAGAAGGGAGGAAAGAGTTTAATAGTTCGGAAATTGAAGAAATTTAGGAGGAGGTAGTAGATGGCAAGATAACTGCCTTGTTCCCGACTAGGTAAGCTAATAGTGTGTTAATGTTATGTCTTAGGCTAGTTATTGTGGTTGATTATTTAGAGCTGGTTTTCTGATTGGCTGTCCGAGTGTTGGCTTTGGCGACTTTGGCGCTAGGAAGCCTACCCTAACACATTTGTGCGTGTTTTGAATGCCATTTTTCATGGTACTGGTCTAGGGAGATTGACTGTTGCCTGACCGTAAATATCGGGGGTGATAATGGACTCAATGAGTTTCGGTTCCTTTTTGGGAACCATCTATGATTATTGTCATTGTCTGATGGGAATTTTTGTAGTTCTTTGCTCGGATCATTTTATATTTTGTCAGACTCAACACTGGCCTGGATGTGTAGCTGCTGGTTAATAGATCTTACTCACAGGTCTAAATTTGGGCTGTGGTTCTGGTGAAGGTGTGGTTTTAACTCCTTATCTTTTGTATATTAATTTTCCCTGTACTTCTGGCATTTTTATAGGTATATTCATAGTTTATAATCTTAGCTCTATAACTGCTGTTTGATAAAACATTGTTTTTATTGGCAGTTTCTAATGGCATTGGCCTGATTCACCGGTCTGCATGAATCTTGATGTTTTCAAACTAATATGTGCTCCCTATCCTGTTTTTAATATTGATTCCCGATATATCTTCAGTTTTCGTCAATCACGGAAGGTTTATTGACAAATGGAATCCTTGAGGCAAAGGCCACTGTTCAGTGTCGCCTCAGTAGCTGTAATGTTAAATCTCCTTGTTTTGCTATACTGCCATTCCTTTTGTATACATGTCTTCTCGTGGATGTTTGAACAATCCAAACGTATTCTACTACATATGTGGGTGCTTTGTTGTGCATAAGCAACGACAGGAAGTAACCGCATTCGTGAAATATGCATGTTTTGTCTATTTTGGAGTGAAAATAGACGATTTAGATAACCATGGGCGCCACATAAAGTATGTCGCACTTGTGTTGAAGGTAATAAGACTGTGGGAATATGGTAAGAAAAAAGTTATGCCAGTTGGAGTTCCTATGGTATGGCGGGAGCCTAAAAATCATGGTGATGACTGTTATTTTTGCTCTGTGAAGATAGGGGGATATAATGCAAAAAAATAAACCAGTGCCACATGGTCCTGAGGTTCCAGTCCTCCTCCAGATGTGTTGCAGTCCGTGTCATCAGAATCTGACCGTGATTCATCGTCAGATAACGGAAGTGATGTTTATTAACCTGAAGATATTTGTGATGTACCGGAGGTGTTTACCCAGAGTGAACTTAACAATCTGGTTAGGGATTTGAATTTACCAAAGGAGTCTGCTGAACTTTTAGGATCAAGGTTGAAATCAAAGAATTTATTGAGCAATGGGACACATTTTTCATGGTTTAGGCAACGTGAACAAGAACTAGTTCATTTTTTTCTTCAGAGGAAGGCTTCTTGGTTTATTGTAATAATGTGTTTGCTTTAATTAACTATTTTGGCAATACCTATACAGTTACTGAATGGTGTTTATTCATTGATATTTCAAAAACAAGTCGCAAAGGAGTTTTACTTCATAATGGAAATGTATTTTCATCAATTCCTGTGGCTCACTCTGTTCATCTTTAGAAAACTTATGGAAATTTGCAGATACTTCAAGAGAAAGTTCATTGTAAAGATAATGGTTGGTTGGTTTGTGGAGATTTCAAAGTCAATGCTTTGTTGCTTGGTCAACAGAGTGGATACACGAAAAGGCCATGTTTTTTGTGCGACTGGGACAGCAGAGCAAGACGTGAACATTGGGACAAAAAACACTGGCCACCTAGACAGGCTCTTGTGCCAGGTTAAAAAAATATTTACATGACCATTGATTGACCCAAAGAAAGTGCTGTTGCCTCCTCTGCGTGCTAAATTAGGGTTAATGAAACAATTTGTAAAAACCCAAGATAAGGAAAGTGATTGTTTCCTTTACATATATATCCAGGGAATTTCCACCAGTCACATATGAAAAAATCAAAGCTGGCATTTTCGTGGGCCCTCAAATCGGAAAGTTAATGTTGGACCACCAATTTGAAAAATCGATGAACCAGCGTGAGAAAGAATCATGGAATAGTTTTAAGAATGTTGTGTATAGTTTTTTAGGCAATAGAAAAGATCTCAACTATCAAAACATTGTTGAAAGTATGTTGAATAACTTTAAAAACATGGGTTGCAATATGAGTGCAAAATTGCATTTCTTACATTCCCATCTTGAGTATTTTCCTGAAAATTTAGGTAGTTTAAGTGAAGAGCAAGGTGAAAGATTTCACCAGGACATCAAAGAAATGGAAAAGAGGTATCAAGGAAGGTAGAATGTGAACATGATGGCGGACTACTGCTGGATGCTGAAGAGAGATTGTGCCAGTGAAAAGATTGCCAGAAAATCGAAAAAAAAGAAAGTTTCACCCATCCTAGAAGCCTAATATTATTTTCATAAATATTCATATACTGTGTATCATTTATTTCTGTATTTGCAGACAAATAGCCTTAATCACAATAATCTTTAGGTTTAGTTAAATGTGAAGCCTACCGAATTGTTTTATTTGTTTTATCTTGTCATATTTGTATGTTGTATTTTATATGTATAAGTTATAATATCTTGTCATATTGGTAATAAAGTGTGACGTGATAGAGCAAAACAAAGTTTATTTTTGAAATCCGTGATGAAAAACGAATCAGAATCACGTCTCAGTTTTAAAACATCATTCAATTTTTCTTAAAATGTAGACCGGTTTATAATTTTACATTATTCTTTTCACTATAAATTCTGTTGTTATCGTTCTCGTCATATATTACACGTTTTGTCATTTTTCATTCTATACTTCTTTTATATAAGCATAATACCGTAATCATAGTTTTTTTTTCACTGTGTATGTCTTAATTACTATACTGTAGTGCGTACAACCACCGACACATTGTTTTTTGTAATGCGTTATTTTTATCTTTAGTAGAGAGAAGTGATAAGTGGATATCCGAAACGTTTGACGACTATTAAGAATATTCATCACGCTGTCGGTGTTACTATTCGCTGAGAAATTTAGATTCCCGAAAGATTTTCCATTTTTGGTTTGTGTGTACGTGTGTGTGTGCCTGCATGTGTGTGTGTGTGTGTGTGTGTATACCATGGGCCGGGAGATATGAAAACAGGATGCCCATCCTTCATTTGAGCCTTCGGAATTTCCTAAAATTTTAAACCACCACAGCTTCTACCTCTCTAATATCACCCCTTTCCGCCGCCAACTATCTGTACCACCACCCGTCTCCACCGCCAACTATCTCTACCACCTCCCCTCTCCACCGCCCACTATCTCTACCGCCACCCGTCTCCACCGCCCACTATCTCCATCACCACCCGTCTCCACCGCCCACTATCTCCACCACCGTTCCCTAAAACAAGACATCTCCATTACCATCCCTCTCCACTTCAAATTCTTCACCACCCTCCTCCAGTTAGCTCTCTCTAGTACCAAAACTCCCTCACCAGCCCCTTCTACCACCAGCCCTCTGTACGACCAGCACCTCCTGTACGACTAGCACTTTTGCTACCTGCCCTCTGTACGACCAGCACCTCTGATACCAGCCCTTTGCACGATCAGCACCTCTGATACCAGCCCTCTGCACGACCAGCACCTCTGATACTAGCCCTTTGCACGACCAGCACCTCTGATACCAGTCCTCTACACAACCAGCACCTCTTATACCAGCCCTCTGCACGACCAGCCCTCTGATACCAGCCCTTTATCAATCCCTTTCTCTCACCTGGAGTATAAGACTAACCACGATGCCGATCGCCACCACGTAAAAGGTGGAGCTGTCAGTATCGCCGAAGTTGAGGACGTTGCGAAGCTGGTTGGCGTTGGCTGAGAGGAGACTGATGTCTAGGAAGCCCTTGGCGATGGTCATATTCCTCTTCATGACGTTGAGGTCGACGGGACGTCTGGGCCTCCTCATGTGCTCCATATCTGTTCACACAAAGTCTAATTTTACCTCAAATTGAAAATAAACCACTCTCTTGAAATTCGTAGTGAAATTGTATATAAGAAGTACAGTATATTGAAACTCAAGACACACAAACTTTATATTATCACATAAGTGTGTTAATGAGAAATTTGTACTCTGAAAAACATGTTCCTTATGTAAGCTATGACTTAATTTCAAATACAAGTTCCCTGTGGAAATTTAATTCTAAAGTGTTATCTTACAGTCACACTAATATGCATGTTAAGGCGAAAGTAAGTTGTTGCACATTCTTGTCAACATGAGTTATGTCTTTCAGGGAGCTTGAAAAATGGTGATTTTTCTTTCTATATTTCAAAGTAACTATTTAAAACATTTCAGAACAATACTAAAAACGTCTTGCCTTGGCAAGACGTTTGAAAGAACAGTACGAATTCTTGTATGAAAGAGAAGTTCCTCCAACATTAAATCAATTCATCCAGGAAAGAAGCACTGTTCACCCTTTTAGTAACTTGATATGGCTCAGGGTATATTAAATTGTCTTAGATTGACCAGAGT
Organism: Homarus americanus; assembly: GCF_018991925.1. NCBI lineage: Eukaryota > Metazoa > Arthropoda > Malacostraca > Decapoda > Nephropidae > Homarus > Homarus americanus. The sequence goes on from NW_024722227.1 coordinate 13,446,773, forward strand.
TAGGGTTCAGGGCAGCCTTCTTGGTTTAATTAAAATTTGTACCACAAACAAGAGAGCCGGAATATTCTACCAGGGGTTAACTTCTGGTAGGATGGACAAGGAGTTATGTACAGTACGTCTCAGGGGTTGGTGCTGAACCCAACATTTTATAAAAAGGATTTACAATGTACCAATAGTTGCCAACATCATTTGTTAGGAAGATGTTGGTCACAGCTGTTATTCATATTCGTTGCAACTGAATAGTGAAATGCTTGGAAGGGTAAAACGTTACAAATACAGTATTTGGGTACAGCTTTTGAAGACAATATAATTCACGACTCTTAAGTCTTTATAACGGAGTTAAAAAGTAAACTAACTTATTAACCAAGGTCCTTCAAGGAAATGGGCTAGAGCGGGAATGGTGCATCTACTGTATAATAATACTCAAGAAATATTACTTCGGCTTATACATCACTGAGCGCCTGCTCTGCTGAGTAACTTAACGAAAGCTTAACAAAAATACTGTACAAAAAGGAAAAGTTGCGCGAAGTGAACTTCAAGTTATCTACCAATTAATTATTGATTATTATTATGGTTGGAATGGAGCTGTTCTTATAGCAGTGTGTGTGAGGTCGAATGGGCTTCATGTGGTTGTTGTATAGAACAACAGTTTGTGGACAGTTAACCTTTGGTGACAGCATGTGACGGTGGCGAAGATGGTACAGCAGTTTGGTCTCTAACTGACAAACGAAGTCACGATGATGGTCATAGGGATTTGAGAGGGACAGTGTACCGAGTGATGCTTGATTTGTGGTATAAGAACATAAGAACATAAGAAAAATAAGGAGTCTGCAATAGGCCGGTTGGCTTGTGCATGGCAGCTCCTGTCGAGAGTTACTACCACTCAATCATCCATGAATCTATCTAGCTTCATTTTAAAACTTTCCAGCGTTCCAGCACTTACTACAAAGTTGCTAAGCTTGTTCCACTCGCCTACCACCCTATTTGTGAATCAGTTCCTTCCTATCTCCCTCCTAAACCAAAACTTATCCAACTTAAATTCGTTGCTACGAGTCCTATCCTGCTCGGATATAATAAGAACTTTATCTAAATCGCCTTTATTGATTCCTTTCACCCACTTAAATACTTCTATTATATCTCCCCGCATTCTTCGTCTTTCTTGGGAATGCAAGTTTAGTTTCTTTAACCTATCTTGATATGGAAAGTCTCTAAGTCCCGGAATCATTTTCGCCATTCTTAGCTGCACCGACTCTAGTGAATTGATATTCATTCTATAATAAGGGGACCAGAACTGAACCGCATAATCGAGGTGCGGCCTGACAATCGCAAGATATACAGTAGTTGCAATAAGACCTCTGCACTCTTATTACTAACATCAACCTAGAGAAGTCGACTTGTGAAAGAGACCTAGGGGTACTTGTAAGCCCGGACCTACGGCCTAGAAAACAGTGCGTTAATGTTCGAAATAAGGCAAACAGAGTATTGGGTTTTATATCTAGAAGTGTAAGTAATAAGAGTGCAGAGGTCTTATTGCAACTATATCTTGCGCTAGTCAGGCCGCACCTCGATTATGATTCAGTTCTGGTGTCCCCATTATAGAATGGATATCAATTCAATAGAGTCGGTCAGCGAAGAATGACAAAAAAGACTTAAAACCTTCCATATCGAGACCAAATTAAAAACATTCTAACGAAAGTGCGAGGATATGATAAGAGTATTCAAGGTGAAAGGAATCAACAAAGGTGATATAGATAAAGTTCTTATAATACCGAGCAGGATAGGACTCGGAGCAACGGATTCAAGTTGGATAAGTTTAGGTTTAGGAGGGAGATAGGAAGAAACTGGTTACAAATAGGGTGGTGGACGAGTGGAACAAGCTTAGCAACTTTGTAGTAAGTGCGGGAACTCTGGAAAGTTTCAAAAGGAGGCTAGATAGATTCATGGATGATGAGTGGTAGTAATTCTCGACAGGAGCTGCCATAAACAATGCAAACTCCTGGCTATTATATTCTTATGTTCTTATGTGACTTACCTTTCTCTCTGCTCTCTGCACTCTGTTCGTGCTTGTGTGTGCGTACGTGTGTGTGTGTGGGGGGGAGGGGCGACCACTCTGGTTAACTCACCTTAACAAAGAGTTGGGGGGGTGGGGGGTGCCAGCCAGTCTGGTCAACTCACCTTAACAAAGTAATGATTTTTAGCCAGCGAGACACGGGACAACCTAAGGCAGGGTGAACTCTTATGTCTGTATTATAATGACTTTTAGTATTTGCTAAATTTGATGTTGAGAGACAAATGACAAGTTAATGGCTGTTAAAATGTATTATTCAAGAAGATAACTTATATTTTAAAGGTAGTACGTTGAAGGGTATGGGAGAAGGAAAGATTATTATCGGAAAAGTTTGAAGCTTGAACCAGAATATGTGGCTGAATTCATTATTCCACCACGTCTCCACGATACTCTTAGTCTCTCACGTCGTTGCGTTAATGAGGTGCACTGTACACGGGCTTCCCGAGATAGTATTGTCACACCTGGCTGGGACTATGATAGCAGTGTGGTGGAAGCTCTCCGGTCTCGTTTATTGTCAGGATGAATTAACGGTCAGTTGTTAAATTCCGATAACCAAGTTATCATCAGTAAATGACGCGTCTCGAGTAATATTCAATGCAATTTACTGTAAATAGAGAAAGCTTAATATTACCGCCAAGTTATATCAAATGATCTCAACACTTAACATAACAAGAACTTAAAAATGGAGGAAACTGCAGCTGGCCTATTGGCCCATACTGGGCAGTCCTGTTTACACCCAACCCCTATTGCTCATATCCTTAGAAGGAATTCAGAGGAGAATGACAAGACTAATCCCGAGCATTAGGAACCTTGAGTACAGAGACAGGTTAAAGCATCTTAAACTGCACTCCCTCGAGAGGCGTAGAGTGAGGGGCGATACCAAACATCAATATTAACTCGAATACGCTGGATAGCTTCAAACATAAGAACATAAGAATGGAGGAAACTGCAGTTGACCTATTGGCCCATACTGGGCAGTCCCATTTACACCCAACCCCTATTGCTCATATAACCATCCAACCTATGTTTGAAGCTATCCATCGTATTCAAGTTAATGATGATGTTTGGTAATTTGTTCCACTCTTCCACTACTCTATTTCCAAACCAATGTTTACCTATCTCGTGCCTAAATCTAAATTTGTCTAATTTAAAACCATTGCTACGGGGAACGAATAAGGTGACTGTTCCTAGTAATTAGTAGATGGTGTAATAATATGCCCAGCCCGTGCCCGTCCCTACACTGACTCACCAGCCTGAATGGTCACCACATCATACCGGGCTCCCGGTACGCTCGTATCCGCAGTTGTTATTTACAAGCAAATATTATATATCTATATACTGTTGGTGAAGAAACCTTGCAATGTACTGTACCTTGTTGTAGGAAATGTTGTAATATTTCGGTTATCCTTGGTTGAATTACTTTGCTGTTTAGCACAGTTTGTATACCCGCAGTGTCTACTGTAGGTACCCTGTACTTTGGAAATTGTTTATCTGCATAATATGTGTACACTGTACATTTACGTTGTATGTCTGCGTACATGCTGTACCAATATTGATCTATATCCTACATCTGTCAGCTGAAGAACCACGTGTTATCAGACACTAAAATAGGACGTGTTATTTGACACTAAAATAGGACGTGTTATCAAATCTGACGAGGACTCGGCAAAACTACAGGAAGATCTAAGCAAATTTTTCGAATGGTCTGAAAAATGGCAGATGAAATTCAACGTCGACAAACGTAAAGTACTCAGTATAGGAGATGTAAACAGGGAAATCAGACACCAGATGAACAACGATGCCATAGAGAAATCCGACTGCGAGAGAGATTTAGGAGTAATGATAAGTAGGAACCTTAAGCCAAGTAAACAATGTGTTTTTGCTCGTAACAAGGCTAATAAAGTACTTGGGTTCATACAAAGGAGTGTTAGTTACAAGACTAGCGAGGTCATCCTAAAACTGTATCTTGCTCTTGTGAGACCACACCTGGATTACGCAGTTCAGTTCTGGTCACCATATTACAGAATTATATAGAATCCTTGGAAAGAATTCCGAGGAGGGAATGACAAGACTAATCCCGGGCATTAGGAACCTTGAGTATAGAGACAGGTTAAAGCATCTTAATTTGCACTCCCTTGAGAGACGTAGAACGAGGGGCGACCTGATAGAGGTGTATAAGTGGAAGGCAGGGCTAAACAAAGGGGACATTACAAAGGTACTCAAACTATCCAACCAGGAGCGAACTCGTAACAATGGTTTTAAATTAGACAAATTTAGATTTAGGCGTGAAATAGGTAAACACTGGTTTAGAAACAGAGTAGTGGATGAATGGAACAAGGTACCAAATATCATCATTAACTCGAATACGCTGAATTGCTTCAAACATAGGTTGGATGCTCATATGAGCAATAGGGGTTGGGTGTAAACGGGACTGCCCAGTATGGCCCAATAGGCCCGCTGCAGTTCCTTCATTCTTATGTTTTTATGTTCTTATGTGTGTAAGACCAAGGCTCGGCAGGACATACTTGTCATTCAGGTTATAACTTGATCACTGATCTGATTGGTCAATAATACCAACTTACGTGACCTACGGTTGGTTTCTGGTCAGGTCCACTTAAAAGGTCACCAAGCTTACCTCACCCAAGCTCCGTATGTTTAATATTGACCTTGATTTTCGTATTCCGGTACCGGATCTGAATATGTTGGTCACACCTATATACTCTGTATATATATATATATATATATATATATATATATATATATATATATATATATATATATATATATATATATATATATAGTCACACGTTTTAGGAAAACATGTATTTATATCGGTTCGTAGTGTACTTACCAGTGAAGTTATTGGTTGGCGTGGTGTAGAAGTTAGTGATCCGTGTCCACAATAGCTATATCACGATGGATGTGACTTACACAAACACCAAGTCGATACTTCACCCACACTGAAGATCAAATAATGTTGAACATAAAATCTAAAACTTCTCTTATATCGGCATTGACACAATGCTGTAAAACATATAACCACAATGAGATGACGAAAAAAGTATAAGCTAATATTATGACGTGTGACAGGGCTGCTGTGACCCGCACCACGGTTTACCACTCACTGACTCAAACATGAGGCGTTGCACCATGGCTTCCTCCAGCACCACTCATCTTTGAAAGTTTTCCTTGTTTATCGACGAGTCATCCGATTACAGTGGTGTTTAATTACTGTAAACTAATACATGCATAACTAATATATTCATGCATATATCATGATGTATCTTTAAAAAAAAAATAATATATATATATATATATATATATATATATATATATATATATATATATATATATATATCATGTAGATCCACAATGAAAACGTGGATAAGATAAAATCTTGATAAAATCACACACGGGAAAAGAAACAACGGAGCAACTTGGCTTTTGTCTTTTATTCCAAGACATATATATATATATATATATATATATATATATATATATATATATATATATATATATATATATATATATACATATATATGTATATATTGTTGGGTGTACTTAACGTAATGTTCTATTATGGTGTTGATTCTGGGACACATAAGTAGTTGCTTATTAATTGTAATGAAGTAATTGTATGTTGCAAAAAATAGAACATCAGTGTTCACACGAGACATTCAGGTCACACCACGATAACATAAACTTCATTTTCGTCTGCGGGACATCCCTTCCTGGAAACTAATTATAGTTACAAAAGAACATCCGTTTATGTTGCAACTTGACCCATAATCTGTTTACTCCGCTTTCCAACTCTGCCTTAGTTCTGTCTTCCTCTAGGCCAAAACCCCATATTATATATATATAGCATACCTATGCGTTTTTTAAGAGAACGTAAAATGCTGAGGATAAGTTATGTAAGGCTGGTAGTAGTGGTGGGTAATAGCAAAAAGCGTTTCACTTACACTACATTGCTTGGATGTCGGTTACGTCATGTTAAAACTCCAGGAATTTGTGATTGTCTGAATTTTTTCTACCAAGTTCACTGTTTTTCATTTTGATGAAACAAAAGTGTGAAAGTGGGCCTTCGGTACACAAGGAGACGGTGTGGCAGGCACTGCCCTCATAAGAACATAAGAACATAAGAATGGAGGAACATAAGAACTTAAGAACGTAAGAAAAATAAGGAGTCTGCAATAGGCCGGTTGGCCTGTGCACAACAGCTCCTGTCGGGAGTTACAAGCACCCTCTATCGTCCAAGAAATCTATCAAGCCTCCTTTTAATACTTTCCAACGTCCCAGCACTTACTACAAAGTTGCTAAGATTGTTCCACTCGTCCACCACCCTATTTGTGAACCAATTCCTTCCTATCTCCCTCCTAAACCTAAACATATCCAACTTAAATCCGGTGCTACGAGTCCTATCCTGCTCGGATATTATCAGAACTTTCTCTATATCTCCTTTATTGATTCCTTTAACCCACTTGAATACTTCTATCATATCTCCCCGCACTCTTCGTCTTTCTAGGGAATGCAAATTTAGTTTCTTTAATCTATCTTGATAGAGAAGGTTTCTAAGTCCCGGAATCATTTTCGTCATTCTTCGCTGCACCGACTCCGGCGAATTGATATCCATTCTATAATAAGGGCACCAAACCTGAACGGCATAGTCGAGGTGCGGCCTGACTAGCGCAAGATATAATTGCGGTATGACCTCCCCACTTTTATCACTTACATTTTTCGATATAAAACCTAATACTCTGTTTGCCTTATTTCGAACATTAACGCACTGTTTTCTAGGCCGAAGGCTTGGGCTTACGAGTACCCGTAGGGCTGTTTCACATTGACAGTATTTGTTCTTCCAATATTAAGTACGCTGCACTTGCTGGTGTTGAATTCCATTTGCCATTTTTCTGACCATTCCTGCAGTTTATTTAAATCCTCCTGTCGTGCATTTGCATCCTGCCCTGAATTAATCTGCCGCCCTATTTTGGTGTCATCCGCAAACTTGCTCATGTCTCTGCTGATCCCAGTATCTAGATCGTTTATGTAGATTATGAACACGAGTGGGCCCAGTACTGACCCATGGGGAACCCCACAGGTTACACAGCCCCACTCAAATTTAATACCATCTACGCTGACCCTCTGTGTTCTATCATTGAGCCATGATTTTATCCAATTTAAACTTTCCCCTCGGTACCACGAGCCTTAACTTTTCTCAGAAGCCTCGATTGCGGTACTCTGTCAAATGCTTCGCTAAAGTCTAAGTAAATAACATCGTAATTTTCGTCATTATCTACTACCTCATAGATGGGCCTATTGGCCCACACTGAACAGTCTCATTTACACCCAATCCCTATCACTCCTATATCCATCCAACCTTCACATCCCAAAGTAAAAAATTTGGCACTCTTATACAGTCTTTTTCGCTGGAGGTACCCTGGCTGCGAACCAGTGACTCAAGAACAGGGGCCTAGTGCTGTATCCCAAACAATACTCAGATCTAAATACCTTTTGTACATAAGCTAATTACTGACTACTTCAACATTTGTTAACAAACATTAAACGAAAACCCAGCACCACAAACTATCACATTGGTTGTTGGTTTTTATTATCTCTCTCTCACCCCAAAACTTAATATAACTTACATCAGCGTTATGTTGCCCCCCCCAAAAGAAGGTAAAATAATTAGTGTTGGCTGATGAATAACATGTAAGAGGCTGGAGGGTGAATGACCGCCATCACTTACAGTGTAAGTCTTACACCACAACAACACTATTATTAGGCTCCTTGACCTCACTTCCTTAAGGTACCTCCACACACACTTAAGTATATGATGCGCTATTTCCAGATATTATTTTCAATGTGAAATACTTTTTTGTGGATGGGGGGGGGGAGTATTTTGAATATTTATTAAATCTTTTTGACTTAATCCCGAAAGTTTCCCGCAAGATGCTCTATATTTTTCTCTAACCTTCCGTAACAATTTTCAAACTGTATTATCGCTCTAAAGGTTTTTTCTGTTGCAGGAGAATCTTAAATCTCTAATATTGAACTGATTGTCTTCGGTTTATCTCTTTGTATACTGTCAGATGATGTTTGTCGCTGCAACTGCTTTGAGGTGTCTTATTTGTTCCCATTTCCCAGCCATTTTTGGAACCAAAATTTTTTTTTCTCGGGTTAGCTTGTATGTATGTATGTATGTACACTCGCACACACACACACATGCACACACTGCCTGCCTGCCTGCCTGCCTGCCTGCCTCTCTACCCAACATAAACATTTCGCGACCCTTGAGTTGCCGTACTTTACATTCTGGAACAAAAGATGAAGTGTTTTGATATATAACCCGGGTGTGATTGCGTGTTGGTGTGCCTGCTCTCCTTACCAGACACTTATTTATGTTAGAGATATGAGTAATATAGTGTTTATACCATTATTGTGGAGAGTGATGATGACACCTCACGTTTTATTTCTGCGTTTGCCTCTCGCTTTGTTTGGGTGATTGTTGGAGAATGAACTGGCTGCATACATACCACTTCGGTTTCGATTGCGTAATAAGATAGTTGAATCGTATGAACCGAGACCATCAGTGGTGCTTTTAGATCCTCTAACTAAAGGAGAATACCAGGGATATCAGTAAGAATAAGGTTATGAGTTAAATTGACGCGACCAAAGGGTAGAGGATAAATCCCAAATATTATCTGATTATTTCAGTCAGCTCATTTGCTACATGTTGGTTTCTCCTAAAATCATATTATTTGGGAAGCGGCAACTCCTTTGTTCAGGTCTTAAACAATCCTTTCCTACTGTATACCACAAATACTTCTCTAATCGTTCACCATTAAAGTAGGGCACTACAGAGCATTGACCGTAGGGTAAGTATTATTCCGGTATAAATCACAGAACATTGCACAATAAAGGCTACTAGACCGACTGTATATAGTCAGAGGCATCAACCCAACAGATGCATCTGCACGTACTGTACTTGCTCATTTCGCTATCCACCAGAACCTGAGGGTCGCGATTTATGGTTGCCCCTCGTGTAACGAGGATGGCTGGCCCTAGGGCCACCTAGGCGTGAATTTGTTTAAGGTGTAAAAGCTGTCGCCAACACAACAACCATACCCTGAGTTAACGAGTTGTATGACCCAGTGTCAAGGAATAGTCCGAGAAGACCGGAAAACTCCAGTGGCTAACCATTACCCCGGAACACGATCCGAAAATCGATTAACATCCAGGTCCCCAATTATTGCTGGGTATACAGAGGCAAATGGCCTAAAGAAACTTACCCATAGTTTCACCCTGCCCGGGGAGCAAACCTACCTTGTAACCTATCTATATGATCCATAGCAGAGAATGGGACGGAAATATCCTTACTAGGTACGTTTTCTTAGTGTCTGCCGTGTTGTGGAAAGATCCTTAATTTCTGACCATAATAGAGGAAAATTGATTATGATACGACCATGTCTTACAAATGTTGTTGTTTAGATAATCCCAATTAAATTCCAGAATGACCAGTGAGCATGTTTATTATATCAGGACTCCAAGAGGGACCAGTAGATCTCCACAATGACCAGAGACCAGCTAGTTGTAGCTTTATGTATTAAGTTCTGTTACAAACACATACCGATGGACTCCACAAACCCGTCCTTATAACATGGGGTTTACTTTCATCAGAATAGGATAACGTTACCAGTACTCAATAGAAGGCATTTGAACTTATAACACATTTAATCTAAAGAAAAAAAGTGAATGAAGTGTTTCGTTTGGATCGTAAACGTTATTTGTTTTAAGTTTGAAATATTAAGTAATAATTAGAGACATACTGGTTATAGAGGTAGTCAATAAGACAGTTTAATAATATTAGCTTACAATTAACTACGCATGGAACCTTTTAAAATAACTGGGTGAGGAACCTTTTAAAATAACTGGGTGAGGAGCCTTTTAAAATAACTGGGTGAGGAGCCTTTTAAAATAAATAATAGGGTTATGTACTGCAGGGCGGATAACACAGGATGCATACTAGGTCCTACAGTCATATAAAATCATACTTTTTAGGGGTCCTACAAAAGTCCTACAGTCATATTTTTATAATAGAGGTCATATTTTTTTAATAGAAATCATACTTTTTAGACGAATATCTATGCATTCTATTAAAGTGTTCGATTAAGAAATTGATTCGTAGATTTTATGAGTGCAGTGATTATTTCTCTAAATAGTGCTTTAATAGATAATATGGTATTACCGTCTATGGAAGTACTGCAGTGAGATACTCTATCTAAGTAGCTGCCGAGGGGGTTATTAATTAGTAATAATTAGTAATTTATAACAAACATTATAAAAAAATCACACCATTACAAAGAAAAAGGCCAGTCCTCATCCCAGTTCGCACCTTTATTGGGCCTAATTGTTTCTTTGACTAGTAAGTAATTTATTATCTAAGTAATTTGAAATGTTGCCGTTTTCATGGTGCTTCTGGAGGTCACTGTGATGATTGTTAGTACATTACTTACCTTCCCAGGGGTTTCTTGATCACGTAATTAATAATAATAATAATAATAATAATAATAATAATAATAATAATAATAATAATAATAAAAGTAATAATAATAATAATAAGAAGAAGAAGAAGAAGAAGGGTTAGTATCAGTTGCCAATAATGCATAACGAAGTTTTGCGTTTATCCGGACTTTAAATTGGGTAGGGGGCAAAAAAGTAAAACTTATTTTTTTTAATTTTGAAACGATTGGTAAGTCGTTAAAAATTTCTAAAATATGAACCAAATTTGCACTTGAGACCAAATTTCATACAATTTAGGTCATACAAAGCTCCTATCTAAGGAACAAAGTCCTACAAGGTCATACTTTTTGAAAATGTGAATTTAATAGATACCTTGTAATATAGTTGTAAGCCATAATTATTAGCGTGAGTTGGGGTTAATGGCCTTCACTGTACCTGTGGAGTCATTTAAATGTGGTGGAGGTTTCTAAAAAAAACTTAAGTGCATATATTGAACAATTTATCTTGTGGACAACTACTATGTTTTGCGGTCTGTTTATGATAAGTTTGATTCTTGGAGAAATAGAGCGTACACAAAAGCCTAGAAATTGCACTTTCGATATTAATCTTATAGATATTAACCGTTGCAACTAATGTTATGACTTTTTCATTGGTAGGTTAGCGAGGCTAACTTATACTGTACCGACGAAAGCAGGTTAAAATAACGTTGTTGCTAATGTCAGCAGTTTTGGGGTAATTTTTAGGCATTATTAAGCCTTTGCCCGAACACCGAGTTTCTCATATGTAAATCACCGCACATGTAAGCAAAGAATTTTACATGACACCCTATTGAACAATGGCCTCCGTCGCTAAACACCCCGGAAGATCTCCGCTTACCTGAACCGCGTTTCCCAGCACTCAGATGTGTAGCTAGTTTAAAATACTTATCCCAATTTCTTTGGTCAGGTACTTACCTCCCCCACGGTCTGGTCTATTGTTGAGGATGATAATGGTATATTGTATGTTGAGGTTAAACACAAGATGAGGCATCCTGGCGTGAACATGAGAACAGTGAGTCAAGCACTTCCTTTTACAGTCATCTCACATGAGTATTTATTACATAATTAACAACATATTACTTGGCAGAGTGGTGGACGTTCATTTATGTTTTACATAAAGAAAATATAATACTTTCTTCAACAATATTAGACTTTGAATTGCATATGTGCACTTGCTTCTTGCCACAATGTTAAAAGTGTTGTCTATTGTAAGGAAAATGTACCGAATGATATCAGAAAATCCTTAATTATCTTGAAGGTTTAAACACTATTCCCCTAAAGCACTTAGGGGATAAGATGTGTACTGTAATTAGCACTAACCTTCAAAGATTCAGTTCCACACACATAATAATTCCCTGGACTGAAATGTTTGATCCAAGTCTGGGTATATACCATCTTAAAGACAAAGTTCAAACAGCTAAAAGCAGTGCAACATATCTGAGTAGAGAATGAAAGGGAAATATCTTCCTCGCGTCCACGTCAAAATTGTCCTAGTGTTAGGCGTACGGAGAAGTGCGAGTTTTCTGAGGAAATGTGGAAGAAACATTTATAGGTTATATTCTCAAGGTTTTCATTTATTGTTCATTAATAAGTTTCATGAAAGGAAACACGTAGTATTGTATAATTTGTGCTAGGGGAACTCGTGCAACATCCCCAGTTTGTATGTTACGGAGCACGAGTAAACATGGTATCAGTTTGCAAATACTCATAAGCATAATTTTCAGAGATATCACAGACCTGATTTATTTCGTAGGTGATGTAAATTTATATCTGCTTTTAGAAATAGGTGACGGACCTATACAGTCCCCAATGACTTCGAATTTCATCAGGATAAACAGCTTTACTGATTAACGAAAATAAGAAATACAATGCGTCGGCAACTAGCAAGCTGAGTACCTGCACCGACCATGAAGGTTGAAGTGTCCTTCCAGTCTGCGTTGCGGCGTGCTGCTGGACACAATGGATCGAATTTGGCTCTCCTTCCACACCTTGGCCGTGTTAATAGGCAAGTACAGTAAAAAGTAGCAATGGTAACCATATAGTTAACAAATACTGAATAGATTGGATTGTGCGTCCCGTGCTTACCGAAGTGTGATTGACCGTGCATACAGCGTATAAAGTCGTGGTGGAAGGCAGAACAGGGAATAGCTCACTCCATCCAGGTGCTGTACTGTAGTGTATACAGTATCTCCTTTTTACTGGTGAGAGGAGATGGGGTTATGTATCGCTATAGATGCCCAGAACAATCGGTACGAGTGTCTGCGAGAGGTTTTGTGGTAGCTGAACTGAACCATAGGACTTTGTGGTTATGGGCGGAGGTGGTAGGAGTACTGCCGGGGGTGTCACGGTAAGTACACATGGGTGACAGGAAGCTCAGACTGCGCACACACCGCAGATCATACATACTGTACTCTTCAGGGTACACCGGTCCCTGTCATATGAACAAATACTTTAATCTCTCTTAAAGTTTAGTGTAATGACAGATTGGCAGAAATTTGTTCGGTTGTTGGTTATATGAATCGAAAAAATACTAGTCCAGTCGGCTCATACTCTTTGATTTCTTAAAGTAATACACAGGATGAACCAGAGAGGCAGAAACGATGTCACCAACGCAATACTAAGAGAAAACATTGAACAGAATGTGTACCCGAGTCACTTTCTTGCCTCCACTTTATCTCTTTTCAAGCCAACATTAATATCTCCCTCTGCCTTCTGTGGGTTTTTCATCACAGTGACAACATTCTCATATTGTAAGCCCGGACCTACGGCCTAGAGAACAGTGCGTTAATGTTCGAAATAAGGCAAACAGAGTATTAGGTTTTATATCTAGAAGTGTAAGTAATAAGAGTGCAGAGGTCTTATTGCAACTATATCTTGCGCTAGACCATCACTAAGGTTTATTTGTCCCGTTAGTTCGGTCTCTTAAATTACTAAATATTAATGTTGTTTTCAAGTATCACTCAACCATTACCAATATGTTAATAAAAAATAGCCTAACTTTGAATGTAAATGGAAGTGTTTATTGTATTCCATGTACAAAACTGATAAAATGTTACATAAATTTATTTGTCAGTGGCCCAAGGTTAAAAATGCTTTGAAAACCTTGGAGCTAGATGTGGGATATTTATTAAGTGGGTCCCTTATTTTTGACCTGACCTGACCTGACTAGTCACGTCGCCCCCTTTCTCTTAAGCTCCTCTACGTGTGTGTTGGTGTTGGTGTGGGGATTAGTGGATGACATCATTATAAGAACATAAAAAAATAAGGAGTCTGCAATAGGCCGGTTGACCTGCGCAGCTCCTGTCGAGAGTTACGACCACTCTCTATCATCCATGAATCTATCTAGCCTCCTTTTAAAACTTTCCAGCGTTCCAGGACTTACTACAAAGTTGCTAAGCGACCTCACTACCACCTATTTGTAGAACCAGTTCCTTCATATCTCCCTCCTAAACCTAAACTTATCCAACTTAAATCCGTTGCTCGAGTCCTATCCTGCTCGGATATTATACGAACTTTATCTATATCCCTTTATTGATTCCTTTCACCACTTAAGTACTTCTATCATATCTCCCCGCACTCTTCGTCTTTCTAGGGAATGTAAGTTTAGTTTCTTTAACCTATCTTGATATGTAAGGTTTCTGAGTCCCGGAATCATTTTCGTCATTCTTCGCTGCACCGACTCCAGTGAATTGATATCCTTTATATAATAAGGGCACCAGAACTGAACCGCATAATCGAGGTGCGGCCTGACTAGCGCATGATATAGTTGCAACAAGTGATCTTAGGCCCTTCGTGCCCGGTGGCGAGTCCGGTGGTACAGTTTACCGAGGCGTGAAAGTTCGATCGCTCGTGCTTGCCTAGCGCGCAACCGCCGTCCGGCTGACAGCGTGCAGCGACATCGTTTTCCAGATGGTCGTGGTTGTTATAATTATGGTCGTGGTTGTTATAATCATGGTCGTGGTTGTTATAATATTAGTCGTGGTTATAATCATAGTCGTGGTTGTTTATATCATAGTCGTGGTTGTTATAATCATGGTCGTGAGTGTTATAATCATAGTCCTGGTTGTTATAATCATATTCCTGGTTGTTATAGTCATGGTCGTGGTTGTTTATAATCATGGTCTTTGTTGTTATAATCATGGTCGTGGTTGTTATGATCATAGTCGTGGTTGTTATAATCATAGTCGTGGTTGTTATAATCATGGTCGTTAGTGTTATAATCATGGTCGTGGTTGTTATAATCATGGTCGTGGTTGTTATAATCATTGGTCTTTGTTGTTATAATCATGGTCGTGGTTGTTATGATCATAGTCGTGGTTGTTATAATCATAGTCGTGGTTGTTATAATCATGGTCGTGAGTGTTATAATCATGGTCGTGGTTGTTATAATCATGGTCTGTTTGTTATAATCATGGTCGTGGTTGTTATTATCATAGTCGTGGTTGTTATAATCATGGTCGTGGTTGTTATAACTATGGTCATGGTTGTTATAATCATGGTCGTGGTTGATATAATCATGATCGTGGTTGTTATAATCATGGTCGTGGTTGTTATACTCATGGTCGTGGTTTTTATTATCATAGTCGTGGGTGTTATAATCATGGTCGTGGTTGTTATAATCATGGTCGTGGTTGTTATAATCATGGTCGTGGTTGTTATATTCATGATCGTGGTTGTTATAATCATAGTCGTGGTTGTTATAATCATGGTTGTGGTTGTTATAATAATGGTCGTGGTTGTTATAATCATAGGCGTGGTTGTTACAATCCTGGTTGTGGTTGTTTTAATCATGGTCGTGGTTGTTACAATCATGGTAATCGTTGTTATAATCAGTGTCGCTGTTGTTATAATCATGGTCGTTGTTGTTATATTCATATTCGTGGTTGTTATAATCATGGTCGTGATTGTTATAATCATAGTCGTGGTTGTTATAGTCATGGTCGTGGTTGTTATAATCATGGTCGTGAGTGTTATAATGATGGTCGTGGTTGTTATAATCATGGTCGTGGT
>NW_024722227.1:13462508-13482508 GCF_018991925.1 Homarus americanus
TGTAATAATCATGGTCTTTGTTGTTATAATCATGGTCGTGGATGTTATGATCATTGTCGTGATCGATATAATCATAGTCTTGTTTGTTATAATCATGTTAGAGAGTGTTATAGTCATGGTTGTGGTTTAATCATGGTCGTGTTTGTTATAATCATGGTCGTGGTTGTTATAATCATGGTCGTGGTTGTTATAATCATGGTCGAGGTTGTTATAATCATGGTCGTGGTTATGATCATAGTCGTGGTTGTTTTAATCATGGTCGTGGTTGTTATAATCAGTGTCTCGGTTGTTATAATCATGGTCGTGGTTTTATAATCATAGTCGTAGTTGTTATAATCATGGTCGTGGTTGTTACAATCATGGTCCTAGGTTGTTATAATCATGGTCGTGGTTGTTTTAATCATGGTCGTGGTTGTTATAATCATTGTCGCGATCGATATAATCATAGTCTTGGTTGTTATAATCATGGTCGTGAGTGTTATAATCATGGTCGTGGTTGTTATAATCATGGTCGTGGTTGTTATAATCATGGTCGTGGTTGTTATAATCATGGTCGTGGTTGTTATAATCATGGTCGTGGTTGTTATAATCATGGTCGTGGTTGTTATAATCAAGGTCGTGGTTGTTTTAATCAAGGTCGGGGTTGTTATAATCATATTCGTGGTTGTTTTAATCTTGGTCGTGGTTGTTATAATCATAGTCGTGGTTGTTATAATCATAGTCGTGGTTGTTATAATCATAGTCGTGGTTGTTTTAATCATGGTCGTGGTTGTTATAATCAAGGTCGTGGTTGTTATAATCATATTCGTGGTTGTTATAATCATGGTCGTGGTTGTTATAATCATAGTCGTGGTTGTTATAATCATAGTCGTGGTTGTTATAATCATAGTCGTGGTTGTTTTAATCATGGTCGTGGTTGTTATAATCAGTGTCGCTGTTGTTATAATCATGGTCGTGGTTGTTATAATTATAGTCGTATTTGTTATAATAATGGTCGTTTATTCAATCATGGACGTGGTTGTTATTATCAGAGTCGTGGTTATTATAATCAGTCGTGGCTCTTATAATCATGGTCGTGAGTGTTATAATCATGGTCGTGCTTGTTATAATCATTGGCGTGGTTGTCGTGATCGTTATAATCATAGTCTGGCTGTTATAATCATGGTCGAAAAGTATAATCGTAATGAGTGCTATAATCATGGTCGTGGTTGTTATAATCATTGTCGTGGGTGTTATAATCATGGTCGGTTGTTATAATCATGGTCGTGGCTGTTATGATCATAGTGGTGTGGTTGTTATAACTAGTCGTGGTTGTTATTATCATGGTCGTGAGTGTTAGTAATAATGGTCGTGGTTGTTATAACTAAAGTGGTCGTGGTTGTAACAATCATGGTCTTTTGCTGTTATAATCATGGTCGTGGTTGCTAAGATCATTGTCGTGATCGTTATAATCATAGTCTTGGCTGTTATAATCATGGTCGTGAGCGTTATAATCATGGTCGTGAGTGCTATAATCATGGTTCGTATGCGGCCATCATAGTCGTGCTGTTATGTTCATGGTCGTGGTTGTTATAATTGGTGGTCGTGGTTGTTATAATCATGGTCGTGGTTATTATAATCATGGTCGGGTTGTTATGATCATAGTGGGTGGTTGTTATGATCATTGTCGGCTGTTATAATCATAGTCGGTTGTTATAATCATGGTCGAGTGTTATAATCATGGTCGTGGCTGTTACATTAAGCAGTCGTGCTTGGTATATAATCATGGTCGTGGCTGTTATACTGGCGGTCGTGGTTGCTGCTAATCAGCGGTCGTGGTTGTTATAACTAAGTGGTCGGCTACAACTATGGTCGTATTGGTTAGTTATCATAGTCGTGGTTGTTATAATCATGGTCGTGGCTGTTGGCACCAAAGATCTGCTGTTATAACTGGGCGGTCGTGGTTGTTATAATCATGGTCGTGGTTGTTATAAATCGCGATCCTGGCTGATATAATCATGGTCGTGGTTGTTATGATCATAGTCGCGGCTGTTGGCAATCATGTTCGCAGTTTTATAATCATAGTCGGCTGTTATAATCATGGTCGGGTTGCTATAATCACGGTCGGGTTGCTAAGGTAGTCATAGTCGGCTGTTATAATCGTGGTCGGTTGTTATAATCATGGTCGTGGTTGTTATAATCAATATGGTCGTGGTTGCTAATCATGGTCGCGGGTTGTTTAACTATATTCGTGTTTGTTATAATCATGGTCGTGGCTATATAATCAGCGTATCGTGGTTGCTATAATCATGGTCGGGCTGATACAATCATGGTCGGGTTGTTAATATCATAGTCATGGTTGTTATAATCATAGACGTGGTTGTAATAATCAAGGTCGTGCTGTTATAATCATGGTCCTGCTAATATAATCATGGTCGTGGCTGTTATTATCATAGCCGCGGTTGTTATAATCATAGTCGTGGCTGTAATAATCATGGTCAAGTTGGGTTGTTTTAATCACGGTCGTGGTTGCTATCATCATGGTCATGGCTATGCTATCATAAATGGGTTATAACTGCGTCGGTTGATATAATGGGCGGTCGTGGCTGTTATTATCATAGCCGCGGTTGCTGTAATCATAGTCGTGGTTGTAATAACTAGCACGCTGTTATAATCATGGTCCGGCTGATATAATCATGATCGTGGGTTGTTATAATCATAGTCAGAGGTTATTATAATCACGGCCGGTTGTTATTATCATATTCGTGGTTGCTATAACCATAGTCGTGGGTTGTTATAATCATGGCCGTGGCTGTTATAATCATGGTCGGCTTTTATAATCAAGGGCGTGGTTGTTTTAATCAAGGTCGGGTTGTTATAATCATATTCGTGGTTGATATAATCTGGTCTTGCTGTTATAATCATATTCGTGGTTGTTATAACTGCGGTCTTCTGGTTGTTAAAATCATAGTCTTGGCTGTTATAAATCATAGTCGTAGTTGTTATAAATTGCGGTCGTGGCTGTTTTAATCATGGTCGTGGTTGTTATAACCAGTGTCGCGGTTGTTATAACTGGCGGTCGGTTGTTATAATCATAGTCGTGGCTGTTTATAATCATGGTCGTGGCTGTTTTAATCATGGTCGTAGCTGTTATAATCAGCAAATGCGGCTGCTGTTATAATCGCGGTCGTAAGGCAATCATGGTCGTGGTTGTTACAATCATGGACGGTTGTTATTATCAGAGTCTCTGGTTATTATAATAATGACCGTAGCTGTTATAATCATGACGTGGTTGTTATAATCATGGTCGTGATAGTTATAATCATAGTTGCTGCTGTTATAATCATGGTCGGTTGTTATAATCATAGTCGGGATTGTTATAATCCTAGTCGTGGTTGGGTTGCGAACATGGCTCGTACAAGTATTCATGGTCGTGCCGTTGGCAAACTATAGTCGTGGCTCTGTATAATCATGGCTGGCGCCATAACTGGGCGGTCGTGGTTGCTATAATCATGGTCGTGGCTGTTATATCTACGGTCATGCTGTTATAACTGGCTGGCGTGGTTGTTATAACTGGCGGCCTTTGTTAAGTTATAATCATGGTCCTGGTTTTATGATCATTGTCGGCTGTTACACGTAGCCGGCTAAGTAATCGCCATCGTGAGTGTTATAATCGGTCGTGGTTGTTATGATCATTGTCGACGTTATAATCACAGTCTTGCTGTTATAATCATGGTCGTGAGTGTTATAATCATGGTCGAGTGTTATAATCATGGTCGTGGCTTGTTAGTTAAATCATTGTCGGGCAAGTTATAATCATGGTCGGGTTGTTATAATCACGGTCGTGGCTGTTATGATCATAAAGTGGTGGCTAAGTTATAATCATAGTCGCTGTTATGCAATCAGCGGTCGGTGCGTTATAATAATGGTCGGGTTGTTATAATCATGGTCGTGGTTGCATTAATCATGGTCTTGTTGTTATAATCATGGTCGTGGTTGTTATGACTACTGTCGATCGTTATAATCATAGTCTTGCCGTTATAATCATGGTCGAGAGTGTTATAACTGGCGGCCGGGAGGCTATAATCATGGTTCGTGGTTGTTATTATCATAGTCGTGGTTGTTATAATCATGGTCGGTTGTTATAATTATGGTCGGCTGTTATAATCATGGTCGTGGTTATTATAATCATGGTCGTGGTTGTTATGATCATAGTGGTGGTTGTTATGACTACTGTCGGGTTGTTATAATCATAGTCGTAGGTTGTTATAATCATGGTCGAGTGCTATAATCATGGTCGTGGCTGTTATATTCATAGTCGTGGCTACTATAATCATGGTCGTGCTTGGTACCTGCGGTCGTGGCTGTTATGTAATCAGCGGTCGTATGTTATAATCAGGTCGTGGTTGTTACAACTGGCGGTCGGCTGTTGGCTATCATAGTCGTATGTTATAATCATGGTCGTGTTGTTATAATCATGATCTGCTGTTATAATCATGGTCGTGGCTGTTATAATCATGGTCGTGGTTGTTATAATCATGATCCTGGTTGATATAATCATGGTCGTGGTTGTTATGATCATAGTCGTGGTTGTTATAATCATGTTCGTAGTTTTTATAATCATAGTCGTGGTTGTTATAATCATGGTCGTGGTTGTTATAATCACGGTCGTGGTTGTTATAGTCATAGTCGTGGTTGTTATAATCGTGGTCGTGGTTGTTATAATCATGGTCGTGGTTGTTATAATCATGGTCGTGGTTGTTATAATCATGGTCGTGGTTGTTAGTAATCCTCATATTCGGCTGTTATAACTGGTCGTGGTTGTTGGTAATCATGGTCGTGGTTGCTATAATCATGGTCGTGGTTGATATAATCATGGTCGTGGTTGTTATTATCATAAATATGGCTATATAATCATAGACGGTTGTAATAATCATGGTCGTGGCTGTTATACCCGGCGTAATCCTACAATATAATCATGGTCGTGGTTGTTACTATCATAGTCATGGCTGTTATAATCATAAATGTGGTTGTAATAATCATGGTCGTTGCGTTGTTTTAATCACGGTCGTGGTTGTTATCAATACGGTCGTGGCTATTATCATAGTCGGTTATAACTGCGGTCGTGGTTGCTATAATCATGGTCGTGGTTGATATAATCATGGTCGTGGTTGTTATTATCATAGCCGCGCTGTTATAATCATAGTCGTGGCTGTAATAATCATGGTCGTGGTTGTTATAATCATGGTCCTGGTTGATATAATCATGATCGTGGTTGTTATAATCATAGTCGAGGTTATTATAATCACGGTCGTGGTTGTTATTATCATTCGTGGCTGTTATAATCATAGTCGGCTGTTGGCAATATGGTCGTGGTTGTTATAATCATGGTCGTGGCTTTATAATCAAGGTCGGCTGTTTTAATCAAGGCTCTGTGGTTGCTTGGCGCACCATATTCGTGGTTGATATAATCTTGGTCTTGGTTGTTATAATCATATTCGTGGTTGCTATAATCATGGTCTTGCTGTTAAAATCTATAGTCTTGGCTGTTATAATCATAGTCGTAGTTGTTATAATCATGGTCGTGGTTGTTTTAATCATGGTCGGTTGTTATAATCAGTGTCGCGGTTGTTATAACCGGCGGTCGTGGTTGTACAATCATAGTCGTGGCTGTTATAATCATGGTCGTGGTTGTTTTAATCATGGTCGTGGCTGCTGTTTATAATCAGTGTCGCGGTTGTTATAATCATGGTCGTGGTTGTTATAATCATGGTCGGTTGCTACAATCATGGACGTGGTTGTTATTATCAGAGTCTCTGGTTATTATAATAATGATCGTAGTTGCTATAATCCGCCAATGGCTGTTATAATCAGCGGTCGTGATAGTTATAATCATAGTTGCTGTTGTTATAATCTCATGGTCGTGGTTGTTATAATCATAGTCGTGATTGTTATAATCCTATCGTGGCTGCCAAGTAATTATGGTCGTGGCTTTTCGTTATATTCATGGTCGTGCTTGTTATGTCCAGTCGGGCTCTTTTGAATCATGGTCGTGAGCAATCATGGTCGTGGTTGTTATAATCATGGTCGTGGCTGTTATATTCATGGTCATGCTTGTTATAATCATTGGCGTGGTTGTTATAATCATGGTCTTTGTTGTTATAATCATGGTCGTGGTTTTTATGATCATTGTCGTGGTTGTTATTATCGTAGTCGTGGTTGTTATAATCATGGTCGTGAGTGTTATAATCGTGGTCGTGGTTGTTATGATCATTGTCGTGATCGTTATAATCATAGTCTTGGTTGTTATAATCATGGTCGTGAGTGTTATAATCATGGTCGTGAGTGTTATAATCATGGTCGTGGCTGTTATAATCATTGTCGGGTGTTATAATCATGGTCGTGGTTGTTATAATCATGGTCGTGGCTGTTATGATCATAGTGGTGGTTGTTATAATCATAGTCGTGGCTGTTGGTAATCATGGTCGAGTGTTATAATAATGGTCGGGCTGTTATAACCGCGGTCGGTTGTAATAACTCGCGGTCTTTGCTGTTATAATCATTGTCGTGGTTGTTATGATCATTGTCGTGATCGTTATAATCATAGTCTTGGTTGTTATAATCATGGTCGAGTGCTATAACCGCGGTCGCGTGAGTGTTATAATCATGGTTCGTGGTTGTTATCATAGTCGTGATTGGCTATAATCATGGTCGTGGTTGTTGGCAATTATGGTCGTGGCTGTTATGTAATCATGGTCGTGGTTATTATAATCATGGTCGGGTTGTTATGATCATAGCGTGGTTACGATCATTGTCGGTTGTTATAATCACAGTCGGTTGTTATAATCAGCACGTGAGTGTTATAATCATGGGTCGTGGTTGTTATTATAATAGTCGTGGTTGCTATAATCATGGTCGTGGTTGTTATAATTATGGTCGGTTATATAATCATGGTCGGGTTGTTATAATCATATGGTCGTGGTTGTTACAATCATGGTCGTGGTTGTTATTATCATAGTCGTGGTTGTTATAATCATGGTCGTGGTTGTTGGTAATCATGATCTGCTGTTATAATCGGCGGTCGTGGCTGTTATAATCATGGTCGGGTTTCGTTATAACTGGCGATCCTGGCTGATATAATCATGGTTGTGGCTGTTGCACCAGTCGTGGTTGTTATAATCATGTTCGCAGTTTTATAATCATAGTCGTGGCTGTTAAGTAATCATGGTCGTGGCTGTTATAATCACGGTCGGTTGTTATAATATAGTCGGTTGTTATAATCGTGGTCGTGGCTGCTAGTAATCATGGTCGTGGTTGTTATAATCATGGTCGTGGTTGTTATAATCAATATGGTCGTGGTTGTTATAATCATATTCGTGGTTGCTATAATCATGGTCGTGGCTGTTAAGTAATCATGGTCGTGGTTGCTATAATCATGGTCGTGGTTGATATAATCATGGTCGTGGTTGTTATTATCATAGTCATGGTTGCTATAATCATAGACGTGGCTGTAATAATCAGGTCGTGGTTGTTATAATCATGGTCCTGGTTAATATAATCATGGTCGTGGTTGTTATTATCATAGTCATGGCTGTTATAATCATAGTCGGGTTGTAATAATCATGGTCGTTGTTGTTTTAATCACGGTCGTGGTTGTTATCATCATGGTCGTGGTTGTTATTATCATATAGTCTTGCCATAATCATGGTCGTGGTTGCTATAATCATGGTCGTGGTTGATATAATCATGGTCGTGGTTGTTATAATCATGGTCCTGGTTGATAATCGGGCGATCGTGGCTGCTTATAATCATAGTCGAGGTTATTATAATCACGGTCGTGGTTGCTACATCATATTCGTGGCTGTTATAATCATAGCCGCGGCTGTTATAATCATAGTCGTGGTTGTACAATCATGGTCGTGGTTGTTATAATCATGGTCCTGGTTGATATAATCATGATCGTGGTTGTTATAATCATAGTCGAGGTTATTATAATCACGGTCGTGGTTGTTATTATCATATTCGTGGTTGTTATAATCATAGTCGTGGCTGTTATAATCATGGTCGTGGTTGTTATAATCATGGTCGTGGTTTTTATAACGAGGTCGTGGTTGTTTTAATCAAGGTCGTGGTTGTTATAATGGTATTCGTGGTTGATATAATCTTGGTCTTGGTTGTTATAATCATATTCGTGGTTGTTATAATCATGGTCTTGGTTGTTAAAATCATAGTCTTATTGTTATAATCATAGTCGTAGTTGTTATAATCATGGTCGTGGTTGTTTTAATCATGGTCGTGGTTGTTATAATCAGTGTCGCGGTTGTTATAATCATGGTCGTGGTTGTTATAATCATAGTCGTGGTTGTTATAATCATGGTCGTGGTTGTTTTAATCATGGTCGTGGTTGTTATAACTGTGTCGCGGTTGTTATAATCATGGTCGTGGTTGTTATAATCATGGTCGTGGTTGTTACAATCATGGACGTGGTTGTTATTATCAGAGTCTCTGGTTATTATAATAATGATCGTAGTTGTTATAATCATGGTCGTGGTTGTTATAATCATGGTCGTGATAGTTATAATCATAGTTGCTGTTGTTATAATCATGGTCGTGGTTGTTATAATCATAGTCGTGTGATTGTTATAATCCTAGTCGGCTGGGTTCGGCACTATGGTCGGGTTGTTATATTCATGGTCGTGCTTGTTATAACCATAGTCGTGGCTCTTATAATCATGGTCGTGAGTGTTATAATCATGTTCGTGGTTGTTATAATCATGGTCGTGGCTGTTATATTCATGGTCATGCTTGTTATAATCATTGGCGTGGTTGTTATAATGGCGGTCTTTGTTGTTATAATCATGGTCGTGGTTTTTAAGTGATCATTGTCGTGGTTGTTATTATCGTAGTCGTGGTTGTTATAATCATGGTCGAGTGTTATAATCGTGGTCGTGGTTGTTATAATCATGGTCGGTTGTTGGTAATCATGGTCGGGTTGTTATAATCATGTTCGTGGTTGTTATAACTATATTCGTGGTTGATGTAATCTGGCGTTCGTGGTTGTTATATTCATGGTCGTGGCTGTTATAATCATGGTCGTAGCTGTTATTATCATAAATGTGGTTGTTTTTTAATCATGGTCGTGGCTGTTATAACTGGCGATCGTTTCTTTGATATAATCATGGTCGTGGTTGTTATAATCATGGTCGTGGTTGCTACATCGAAGTCGGCTAAGTATAATCATGGTTGTGGTTGCTATAATCATGGCCGTGATTGTTATAATCATGGTCGTGGTTGTTTTATCATAGCCGTGGTTGTTATAATCACGGCTGTTATTATCAGTCTTGGTTGTTATAATCATAGTCGCAGTTGTTATAATCATGGTCGTGGTTCTTATAATCATGGTCGTGGTTGTTTTAATCAAGGTCGGGTTGTTATAATCATGGTCGTGGTTGTTATAATCATGGTCGGGTTGTTAATATCATAGTCGTGGTTGCTATAATCATGGTCGGTTGCTATAATCATGGTCGTGGGTGATATAACCCATGGTCGTGGTTGTTATTATCATAAATATGGTTTCGTTATATAATCATAGTCGTGGGTTGTAATAATCATGGTCGGGTTGTTATAATCATGGTCCTGGTTGATATAATCATGATCGTGGTTGTTATAATCAGAGTCGAGGTTATTATTATCACGGGTCGTGGTTGTTGGCTATCATAGTCGTGGTTGTTATAATCATAGTCGGGTTGCTATAATCATGGTCGGGTTGTTATAATCATGGTCGTGGTTTTTATAATCAAGGTCGTGGTTGTTTTAATGGCGTCGTGGTTGTTATAATCATATTCGTGGTTGATATAATCTTGGTCTTGGTTGTTATAACTATATTCGTGGTTGTTATAATCATAGTCGTAGTTGTTATAATCATGGTCGTGGTTGTTTTAATCATGGTCGTGGTTGTTATAATCAGTGTCGCGGTTGTTATAATCATGTTCGTGGTTGTTATAATCATAGTCGGGTTGTTATAATCATAGTCGTGGTTGTTATAACTCGCTGGTCGTGGTTGTTTTAATCATGGTCGGTTACATAAATCAGTGTCGCGGTTGTTATAAATCTGCGTCGCTGTTATAATCATAGTCGGTTGTTATAATCAGTTTCATGCTGTTATAGTCATGGTCGTATTGTTTTAACTAAAGTCGTGGTTGTTATATTCAGTGTCGTGGTTAGTTTAATCATGGTCGTGGTTGTTATAATCAGTGTCGCGTTGTTATAACTGGGCGACGTGGTTGTTTTAATCATGGTCGGCTGTTATAAACGCACGCTGCTGTTATAACAATCATGGTCGTGGCTGTTTTTAATCATGGTCGGCTGTTATAATCAGTGTCGCGGCTGTTATAATCATGTTCGTGGTTGTTATAATCATAGTCGTGGTTGTTATAATCATAGTCGTGGTTGTTATAATCATGGTCGTGGTTGTTTTAACTGGCGGTCGGGTTGTTATAATCAGTGCGTCGCGGTTGTTATAACTCATGGTCGTGGTTGTTATAATCATGGTCGGCTGTTACAATCATGGCCGGTTGTTATAATCATAGTCGTGATTGTTATAACCTAGTCGTGGTTGCCAAGTAACTTCATGGTCGTGGCTGTTATATTCATGGTCGTGCTGTTATAATCATAGTCGTGGCTCTTATAATCATGGTCGTGAAAAGCTATAACTATGGTCGGTTGTTATAACTGGGCGGTCGGTTGCTATAACCGCGGTCGTGGCTTTATATTCGCGGTCGTGCTTGTTATAATCATTGGCGGTTGTTATAATCATGGTCTTGTTGTTATAATCATGGACGTGGCTGTTATGATCATTGCCGTGGCTGTTATTATCGTAGTCGGCTGTTGCAACTACGGGCTCTGGCGCAAGTTATAACTATGGTCGTGGTTGTTATAATCATGGTCGTGGTTGTTATACCTGCGATCGTGGTTGTTATTACTGGCAGTCGGGTTGTTAAAATCATGGTCGTGGCTGTTATAATTATGGCCGTATTGTTATAACTGGCGGTCGGCTGTTATAATCATGGTCGTGGTTGTTGGCAACTGGCGGTCGGGTTGGTACATCATAAATGGGCTGTTATAATCATGGTCGTGGTTGTTATAATCGTGGTCGTGGTTGTTATATTCATGGTCGTGGTTGTTATCATCATAGTCGTGGTTGTTATAATCATGAACGTGGTTGGTATAATCATGGTCGTGGTTGTTATAATCTTGGTCCTGGTTGATATAATCATGGTCGTGGTTGTTATAATCATAGTCAAGGTTATTATAATCACTGTCGTGGTTGTTATAATCATAGTCGTGGTTGTTATAATCATGGTCGTGGTTGTTATAATCATGGTCGTGGTTGTTATAATCATGATCGTGGTTGTTTTAATCATGGTCGTGGTTGTTATAATCATATTCGTGGTTGTTATAATCATGGTCTTGGTTGTCGTGGTTGTTATAATCATATTCGTGGTTGTTATAATCATGGTCGTGGTTGTTATATTCATGATCGTGGTTGTTATAATCATAGTCGTGGTTGTTATAATCATGGTTGTGGTTGTTATAATAATGGTCGTGGTTGTTATAATCATAGGCGTGGTTGTTACAATCCTGGTTGTGGTTGTTTTAATCATGGTCGTGGTTGTTACAATCATGGTAATCGTTGTTATAATCAGTGTCGCTGTTGTTATAATCATGGTCGTTGTTGTTATATTCATAGTCGTGGTTGTTATAATCATGGTCGTGATTGTTATAATCATAGTCGTGGTTGTTATAGTCATGGTCGTGGTTGTTATAATCATGGTCGTGAGTGTTATAATGATGGTCGTGGTTGTTATAATCATGGTCGTGGTTGTAATAATCATGGTCTTTGTTGTTATAATCATGGTCGTGGTTGTTATGATCATTGTCGTGATCGATATAATCATAGTCTTGGTTGTTATAATCATGGTCGTGAGTGTTATAGTCATGGTTGTGGTTGTTATAATCATGGTCGTGTTTGTTATAATCATGGTCGTGGTTGTTATAATCATGGTCGTGGTTGTTATAATCATGGTCGAGGTTGTTATAATCATGGTCGTGGTTGTTATGATCATAGTCGTGGTTGTTTTAATCATGGTCGTGGTTGTTATAATCAGTGTCTCGGTTGTTATAATCATGGTCGTGGTTTTTATAATCATAGTCGTAGTTGTTATAATCATGGTCGTGGTTGTTACAATCATGGTCGTGGTAGTTATAATCATGGTCGTGGTTGTTTTAATCATGGTCGTGGTTGTTGTAATCATTGTCGCGGTTGTTATAATCATGGTCGTGGTTGTTATAATCAGTGTCGCGGTTGTTATAATCATGGTCGTGGTTGTTATGATCATAGTCGTGGTTGTTATGCTCATTGTCGTGGTTGTTATAATCATAGTCGTGGTTGTTACAATCATGGTCGTGGTTGTTATAATCATGATCGTGGTTGTTATAATCATGGTCGTGGTTGTTATAATCATGGTCGTGGTTGTTATAATCATGGTCGTGGTTGTTATTATCATAGTCGTGGTTGTTTTAATCTTGGTCGTGGTTGTTATAATCAGTGTCGCGGTTGTTATAATCATGGTCGTGGTTGTTTTAATCATTGTCGTGGTTGTTATAATCATGGTCGTGGTTGTTACAATCATGGTCGTGGTTGTTATTATCAGAGTCGTGGTTATTATAATCATGATCGTGGTTGTTATAATCATGGTCGTGGTTGTTATAATCATGGTCGTGATAGTTATAATCATAGTTGCCGTTGTTATAATAATGGTCGTGGTTGTTATAATCATGTTCGTGGATGTTATATTCATGGTCGTGGTTGCTATATTCATAGTCGTGGTTGTTATAATCATATTCGTGATTGTTATATTCATGGTCGTGGTTGTTATAATCATGATCGGGGTTGTTTTAATCATGGTCGTGGTTGTTATAATCATATTCGTGGTTGTTATAATCATGGTCTTGGTTGTTATAATCATATTCGTGGTTGTTATATTCATGGTCGTGGTTGTTATATTCATAGTCGTGGTTGTTATAATCATGGTCGTGGTTGTTATAATCATGGTCGTGGTTGTTATAATCATGGTCGTGGTTGTTATAATAATGGTCGTGGTTGTTATAATCATATTCATGGTTGTTATAATCCTGGTCGTGGTTGTTATAATCATGGTCGTGGTTGTTATAATCATGGTCATCGTTATAATCAGTGTCGCGGTTGTTATAATCATGGTCGTGATTGTTTAATCATAGTCGTGGTTGTTATAATCATGGTCGTGGTTGTTATAATCATGGTCGTACTTGTTATAATCATGGTCGTGGTTGTTATAATAATGGTCGTGGTTGTTATAAACATGGTCGTGGTTGTTATATTCATGGTCGTGCTTGTTTTAATCATAGTCGTGGTTGTTATAATCATGGTTGTGAGTGATATAATCATCGTCGTGGTTGTTATAATCATATTCGTGGTTGTTATAATCATGGTCGTGGTTGTTATAATCATGGTCGTGGTTGTTATTTTCATAGTCGTGGTTGTTATAATCATGGCCGTGGTTGTTATAATCATGGTCGTGGTTGTTATAATCATGGTCGGTTATAATCATGGTTTGTTATAATCATGGTCGTGGTTGGTAATCATGGTCGTGGTTGTTACAATCATGGTCGTGGTTGTTATTATCATAGTCGTGGTTATTATAATCATGGTCGTGGTTGTTATAATCATGGTCGTTTTTGTTATAATCATGGTCGTGGTTGTTATAATCATGGTCGTGGTTGTTATTATCATAGTCGTGGTTGTTATAATCATGGTTGTGGTTGCTATAATCATGGTCGTGGTTGTTATAATCATAGTTGTGGTTGTTATTATCATAGTCGTGGTTGTTATAATCATGGTTGTGGTTGCTATAATCATGGTCGTGGTTGTTATAATCATGGTCTTTGTTGTTATAATCATGGTCGTGGTTGTTATAATCAAGGTTGTGGTTGTTATAATCATGGTCATGGTTGTTATAATCATGGTCGTGGTTTTTATTATCATTGCCGTGGTTGTTATAATCATGGTCGTGGTCGTTATAATCATGGTCGTGGTTGTTATAATCATGATCCTGGTTGTTAGTATCATAGTCGTGGTTGTTATAATCATGGTCGTGGTCGTTATAATCATAGTCGTGGTTGTTATAATAATAGTCGTGGTTGTTATAATCATGATCCTGGTTGATATAATCATGGTCGTGGTTGTTATAATCATAGTCGAGGTTATTATAATCACGGTCGTGGTTGTTATTAACATAGTCGTGGTTGTTATAATCATGGTCGTGGTTGTTATAATCATGATCCTGGTTGATATAATCATGGTCGTGGTTGTTATAATCATGATCCTGGTTGATATAATCATGGTCGTGGTTGTTATAATCATAGTCTAGGTTATTATAATCACGGTCGTGGTTGTTATTAACATAGTCGTGGTTGTTATAATCATGGTCGTGGTTGTTATAATCATCGTCGTGGTTGTTATAATCATGGTCGGGGTTGTTATAATCAAGGTCGTGGTTGTTTTAATCATGATCGTGGTTGTTATAATAATATACTTGGTTGTTATAATCTTGGTCTTGTTTGCTATAATCATATTCGTGGTTGTTATAATCATGGTCGTGGTTGTTAAAATCATAGTCGTGGTTGCTATAATCATAGTCGTGGTTGTTATAATCATGGTCTTGGTTGTTTTAATCATGGTCGTGGTTGTTATAATCAGTGTCGCGGTTGTTATAATCATGGTCGTGGTTGTTATAATCATAGTCGTGATTGTTATAATCATAGTCGCCGTTGTTATAATCATGGTCGTGGTTGTTATAATCATAGTCGTGATTGTTATAATCCTAGTCGTGGTTGTTATAATTATGGTCGTGGTTGTTATATTCATTGTCGTGCTTGTTATAATCATAGTCTTGGCTGTTATAATCATGGTCGTGAGTGTTATAATCATAATCGTGGTTGTTATAATCATGGTCGTGGTTGTTATAATCATGGTCGTGGCTGTTATATTCATGGTCGTGCTTGTTATAATCATAGGCGTGGTTGTTATAATCATTGTCGTGGTTGTTATAATCATGGTCGTGGCTGTTATAATCATAGTCATGGTTGTTATAATCTTGGTCGTGATTGTTATAATCATGGTCCTGGTTGTTATAATCATGGTCCTGGTTGTTATAATCATGGTCCTGGTTGTTATAATCATGGTCATGGTCGTGATACTTACAGTATCTAATATACTATAAGAAGGAATAGAATAAAGGTTAGAATAATTAGTTAAAGAAATAAATATTCGCCATAAGGAGAGGTTAAAATAAAAAAAATAAAATATTATGGATCACCGATGATCATTCCAAGATAATTTATGTTATGAAGAGAAGTGACCTTGATTCTGGTTAGATTAGTCACCATCTGCTTAAGTCATCACCTGTGTTAAGTCATCATAGTCATCATCTACGTTAGTCAGTTTTAGGCCCATCTCACATGACTGACCGACCATCGACGTTCTTTCCATGCGAGGGTGTTCGTTTTCAATGCGTCTTATTATTTACGCTGGTGGATGTAAGACCTCCTACCCTCACTGACGCAGCTATGGTCAATTTGGTGTTATTCTTGTTTATAAATGCCTTCTAATCTGTCTCAAGTCTATCCGTCCTGTCTATTGCCTTCCCAACTCTCTGTTCGTCTGCGTGGTGTTTGAATGTAAGCCCGTCTTTACTAATGTGAACCAGTCAGTCAGCTGTCTGCCTGTCATGTTAGTTGCCATATTGTCTATTTGTGCATGTATGAATCTGTCTATTTTTGTCAACCTCCTGTCTATTGTAGTCATCTTCTCCATGCATTCCTGTTATTATCTTTTTATCAATTCAATTTTTTCAATTTCAATTGTTTATTCCTTGATAGAGGAAGCGGGATCCTAGTGCTGTCACTAGGTACCCCTGTACAATGAGACCAGAAGCATCTGACAAGTGTGACAAGTATATACAGTATAAATATTATAAAGGGGCTTACTAAAGCCTAAGGAAGGAAGGATGTTCCTTTAAGACATAATCATTGTTATTTACAAAATATCTGGCCAGTATGGGGAGGATAATCGTGTCTCCGTCAGGGGGTCGTGGAGTGGTGGTCCAGCAGGCGTCACGAAAGCGTTGTGTGTGGGGACATCTTAGGAGGTAGTGGATAAGGGTGCTGCTGTCGGGTCTTCTGCATAACGCACAAGAGCATTGCTCTGGGGATGCGGGGATACCAATCTCCCAAGCAAAGTCATACCCAATGATGATACGGGCAGCAATCACGTCCCCTTTCCGCGACCCTTGAGAGGTCAGGAAGTATACGGAGGACATCGTACCAGGTGGGCGGGGAGTCCAGGGGGATGGCTGCTTCCCGAGCTTCTCTCTGTTTGCAGCATCTTTTTATCTCTTCTCCTTTTCCACCCACAGGAATAAGTATACACTGTAGCTGTAAGGTCGTCTGGTAACTGCGCATCCAGACGCATGATGAAACTCAGCTCCCCCCCCCACCTGTTATCTCGAACTATTTTCTGTTTCCCCTTCTTTATTTATTCTTCTATTTGCCCATCTTCCTTCCTTTAATAATCCAAACAACATTAAAAAAAAGCAGGCTAAGAAAAAAAGTGGGGGGAGGAGGAGGGAGCCGTACGATAACTGCAATCGTGGGCTGGGTGCGCCAAGTCCACAGACTTGCATCGTTTTTCAGCGTAAATAAAATGGTTATGTAATGGCTTCCTAAAGAAACCATCGATATGGGAGCAGGTTTGTTCCACTGTACGAATTTTTTGCGATTTTTCCACCAAGTTTGATGAAAAACGATTGTGCAGTTTCGGCTGCCCAGAGCAGACACACACACACACACACACACGCCTAGCACTATAGTATATCAGATAAGACCTCTGCACTCTTATTACTTTCACTTCTAGATATAAAACCTAATACTCTGTTTGCCTTATTTCGAACATTAACGCACTGTTTTCTAGGCCGTAGGTCCGGGCTTACAAGTACCCCTAAGTCTCTTTCACAAGTCGACTTTTCTAGGTTGATGTTGTTAAGGCTGTATACATTGACAGTATTTGTTCTTCCAATATTAAGTCCGCTGCACTTGCTGGTGTTGAATTTCATTTGTCATTTTTCTGACCACTCCAGCAGTATATTTAAATCCTCCTGTAGTGCATTTGCATCCTGCCCTGAATTAATCTGCCGCCCTATTTTGGTGTCATCCGCAAACTTGCTTATGTCACTGCTGATCTCAGTATCTAGATCGCTTATGTAGATTATGAACAAGAGTGGGCCTAGTACTGACCCCTGGGGAACCCCACTGGTTACACAGCCCCACTCAGATTTAACATCATCTACGCTGACTCTCTGCGTTCTATCGGTGAGCCATGATTTTATCCAATATAAAACTTTCCCCTCGATACCATGAGCCTTAACTTCTCTCAGAAGCCTCTGATGCGGTACTCTGTCAAATGCTTTGCTGAAGTCTAAGTAAATAACATCGTAATTTTCGTCATTATCTACTACCTCGAAGACTTTCCTAAAAAACGTCAGCAGATTTGTTAAACAAGATTTTCCCTTTGTAAACCCATGTTGAGAGTCGTATATTAATTTGCTTTTCTGTGAATGCGATCAGATGCTATTTGCTATAATTGATTCAAGAAATTTCCCCAGTACTGACGTCAAACTGATCGGCCGGTAATTTGACGCTGATGCTCTGTCTCCCTTTTTGAATATGGGTACTACATTTGCCTGTTTCCACAAGTCTGGCACAACTCCCGTGTCTAATGATTTAGTAAATATATTTACAAGGGGTCCGCTAATCTGTTCCCTACACTCTTTCAAGGCTCGAGGGAAAATTTCATCCTGCCCTGGGGATTTTGTCTTCTTTAATTTATTTATCCTCTTAAGAACATCCACTTTTCTGATAGTGATATTCTTTAATTTCTCTTCTTCCTTTCTCCTAAATATCAGTTCCACCTCTGGAATTTCCTCGTGAATTTCTTCTGTGAAAGCTGATAAAAAGTAGCTGTTCAATGCTTTGCTTATTTCTTCACTGTCATCGATCACTTCCTCCCCCCTTGACTTTAAAGGCCCAACTTTGTCCTTGACCTTTGTTCTATATACCTGGAAAAATCTCTTGGGATTCGCCTTGGATTCTCTTGCTATCCTGATTTCGTAGTCCCTCTTTGCTTTCCTTACATTTTTCTTAACATTCCTAGATAGTTCATTATAACTATTTCTGAGATGCTCCTCCCCTTCTTTTAATTTCTTATAAATTCCTTTCTTTATTTCTATTTCATGTTTAAGTTTTCTGGTCATCCACCTTGGCTCATTCTTATTTAACCTAATTTTTCTGTATGGTATATTTTGTTCTTGTGCTTTACGTAGTATACTAGTGAATATATTATAGTCATGACCAATTGTTGTGTCATATGTGACCTCACCCGTTCCTCCCGGGGACTGACCTGACTGTTCTCAGGTGACCTCACCTAGGTACCTTCTTAACCCCTGATAATCCACCAATCGGAAGTTTGGGATTCTGACCATATTGTCATTGTTTTTCGTTTCCCAATTTTGGGTGAACCTGATTTCTCTGTGATCACTGTTTCCTAGTTCTTCCCCTACTGTGACATCTCTGATAATATTTTCTTTATTTGTTAATAGTAGGTCTAATATATTGTCACCTCTAGTAGGTTCTGTAATTAGTTGTTTAACAAAATTGTCCTATACAGCGTCTAGGAAGTCTTCAGATTCATAGTCACCTACAATGTTGTCCCAATCAATATTTCTGAAGCTGAAATCCCCCATAATGCACAGGTTGTTATATTTTGCTGCCCTACTCATTTCCTGCCATGTGGGCTGAGCTGCTTCTTCTCAAGACTTGGGGGGCCTGTAAATCACTCCCATAATTATTTTATCTCTTACTTCCGTAATTTCTACCCATACAGACTCGGTTCCTATTTCACCCTTTATTGAATTATTAATACAACATTTTAATGTGTCCCTGACGAAGAGTGCGACGCCTCCCCCCTTCCTACCTTCCCTGTCCTTGTAAAAAATGTTGTACCCTTCTATGTGGTACTCTGATAAAAAAAAATTTGCTAGCCAGATTCATCCAAGTTTCGGTGATTGCTATGACGTCTACATTCTCGGTACATACAACCGCTCTCAGCAAGTCTATTTTATTTCTAACGCTCCCACTGTTTGTATAGTATACATTTAAACCTACTCTTCCTTGGTCCTGTTTTGCCCCTTGTCCTGAGTAACCAATTTTACCTGCTTGTCTTTTGACTCCCACTTACCCCGACCTCTCTCTACTGGCGAAACCTCCCCTTTGGAGTGACAATTTCACGCTCCAGGGATGCAAACAACGTCTTTACTCCCGTCCGAGACAAGTGTACTCCGTCACGACTGTACAGGTAGTCGTTGCCATAGAATGGTTGCCAGTTATCAATGAATGCCCAACCATTGTTTGCACAATGTTTGTCCAGTCGGCAATTTATAGCAATTGCCCTGGACAGCCATTCACGACCAACCCCTCTTCTAGGCAAGACACCACATACTATGGGGATCCGTCCCCTATCTCTAACCTTCCCCAGCGCCTCCCTATACCTCTTGAAAAGTTCCTCACTCCTAACCTTTCCTATGTCGTTTCCTCCCACACTAAGACACACTACTGGATTGGTACCCTCCCCTGACAAAACCCAATCTATCCTCTCAGCTACATGCCCTATCCCAGCCCCAGGAAAACACACCCTAGTCCTACGTTTCCTATCTCTTGCACAAAAAGTCCTATCTAAAAACCTCACCTGGCTGTCCCCAACTACCACGACCTTACCACTGGGCAGGGTTTGAACGACTGCCCTTTACTCTCCTGGCACCACACTCTCCTGCCTCTTCTCTTCCTCGTCCTTCCTCTTCTCTTCCCCGCCA
>NW_024722227.1:13485008-13632508 GCF_018991925.1 Homarus americanus
CACACACACACACACACACATTTAACATGATATCCCCCATCCTGAACACACACACACACACACACACACACATTTAACATGATATCCACCATCCTGAACACACACACACGCACACACACACAGCATCACGCCCACACACGTATAGAAAGTGTATGATGTTGTAGGGTGGGTGAGGGAAGGGGGGAACAGTAATTTTGATAATCATACTTTTTTTTCGTCTGAACCGTTAAGTAAAATCCTAAAATGAGAGTTTATGTTATTCGAATACGGTGATTACCCTCTCTACTGCTGCTTAGTGACGCCAAGAGGTAAGGGTTCTCGGGTGTCTATATGAAACTGTACCAGAAAAAGTAAATATGAATAAATAAGCATATATGTTTAGGTTGTTAAGGTGATGTTTGAGCCAGGTTATATATAAGGCCTCTAGTTGAAATTTAACGATTGCTTGGACCCCCCCTCCCCCACCCCCTCTTTATGCCGTAGACTATAAGCTTTTCGTGTAAAATGTATTTAAACATATTAATTATCATAATAAATTGTATGTCTATATTTATCAATGTATCCATATAATACATAAATTAGATCTACAAGGAGCTTCTTAATTCTTAAAATAGGCTATATTTACTTTTGGATGTAAACCCTGTTACGTCACTCGTACATAATTTTTAAGTCTATATGAATTACCAGTTTTAGTCCAGTTTGTTGAACCAGTGTAAAGGTTGATGTTGCTTAAGTGTTACATAATATATACTCGTCTTTGACACTACACTCAGACCCTTACAGCCAAACGAATATATAAGATTTTAGTGTCACAACAAGCACTCAACATTATTCCTACTTGTACACTCCTCAGTACTGTAATATGATATCAACACCACATCTACCTGCTACCTTTTAAGATGACTCTTACGACTTCAACAGCAACTCCTCACCACTACTCCTTCACAAGTCGTCAACTCCGGGCTCACACACTCTTTCAACCAACAAACGTAAGAAAAAGATGAGAGAGAGAGAGAGAGAGTCATCATCCATACATATCTTCATCACCTCTTTCTTTACAGAACTTCAGCCAGGCGCCATCACTCCCCAGCCCCCAGCTTCTCCCTTCTGGACCTAATGTTAACATCCAGCAGCAACAAGACACCTGCAGTGCCTCCAGTCGGAAGTGTCCTCAGCTTCCTGGCACGTTCTGCGTCCCTAGAAGCATCGATTGTAGTGCTATAAGTGAGTCCTTCTGCTGATATTGATGGAACGATCTAATATTGGATTTTAAAGCGCGAAGAAAATACTGTAGATGAATCGCAAATATATGAGGTTAATTTATTTACGGAAATAAATTGTTAAGTTCGTGTAGCTCAAATATGTGTACAACTGTCATTCAGAACTCGCTGATTTTGATAAATATAAATGTTCTTCAAAGTATAAAATCAGTCACATCTAATATAAAAAGAATCGAATCGTATATACCACAGTTTTTATTTTCTTCACTTGCCTTATGCCTGCCTAAGTAAAGCTTAAAAAAACCTCGGTAACGCCGCGTTGATTTCGGTTATCTTTACAAATTGGGCAAAGTTTTGCAGGATATACAGACAAATACAATTCCTTAACAGATTCTTTTTTCCATTTTTAAAATTTTGAACAGCATTTACACGACTCATCTTTTCTGGTGGTACACCTCTCGATATCTTTCCATTGCAGTACTGTGATGTTCATAACGATGCTTCTTCTCGGGATATCTACAATTAAACAAATCCACTTACTGCACTATACAGTACATTAGAGATCATTCTCAAAACCACGGCCACAACACAAGAAAATAGGACTAAAATTTTACGCACAGCAAAATTTGATTCTAGTTGATTTATTAAAAAAATAAATACTCAACAGTGACGTTGAGTGCTGAAGTAACTTTATGGTTTCTGACGTGTAGCACCTCTATATTTCTGTTAACAAGATATTCTAATGTTTTTATTATATTTGTCATTTTTACAAGTGTTTCATTTCAATTTACGTGATCTTAGATTAATCGGGATTATTCTAAAACATAAAAATTTTACTTTTTATCTCTGTTGATTGAATCTATATGGAGTTAAGATTTACTCAATATATTTCTACAGGTTACAGTTTCACTTAATATCATAACATTAGAAACAAGAGGTTTTGGCAGCCATATTTTCTTACTTATGAATATTTCTGTTTATTCTAATCGTCACTAGTATAATATAAAGTTATCGCAGAAATATGTTTGTAATGCGCAGCAGAGTTGTAGACTACCATACTGCTGATATTTCTCTCATAACTTATTTATTGTTCTATAGTTTTGGTTCACTTGTCCACAAAATAGTAAACATATTTGATAAGTGACACATTCCGATGGTTCCTACTTCACAGGTTCAGGGCAGAAGTGCAGGATGCCGGCAGGGTTTGGATACACATCCAACGTCCTGATGTGTGGAAATGGCTCGCCCCCGGGAATCAGGTTGGTGCTGGGAGAGATGGGAAAATGGAGTGAGGGGCAGGGGGGGAAGGGGGGAGGCTCTGTTGTAAAAAGGGGGAGGAGTGGTGTGTTGTGTTGTAAGGGGAGAAGAGTGGTGTGTTGTATTGTGAGGGTGAGGAGTGGTGTGTTGTGTTGTGAGGGGGAGAAGGAGTGTTGTGTTGTGAGGGGGAGGCGAAGTGGTGTGTTGTGTGGTGAGGGGGAGGAGCAGTGGTGTGTTGTGTTGTGAGGGGAGGAAGAGTGGTGTGTGTGTGTTGTGAGGGGGAGAAGGGAGGGTGTTGTGGTTGTGGAGGGTGGAGGGAAGAGTTGTGTGTTGTGTTGTGAGAGGAGAAGGAGTGGTGTGTTGGTGGTGAGGGGAGGAGGGTGGTGTGTTGTGTAGGTGAGGGGAGGAGGGGGTGTTGTGTTGTGAGGAGGAGGGGAGGAGAGGTGTTGTGGTGTGAGGAGGAGGAGGAAGGGAGGTTGTGTTGTGAGGAGGAGGAGGAGGAGGAGTGTGAGTTGTGGAGGAGGAGGAGGAGGAGAGTGGTGTGTTGTGTTGTGGGAGGAGGAGGAGTGGTGTGTTGTGTTGGAGGGGAGGAGGAGGGTGGGTTGTGTTGTGAGGGGAGGAGAGTGGTGGTTTTGGGTGAGAGGAGGAGAGTGGTGTGTTGTGTTGTGAGGGGAGGAGGAGAGGTGTGTGTTGTGTTGTGAGGGGAGGAGGTGTGGTGTGTTGTGTTGTGGGAGGAGGAGGAGAGTGGAGGTTGTGTTGGGAGGAGGAAGAGAGGGTGTGTGTGTTGAGGAGGAGGAGGAGGAGTGTGTGTTGTGTTGTGAGGGAGAGGAGGAGAGTGGTGTTTGTCGTGAGGGGAGGAGTGGTGTGGATGTTGTGAGGGAGGAGAGTGGTGTGTTCTGTTGTGAGGCGAGGAGGAGTGGGTTGTGTCTGATGGGGAGAGTGGTGTGTTGGTGTTGGGAGGAGGGAGCGTGTTTGTGTTTTGAGGGAGGACGAGTGGTGGGTCGTGTTGTGAAGAGGAGGAGGAGGTGTGGTGTGTTGTCTGTGTCAGGTTGTGAGGAGGAGGAGAGTGGAGGTTGTGAGCGGGAGAAGGAGTGTTGTGTGAGGAGGGGGGGAGAGTGGTGTGTGTGTGAGGGGAGGGAGAGTGGTGTGGGGTGTGAGGAGGAGGAGGAGGAGGGGAGAGGGGTGGTTGTAGTGAGGGGGAGAAGGAGTTGTGTGTTGTGTTGTGAGGGGAGGAGGAGAGGGTGTGAGAGGAGAGAAAGGAGAGTGGTGTGTTGTGTTGGGTTATGTTGGGTTGTGTTGTGATGAGGGAGGAGAGTGGTGTGTTAGGTGTGAGGGGGGGGAGGAGGAGGTCTTGGGGAGAGAAGAGGGGGGAGGGAGGAGAGTGGTGTGATGTGATGTGTCAAGGGTAGGAGGAGAGGTGTGTGGGTTGTGAGGGGAGAAGGGAGAGGTTAGTGTTGTGAGGGGAGGAGAAAATGGTGTGTTATGTTGTGAGGGGGAGGAGAGAGTGGTGTGTGTGGTGAGGGGAGGAAGAGGAGAGTGGTGTGTTGTGGTGTGTTGTGAGGAAGGAGGAGGAGATTGGTGGTTGTGTTGTGGAAGGGAGAAGAGGAGAGTAGTGTGTTAGCCAGGTTGTGAGGGGGGGAGGAGGAGAGTGGTGTGTTGTGTTAGGGGAGAAGAGGATATTGTTGTGTTGTGTTGTGAGGGGGGGAGAAGAGATATTGTTGTGGTGTTAGGTGAGGAGGGAAGAGGATAGTGGGGTTGTGTGGGGGGAGGAGGAGCATTGTGTTTTGTTGTGAGGGGGAGAAGAGGAGAGTGTTGTGTTGTGCAGGAGTCTGAGGGAGTGTAGGTTAGGTTGGGTGAGGGGGAAGGAGGAGGATGGTGTGCTGGGTTGTGAGGGGGAAGGAGAGAGTGGTGTGTTGTGTTGTGTTGTGAGGGGGAGAAGAGGATATGGTTGTGTTGTGGAGGAGGAGAAGAGGGATATGTGTTGTGGGGGGAGGAGAGTATTGTGGTTTTGTTGTGAGGGGAAGGAGGAGGTGGTGTTGTGAGGGGGAAGGAGGAGAGTGGTGTGTTGTGTTGTGAGGAGGAAGAGGAGAGGTTGTGAGGGGGAAGGAAGAGAGTGGTGTGTTTGGAGGAGGGGAAGGAGGAGAGTGGTGTGTTTTGTGAGATGGAAGGAGGAGAGTGGTATGTGAGGTTAGGAAGGGAAGAGGAGAGGGTGTGGGGTTGTGAGGGGGAGGAGGAAAGTGGTGTGTTGTATTTGAGGGGAGAAGATGATAGAGTTGTGTGCTGTGAGGGAGGGGAGAGAGTGTTGTGTTGTGTTGTGAGGGGGAGGAGAAAAGGTTGTAGGGGGAGGAGTAAAGTAAGTTATGAGGGGGCAGGAGTGGTTGTGGAGGGTAGAAGAGGAGAGTGGTGTGCTGTGTTGTGAGGGGGGAAGGAGGAGAGGATGTTGTCTTGTGAGGGGAAGGAGAGTGGTGGGTTGTGAGGGGGAAGAGAGAGTGGTTTGGTTGTGTTGTGAGGGGAGGAGCGGAGTAGTTGTGGAGAGGAAGAGGAGAGTCGTGGCTTGTTGTGAGAGGGAGGAGAGGATGTTGTGATTTGGTGGGGGAGAGGAGATTGGTGTGTTGTGTTGTGAGGGAGGAGGAGGAGAGGTGTTGTGTGGGGGAGGGGTGTAAGGTGAGGGGAGTGGTGTGTTGTGTTGTGAGGGGAGGGAGTGGTGTGTTGTGTTGTGAGAAGGGAAGGAGGAGATGGTGTGGGGATGTGGTGTGGGGGGAGGAGGGTGGTGTGTTGTGTTGTGAGGGGGAGTGGTGTGTTGTGAGGGGGGAGGAGAGGGTGTGTTGTGTTGTGAGAAGGAAGGAGGAGAGGGTGTAAGGTGATGGGTGGGGGAGGAGGGTTGAGGGGAGAGGGGGGAGTAAGATGTGAGGGAGGAGGGTGTGGTTGTGTTGTGTTTTGAGGACGGAAGAGGAGAATTGTGTGTTTGTTTTGTGGGGGGATTGTACAGGTTGTGAAGGAGGAGAGGAGTAAAGGTGAGGAGGGAGAGTGGTGTGTTGTGTTGTGGAGGGGAGGAGGAGAGTGGTGTGTTGTGTTGTGGAGAGGAAGAGGAGAGTGGAAGCAGGAGGGAGGAGGTGTGATGTGTGTTGGGGAGGAGGAGAGAGTAAGAGATGGTGTGTTGTGTGGGGAGGGAGGGAGAGGGGTTGTGTTGAGGAGGAGGAGGAGAGCAAGGAGAAGTGTGTTGTGTTGTGAGGGGAGGAGAGTGTGAGTTGTGTTGGGAGGGAGAGACGAGGTTAGGCTGTGAGGGTGAGAAGGAGTTGTGAGGTGGGGGAGAAGGAGGAAAGGCTGAGGGGGAGAGGTGTAAGGTTGTTAAGGGAGGAGGGAGAAGGTAAGGGGAAGAGGGTTGCATGGGAGGGGGAGGAGGAGAGTGTGTTGGGGGAGGAGAGTGGTGTGTTGTGGAGGAGGAGAAAAGGAGAGTGGTGTTGCCAGTTGTGTTGAGAGGGGGGAGGAGAGGAAGTCTGGGAGAAGAGGGGAGGAGGAGGGTGTGATGTGATGTGTGAGAAGGGTAGGAGAAAGGAGGGTTGTATGGTGAGGGGAAGAGGTGGAGATGGGGTTAGGAGGAGGAGAAAATGGTGTTTTGTAGGGTTGTAGAGTGTAAGAAAAGGGAGAGGGGAGTGTGTGATAAGTTATGAGGGGGGGTGAGGAGGAAAGTGAAGGTGTGAGGGGGAGGAGAGTAAGGGGTTGTGGAGGGGAGAAAGAGGAAGAGTTGTGTTGTGTGAGGGGGGGAGATGAAAAGTTGTGAAGGTAGGGAGAAGAGGATAGTTGTATTGTGGTGTGGGGAGGAGGAGAGAGTTTTGTTGTGAGGGGAAGGGGAGATGTTGTTATCTGGGGAGGGGGAAGGAGAGAGTGGTGTGTTGTGTTGTGAGGGGAATAGGTGTTGTGTTGTGAGGGGTAGAGGAGAGAGTGTGTTGTGTAGTGAGGAGGAAGAGAAAGTAGTTGTCTGTGTTGGGAGGGGAGGAGGAGGAAAGGTTGTGTTGGGAAGAGGAGAGGGTGTAAGCAGAGGGGGGTGAGGAGAGGTGT
This sequence comes from Homarus americanus, assembly GCF_018991925.1. NCBI lineage: Eukaryota > Metazoa > Arthropoda > Malacostraca > Decapoda > Nephropidae > Homarus > Homarus americanus. Next base: position 13,491,545 of record NW_024722227.1, read on the forward strand.
TGGTGGGGGAGAGGTGTGTTATGAGGGGGGAGGAGGAGGGTGTTGTTAGGTTAGAGGAGGAGGAGTGGAGTGTTGTGTTGTGAGGAGGAGGAGAGTGGTGTGTTGTGGGGGAAGGAGGAGAGTGGTGTGGTGTGTTGTGTTGTGAGGAGAGGATGAGAGTGGTGTGTTGCAAGTAGAGGGGGTGGAGGATAGTGTGTGTTGTGTTGTGAGGGGAAGGAGGAGAGTGGTGTGTTGTGTTGTGAAGGGGGAAGAGGAGAGTGGTGTGTTGTGTTTTGAGGGAGGGAAGAGGGAGATTGGTGTGTTTGTTTTGTGAGGGGGAGGAGAGTGGTGTGTTGTGTTGTGAGAAGGAGGAGGGGTGGTGTGTTGTGTTGTATGGAGGAAGGAGGAGAGTGGTGTGTTGTGTTGTGAGGGGAAAGGAGGGAGTGGTGTGTTGTGTTGTGAGGGAAGGAGGAGAGTGGTGTGTTGTGTTGTGAGGGAAGAGGAGAGTGGTGTGTTGTGTGTTGTATGGGGGAAGGGAGGACAGTGGTGTGTTGTGTTGTGAGGAGGAGAGTGGTATGTTGCAAGTGGAGAGGGGGGGTGGAGGAGGATAGTGTAGTATTGTGTTGTGAGGGAAGAGGGAGAGTGGTGTGTTGTGTTGTGAGGGAGAAGGAGAGTGATGTGTGTGTTGTGAGGGGGAAGGAGGAGGTGGTTTGTTGTGTTGTGTTGTGAGAGGAGTTGCAGAAGTGTTGTCTTGTAGATGAGGAAGGAGGTGGTGTGTTGTGTTGTGAGGGTGGTGAGTTGTGTTGTGAGGGAAGGAGGAGAGTGGTGTGTTTGATGTGGGGGAGGAGAGTGGTGTGTTGTGTTGTGAGGAGGGAAGAGGAGGTGGTGTGTTGTGTTGAGGGGAAGAGGTGGTGTGTTGTTGTGTTTGAGGAGGGTGGAGCGTGGTGTGCTTGTTTTTGTGAGGAGAGTGGTGTGTTGTGTTGTGAGGGAGAGTGGTGTGTTGTTGTTGTGAAGAGGAGAGTGGTGTGTTGTGTTGTGAGGAGAGGTGGTGAGTTGTGTTGTGAGGGGGAAGAGGTGTTGTGTTGTGAGGGGAAGGAGGAGAGTGTTGTGTTGGGTTGTGAGGAGGAGGAGAGTGGTGTGTTGTGTTGAGGGGAGGAGGTGGTGTGTTGTGTTGTAGGGGAGGAAGAGGAGAGTGGTGCGTTGTGTTGTGAGAAGGAGGAGAGTGGTGTGTTTTGTTTTGTGAGGGGGAGGAGAGTGGTTGTTGTCTTGTGTGGAGGAGGAGGAGTGTGTGTTGTGTTGTGAGGGGAAGGAGGAGAGTGGTGTGTGTTGTGATGTGGGGGAGAGTGGTGTGTTGGGTTGTGAGGAGGAAGAGAGAGTGGTGTGTTATGATGTGGGTGGGGAGAGGAGGTGGTGTGTTGTGTTGTGAGGAGGAAGAGGAGAGTGTGTGTTGTGATGTGGGGGGGAGGTGTTGTGTTGTGTGTTGTGAGGAGGAGGAGAGTGGTGTGTTGTTGTGTTGTGAGGAGGAGGAGAGTGGTGTGTGTGTTGTGAGGGAGGAGGAGAGTAGTGTGTTGTGTGTGAGCGCAGGAGGTGTGGTTTGTTGTGTTGTGTTTTGGGAGAGGGAAGAGGAGGTGGTGTGGTGTGTTGTGTGTTTGAGGGAGGGAAGAGGAGAGTGGTGTGTTGTGTTGTGAGAGTGTTGTGTTGTGTTGTGAGGAGGAGGAGAGTGGTGTGTTGTTGTGTTGGGAGGAGAGTGGTGTGTTGTGTTGTGAGGAGGAGGTGGAGAGTGGTGTGTTGTGTTGTGAGAGGGAGGAGGAGTGGTGTGTTGTGTTGTGAGGAGGGTAAGTGTGTTGTGTTGTGAGGGCAGGAGAGTGGTTTGTTGTGTTGTGTTTTGAGGAGGGAAGAGGAGAGTGGTGTGTTGTGTTGTGAGGAGGAGAGGGGAGTGGTGGTGTGTTGTGTTGTGGGGAAGGAGGAGAGTGGTGTGTTTGCAAGTAGGAGGGTGGAGGATAGTGTAGTGTTGTGTTGTGAGGGGAAGGAGTGGTGTGTGTTGTGTTGTGAGGGTGGAAGGGAGAGTGGTGTGTTGTTGTGAGGGGAAGGACACAGGAGAGTGGTGTGTTGTGTTGTGGGGGAGGAAGGGAGAGTGGTGTGTTGTGTTGTGAGGGGGAGGAGGAGAGTGGTGTGTTGTGTTGTGAGGGAAGGAGGAGAGTTGTGTGTGTTGTGTTGTGAGGCGGAAGGAGAAGAGTCGTGTGTTGTGTTGTGAGGAGGGAAGAAAGAGTGCTGTGTTGTGTTGTGTTGTGTGGGAGGAAGAGAAGTGTGTTGTGTTGCGTTGTTGGGGGGGAGCGGAGAGTGGCTGTGTTGAAAGTAGAGGAGGGGGTGGAGGAGAGTTGTGTGTTGTGTTGTGTTGTGTTTTGAGGGGGAGAAGAAGAGAGTGGTGTGTTGTGTTGTGTTGTGTTTTGAGGCGGAGAAGAGGAGAGTGGTGTGTCGTGTTGTGTTTTGAGGGGGGGTATTAGGCGAGTGGTGTAATGTGATGAGAATGGGGGTGAGGGATAGGAGTGAGGACATGAAATAGAGAAGGATAACTCATAGTGCACTGGGTGGCATTATTATGTCGAGGGCCAAGTCATGTTGTAAGGGGGGATTATTAATTTGCTTTAAATATTTATCTATTTAATTATATCTTATTAATACGTAGACATAAGTGTATAGGAGGAGATATTTTGTATTTTATGCAATATATTGTTTTCTGTCTTTTTGTTTCTTTTTCTGTTTTATTATTTATTTTCTATATTTCCTTTTCTTACTTAATGTTTATTTCTTTCAATGTCATTATTTGTTTCTTATAGTTTCTTATTTTACATAAGAAATATAGGAATATAAGAACAACGTAGGAAACTGCAGCGGCCTATTGGCTCCATACCGGGCATTCCTGTTTATACCAACCCTATTGCTCATATGTTATCCAACCTATAAGCCAGCTATTCAGCTATTTGAGTTAATGATGATATTTGCAACTTGTTCCATTCATCCATTACTTGTTTCCAAACCAGTGTTTACTCTATTTCACGCCAAAACCTAAATTTGTCTAATTAAAACCATTGTTAAGAAAGCCTGCTCCTGGTTGATAGTCGGAGTACTCAATGTCCCTTTGTTTAACCCTGCCTTCCACATATACACACTTATCAGGTCGCCCCTCGCTCTACGTCTCTCGAGGGAGTGCAAATTAAGATGCTTTAACCTGTCTCTATACTCTATACTCAAGGTTCCTAATGCCCCGGATTAGTCTTGTCATTCTCCTCTGAATTCTTTCCAAGGATTCTATATCCATTCTGTAATACTGTGACCAGAACTGAACTGCGTAATCCAGGTGTGGTCTCACAAGCTCAAGATACAGTTTTAGGATGACCTCCTTTGTATGAACCTAAGTTCCTTATTAACCTTGTTACGAGCAAAAACACATTGTTTACTTGGCTTAAGGTTCCTACTTATCATTACTCCTAAATCTCTCTCGCAGTCGGATTTCTCTATGGCATCATTGTTCATCTGGTAACTGGTTTCCCTGTTTACATCTCCTATACTGAGTACTTTACATTTGCCCATGTTGAATTTCATCTGCCATTTTTCAGACCATTCGAAAAATTTGCTTAGATCTTCCTGTAGTTTTGTGGAGTCCTCGTCAGATTTAATAACACGTCCTATTTTAGTGTCATCAGTAAATTTGCTTATGTTGCTGTCTATGCCGATATCTATGTCGTTTATGTATATAATAAATAATAATGGTCCAAGTACTGGGCCTTGGGGAACTCCACTAGTGACGGTGCTCCAATGGGACTTAGTGCCATTAATGCTCACTCGCTGTTTCCTGTCCTGTAACCACGCCCTAATCCATTTAAGGATATTACCTTTGATGCCATGTGCTTCTTACCTTTCTAATTAGTCTTTCGTGAGGGACTCTGTCGAAGGCTTTGCTAAAGTCAAGATATACCACATCATAATTGTGCCCCTCGTCCACCGATTCGAAAACTGATGAAAAGAATGTTAATAGATTAGTTAGACATGAACGTCCGCTTGTGAAGCCATGCTGGGAATCATTGATCAATCTGTGCTTCTCCAGGTGATTTCGAATAGATTTTGAAATGAGTGCTTCCAGTAATTTGCCTACTATTGATATTAGACTGATTGGGCGGTAGTTAGAGGATAGTGATCTATCCCCCTTCTTGAAAATCGGTATTACATTCGCTATCCTCCAGGATTCTGGTACTACACCTGTTTTTAAGGACATGTTAAACAACTTTGCTAAGGGCATATTAAGCTCTTCCTTACATGCCTTTAATACTCTGGCAAATATCTCATCGGGACCAGGTGACTTATTAGGCTTTAGTTTGTCTATTTGCTTACTAACATCGTTACTAGTCACTACTATCTCGCTTAATTTGTTTTCTTAACTATCTCTGAATAAAGTCGGTGCCCCGGGTATCATGTTTAAATTTTCGGTGGTGAAAACTGTTGAAAAATATTTATTCAAATTATTGCTCATTTCTCTGTCGTTATCAGTGAGCTCGCTGGTGTCTGACCGTATTGGTCCAATCTTTTCTCGTGTTTTAGTTTCATACATTTGGTAGAATCCTTTGGGGTTTGTCTTCGCCTCCCTTGCTATCCTTACCTCATTATTCCTCTTGGCTTTCCTTATCTCGGTTTTAACCCTACTCGCCAATACCCTATAATAATCCCGGAGGTGAATTTAGCCACGATTTATGCTTGTACCTATAGCCTTCCTTTGGCCAATGATGTTCTTTAATTAATTATTTATCCATTTAGGGTCATTGTTGTCTGATCTGAGTTTTTTGTATGGTATGTTCTGCCTTTGTGCATTAAGTAACTCACTATTTAAATTGTCGTGGAATTCGGCAATCTCAGATCTCGTTATCAGGTCAGTGTCATCTGTCAGGTTCACGGCCAAGCGCGACACCCCCTCTCTCAGCTGCCTCTTTAAACTATCAAAGTTTGCCCTTCTGAAATCTGGGACTTTAATGGAATTCCCTTTACGTCTGACCTGAAAATCTAACTGGAATCTAATTTCTTTGTGATCGCTGTTTGCAAGTTCGTTCTCTACCTCGACATTGCTAATGATGTTATCTCTGTTTGACAGAACTAAATCGAGTATATTATTACCCCGGGTGGGTTCGGTTATAAGTTGACTTAGAAAACAGTCCTGGATCGTCTCGAGAAAATCCTGTGATTCTGAGTTACCTGTAAGGTCAGTCCAATCTATTTGGCCAAGGTTAAAGTCGCCTACTATACAGACTTTGTTGTGTATGGAAGCCCTGCGCATTTCATCCCAGATAAGTCGCTCATTGACTCTATCAAGATTGGGAGGTCTATATATTACTCCTGTGATTAATTTTTCCCTACCGTCGATTAATTCTATCCAAATTGTTTCTGTATTCTGCTCAGTTTTTATTTCCTTATTTATTTCACACTTCAGATTATCCCTAACATAGATTGCTACTCCGCCTCCTTTCCTGGTCTGCCTATCGGTATGGAACAGTTTGTAACCCGCAATTTGGTATTCGACTGGTAACTCACGTGTGTCTTGGTTGATCCATGTTTCAGTGAATGCTATTATATCGATTTTTTCGGTACATACCAAGACCCTAATATCATCCATTTTGTTTCTCATACTTCTACTGTTCGCGTAGTATACATTTAAGTTAGACGTGTCCTGAGTCCTCCCTTTACCGCGTTTAGTTTTAAACTCCCTGTCTAATTTAGTTTTGTCATCATTCCTAACACTATTTCCCTGTAATCTTTCACTTTGTTTACCCGCTTCCACTGCAGTCTCCTCCACCCCCGTGCTCATATGTTCCCCTAGCAGTTCACAGACTTCGATATCTTTTGAACTGCCCCCTCTAGAGCTCCAGCCAGGGTTGCTACTCCATCCCTAGACAGGTGCACCCCATCCCTAGCATAAAGGTCCCTTCTGCCATAGAAGTTGTCCCAGTTGTCAATGAATGTGACTGATATTGACTTGCAATATCTGCCAAGACAGTCGTTGACACCAACTGCCCTTGACAAGCATTCACTGCGAACTCTCCTTCTAGGCAGGACACCGCATGTGATAGGGATCCCTCCCTTAGTCCTAATACGATCTATAGCTGCCTTGAACTTATCAAGAAGCTCCTCGCTCGCTTAGTTATATTCTATTCAATGGATTAACTTGGGAAAACCATATAATTCTTTAACATCACTTGGTCAAAATATACTTACTAGGTAGATTGCCACCACCCAGGCTTTTGTTAGAATATAACTAGGGGACTCAATAAAGAAGTTACACCTACTTGTTTTATGGGTTATTGAGTGTAAAATGAATCGTCAGATTTACGTTAACTAACATGTACGACCGTAATTGATTGTTGTACAACTGTATGAATATGAATATTGCGAACATTTGTAGTTTATTCCTGGCAACGTGATCTTAACTTTCGACCTTATATCGACGCAAACATCTGTAACAAACTCCATAACGCTTAAAAATTACTTGTACATAAATTTTCAAAATGTTCAGAGTTAAGTTTACTAGTTATCCGATCATCACATCACAACTTAGGTTCTTACTCGAAAACAAAAATGTGATTCATAAGAATATCGTCCCAGATATTGAAGTTGTTGAATTATATGAAAATAACTGAATTCCTTTTGTCATCAGTAACTTTAACTTTAATAGGAAATTTTCTCTCTCTTATGGAAAGATTCTTCTTCGTGTACACCAAGCAGGAAACTTAACCTGTGATCCGAAAACAAAAGTTCCTTGATAAGAGATAGGAGTTTGAAACACTACTGAAGGTACGCCAACCCGATGTTGTAGGAGTTGTAGAACTGTTTTACAAGAACAAGAGAATCGACCCAGAGGAATGTGAGTTTATTATTGCTGGATATGACTCATTTACGAACCTTTCTCAAGAAACCTGTAAGAGGGGTGTGGTTATCTATGCTAGGCAAGACCTTAGAGCCAGCCAGGCGAAGGTACAGGGAGAGGATGTTTTCGAAGAGTCCAAGTGGTTTAAAATTAAATTAAAGGGAGGTGACTTACCTATTGTCAGGTGTATCTACAAATACCCAAACTGTGGCCCACTAAATCAAAGGAACTTAAGAGCCTTAATAGACAAAGCAGCGATGCTCAACCCTAGCCACCTTCTTATCATGGGGGACTTTAACTATGGCGACATCGACTGGAGAACGAGTTCACCCCAAATGACTTGCATAACCCTGCTACTCTTTTTGTAGAAGCTCTGAGAGATAATATTTTGTTCCAACATGTTTGAGACCCGACACATTACAGAGGGGAGCAAACATCCAAGCCACTAGACCTCTTCATAACAAACGAGGAAGGTATGGTGGCTAAACTGGAACATCTTGCCCCAGTTGGCACCAGTCACCATGTAGTGCTGTCATTCAGATTTAAATGTTACCTAGTTCAAGATAAAGCCAGGCCAAGGTGCAAATATTACAAAGGAAATTACAACGGAATGAGGGTAGAGATGAGGGGTATCCACTGGCCTGACTCATTAAGGCACAAAAACGCAGACACTACGCTGAATATCGTAACTAGTAAAGTGACCTATTTGATCGCTAAATATATACACAAGACCAAACCCAGTGCCTCTAGGAATACGAGGGGATCCCTACACATGAACCATGCGGCGATCGACAAAGTTAAGAAGAAAACCCAGAAATTCAAGACGAGGGTTGGGTCAAATGATGAGCAGGACAGGAGGATGTATGCAAGAGCCAGAAACCAAGCAAAGGCAAAGTGTCGAAGGGCTGATGAAAAGGAGTTCCAGAGGCTGGTTGCAAGCGAGGTCAAGTCAAACCCAAAGGCGTTGTACCGCTATGCAAAGTCGAAATTAAAATCGCGAGTAGGAGTATCAGACCTGAGGCTTGAAGATGGTAGTTATGCAGATTCTGACCAGGGTAAAGCTGAAACATTGAACAGCTTCTTTTCCTCGATGTTCACAAGAGAGGATGCGATTAACCTTCCTGCGTTTGAGGACAGACGGTTCGACACAGCACTAACCCACATTGTGTTCACAGAAGATAGTAAAAGAAATAAACTGTCAAAGCTAAAGGTCCATAAGAGTCCCGGCCCTAACATGGTGCATCCCAGAGTGCTAAGAGAGTTGTACAACGAGCTTGCCGAGCCCCTGAAGATCCTGTTATGCAAATGCCTGGATGAACAAAAGGTCCCCAGTGATTGGAAAATTGCTTATGTGAGTCCTATCTTTAAGAAGGACGATCATCACTCCACTAATAACTATAGCCCGGTGAGCCTGACCAGCATAATATGTAAAGTACTTGAAAGTATTATCAGAGAGGCCGCGATGGAACATCTACTACGAAACAACCTTGTAAAGGATTGCCAACACGGTTTTATGCAGGGGAACTCCTGCTAAACACAATTGCTCAAGGTATTGAATATTTGGATCCATATTCTGGAACGGGGTGGTAATATCGACAATATATACCGAGATTTTGCCAAGGCTTTCGACATGGTACCCCACGAAAGGCTGAAAATCAAACTGGAAGGGTACGGAATTCGGGGAAATGTCCTAGCGTGGATAGAAGACTTTCTACATGACCGCAAGCAGTGTGTGGTGATTAATGGCACGAAATCATCATCTGTACCTGTCACAAGCGGGGTATCACAGGGCAGTGTATTGGGCCTGCTGTTATTTGTTTGTTTCATAAATGACATGCCTGATTTTGTACACTCCTCCATACAAATGTTTGCGGATGACGCTAAGCTATTTCGGGAAATCAAGAACCAAGCGAACTGTGAAGAGCTGCAGAAGGATCTCTGTGAGCTTCAAGAATGGTCGAAGAAATAGTTGCTGAGATTCAATGTCACGAAGTGTAAGAGGATGCACCTAGGGCGTACCAACGGTAAGGAGGCGTATCATATGTCCCAACGGGATGAAGAAACTGCACTATTTGAGACTGAATGTGAGAAGGACCTAGGTGGGTATGTTGACAATGAGCTGAAGTTCTCGGGCCATTGCGAGAAGAAGGTAAATCGGGCAAATAAATTATTAGGTCTTATAAGAAGGTCGTTCAGATATCTAGACGGTCCGTCCCTCGTAATGATCTTCAAGAATGAAGTGCTTACCCCTCTGGAGTACTGTCACCCCATCTGGTCCCCGAAATATACTAGGGACTGTCAGTTGGTTGAAAATGTTCAAAGGAGGGCCACCAGACTGGTGCCTGCGCTTCGGTACCTCAACTACCCTGAGAGATTTGAGCGCCTGAACTTACATAGCATATATTACAGACGGGCAAGGGGCGACCTAACTGACGTGTATAAGCATCTCAAGTGCACTACTCAGTCGAGTGTCCTTAATTGGAGCTGGCGGACGCTCGCTCCACAAGAGGTCACAGCTCAAGATTGAAGTAGCCGCGGGTCCAGAAAACTGTGAGGGCAAACTTTTTCGGAGTGAAAGTTGTGAACTCTTGGAACAATCTGCCAGAAAGTGTTGTGACGGCACCGAGTGTAAGCTCTTTCAAGACCAGACTTGACCAACACTGGAGCAGGTTCAGGTACATTCAGGAGCCGGTGCATGTCCAGTACTTGCCAATAGTGTGTAACAGAGACGTGACTGATCGCCCAAGCGGCTAACGAGCTGATCAGTAGTGAAGAGGAGAGAAGTAAAAGTAAAAGTAAAGTATGAGTCACATTCGAGGCCTGAGTCTACATTGAGTTATGAGTCTACATCTGAGTTATGAGTCTACATCTGAGTTTTCAGTCTACATCTGAGTTATGAGTCTACATTGAGTTTTGAGTCTACATCTGAGTTATGAGTCTATATCTGAGTTATGAATCTACATCTGAGTTATGAGTCTACATATGTTGTGAATCAGTTGTATAGTGATGATGATGTATAATTTATGTATTAAGACTGTAGTGGTGATGGTGCAAATAATAGCTTGGATATGGTGCTAATGTTATAGTGCTGATGCTACGACATAGTGAGTTTGTTAATGGTGATGATGAGGTGTGTCAACAGGTGTGTGACAGGTGGTACTGTGCCAATACTAACCCAGTTGATCGTACAGTGCCAAGGTGCCAACCAGATCGACATCCAACCAGTGGTGAGTTCCTCTGAAGTAACACTACTAAAATCTGTTTAACTAGTACAAAATGTATCTAACAACAATAAACTGTTTTAACTTCTTCTGATCGTGGACCTTATAGGTCTGACGTCCCTTGGCTCAAAAAAAGTTACCATTAGGACAGGAGGCGAACGCTGTATCCACTCGGCCAGCGTACCTCTTTTAACTCTAATAGATTGTCTTTAATTTATGAAACTAAATTTCACAACAATGGACTATAGATTTAGCTATGATAATGTTTCTTCTCTAAAATAAAACAAAAAACTAATGTTTTGAAAGCGTTGCATTAGTCCCATTACCTGTACATTGTATTTTTAAATATCTCGTTATAAATCTTTCTTACTATGAGAATAATATATAATTAGTTGTGTTTGCATGTTTCTGTGTGTGTGATAAGTTGCCATTTTCACTTCAATTCACATATAGAATTGTGGTATCCTGGTGACAAATTATTCTTCATTTATAAATTCATTTTTGCATATAACTACTGCATGCTTACATTCATGTATATAAAATATTTGCAGCATCGTTGACATTCATGCAAATAATGTATTTTAATATGCCTGCAAATGGTCTATCATGTTGACAGTCACTCTTGTAAATTATTGTTCATGTTTACACCCATTTCTGTACATGACTTACGCCCGCAGACGAACCTGGGATCGGTGTTATTACCTGGTGAGGACGGGGGAGCGGGCGTGTACAGGTGCGGTACTTCAGGGTCCTGGGAGCCACTCTTCGGTTCACCTTTCCTCAATGAGCTGACAAAATCCTGTACCAACGCAGGTGAGAATGAGATTGAGTGAAAGATACCAATTACTAACCATGAATTCCCACCTTCCGATTATCTGTCCCTATCTTAGTGACTACCTACATCCATCTATACTGACTAATTATTTTCATCTCCTGAATATATACCCATATCTTTACCTGCCGGCCACCTGTCCGCCCCTGCAACTATCCCCCCAAATTTATCACCTGTTCCCACCTTCAGGACACTTAACTAGACTTAGTCATCATTTCACCGTCCCTACCAACTATCTATCCCGGTCTTTGAACTATCTAACCCACCTCCTGACCACATATACACACCTACGCTACTCACTATCTATCTCCCAAATATTAACCAGCTGACCTTCCATACCAACCACCTATCCCTACACTAACCTATCCTCACTCTCTAACGACCTATCCCCATTCTTTAACAACTTAACCCCACTCTCTAACAACCTATCCCCACTCTAACCACCTAACTCCACTCTAACCACCTAACCCCACTCTCTAAACCACTTAACCCTATCCTTTAACCATCTATCCCACAACCTACCTATCCCTACTCTCTAACCACTTAACCCTATCCTTTAACCATCTATCCCTCTACCTACCTATCCCCACTCTACATATTCCCACTCATTAATCACCTATCCCCACTCTCTAACTACCTATCCCCGCTTTCTAACCAAAACTTTCAATATCAATACCTATCCCCTCTCTCTAATCCCCTAACTCCAGTCTAACCACCCAACCCCACTCTAACCCTCTATTCCCAATCACTACCTATCCCCGCTCACTAACCACCTATTCCCGGCAGGTTGTGGCCGTGTGCCTCACCCAGGAAGGAACATCCACGTCCACCGCCGCTGGTCGTGGGTCCGTGCTCTCATCTCCCAGGGTGAGGTGAGGTGTACCGCCACTCTCGTCTCCCCCACGGCCGCTATCACCGCCGCTCACTGCCTCACCAGGTAAGTCCACGGTCATAATTATCTCCCATTAAGCAAAATTCCACTTGGCAACAAGTCAATTGGACGAAATTTCCCACCATATAAGAATAGATTATATGTACAAAATCTTCATTGGGCGAAATTTCATTAACCAAAATCATCACATGGCAAAATGTCAATGGATAAATGGATAAACAGTGAGAGGTGAAATCCAAAAATTGGAAAAAGATAGAATCCCAGAATGAACAGCTGAAAGAAAATCTCCCCAGAGAATTTCCCAGTTGATAAAATTCCATAATAATTATAAGTGGAATTCAATTCATGAGAAAACAAATCCTGTACAACAATTTTTCCACGGCAGAATAACCTCGTAAACCACAACTTCACTCGACAAAATCCCACCAGCTAGCGTGTCTCTATTAAGATAGTAATATGTCATCGTATACAAGGGGTTGAGAAAATCTTAGTGGCAGTGGACTCAAATGGTACATAAATCTTAGTGGCCTAATTTAGTTGGACTCTTGGGATATGCAATATGCATTGTACTTAAGGGGTTCACGAACAGCATAGGAGAATCTCACCATATTTAAAAACATAACTTTCACTCATCCAAAAATCACCGTAATCCAGAAGTTCTCTCTCTCTCTCTCTCTCTCTCTCTCTCTCTCTCTCTCTCTCTATATATATATATATATATATATATATATATATATATATATATATATATATATATATATATATATATATATATATATATATATATATATATATATATATATATATATATATATATATATATATATATATATATATATATATATATATATATATATATATATATATATATATTTCATGTAAATCCACAATGAAAACGTGGATAAGATAAATCTTGATAAAATCACACGGGAAAATGGAAACAACGGAGTACCTTAGCTTTCGTCTTTATTCAAGACATCTTCAGAGGCAACTGGATTACATGGACAGAGAGAGGCTTAAATATACAGGGTGACCTTAAAAACATGAGGTCAGGTCATAATGATGACATCCACTAATCCCCACACCAACACACACGTAGAGGAGCTTAAGAGAAGGGTGGTGACGTGACTAGCCAGGTCAGGTCAGAAAAAAGGGACCCACAAAATAACTATCATACATCTAGATCAAAGGTTTTCAAAGCATTTTTAACCTTGGGCCACTGACAAATAAATTTATGTAACATATTATCAGTTTTGAACTGACCATCACTAAGGTTTATTGATTTTAATTCCTTAATCAAACTAGCTTCAACAGAAGTCTTTCTGTGACACAAGATGATTTGAATACTTCTAAGCTTTTTCCAAGCAATGGGGTGATTATTATTCCTAACATGAACGAACAAGGCACTGCTTTCAGATGCAGTTCTGATATTATACTTATGTTGTTTGATTCTGAGCTGCAGTGTTTTTCCTGTCTGACCTACATAATTACAATTACATTTGCTACATGGAATACAATAAACACTTCCATTTACATTCAAACTTGGGCTATTCCTTATTAACATATTGGTAATGGTTGAGTCATACTTGAAAACAACATTAATATTTAGAAGCTTGAGGGACCGAACTAACGGGACAAATTCATTACGATAGGGCAGAGTCAGTTCAAAACTGATAATATGTTACATAAATTTATTTGTCAGTGGCCCAAGGTTAAAAATGCTTTGAAAACCTTTGATCTAGATGTATGATAGTTATTTTGTGGGTCCCTTTTTTCTGACCTGACCTGGCTAGTCACGTCACCACCCTTCTCTTAAGCTCCTCTACGTGTGTGTTGGTGTGGGGATTAGTGGATGTCATCATTATGACCTGACCTCATGTTTTTAAGGTCACCCTGTATATTTAAGCCTCTCTCTGTCCATGTAATCCAGTTGCCTCTGAAGATGTCTTGAATAAAGACGAAAGCTAAGGTACTCCGTTGTTTCCATTTTCCCGTATATATATATATATATATATATATATATATATATATATATATATATATATATATATATATATATATATATATATATATATATATATATTATTCCCATTCTCTTTCTTTGTCTCAGGTCTCTGGTGTCCCGTCAAGCTCTGGACGTGCGTAACTTCCAGCTTGAACTGCCCGGGCCCGACGAGCTGAATCCACGCATCCGAGTTACCGTAAGTCCTGTCACAGGGTTGCTGTACTCTTCTGCCACTATTTGATATTATGGATTATCTTAATACTCCCAAGTTATTCCCTTATTCCCACGCCCATGGTCTTCTTCCTCCTATCTTTATGACCATACAGTACTCCCACGCCCGCACCTTCTAACCACGTCTTCCTCCTGCAGCCCCAGTCTCTGCACATACACCCGCGCTACCTGCCTCAGATTGGATATCAGCATGACTTGGCAGTGATCACCTTCAGAGCCTTGGACTATGCCCTGCCTACTGTGTGTCTCGCCCACAATCAACTGATGCCCTCTGATGCCAACACCCAGGTGGTATGTAGAGAGAGATTGTTCACCAGTAGACAGACAGAGTAAGAGAGAGCGATAGAGAAAGAGAGGGGTGAAGATAATGATATAGAGTGGGCGAGAGGGAAAAGGAGAGTGTATTACCCCTTCCTATAGGTGTTCACTTCCTACAGGTGCTCACGATTACCACAAGAACATAAGAAAAGTGGGATACTGCAGGAGGCCGACTGGCCCATACAGGGCAGATCCTTTCACACCATCCCAGCACTTCCATGTGCCTATCCAACTTCGTCTTGAAGCTCCCTAGCGTCCCCGATCCTACTATAGCACTCGGTAGCCTATTCCACATATCCACAACTCTATTACCAAACCAGTGCTTGCCTATATCCTTTCTGAATCGGAATTTATCTAATTTAAAGCCATTTGTTCTAGTTATTTCGTTATTACTGAGCTTCAGAACATCTTCCATTTTACCCTTGTTAATCCCACTTACCCACTTGAACACCTCTATCATATCTCCCCTAACTCTACGCCTCTCTAATGAATGCAAGCCTAATCTTTTCAGTCTTTCTTCATATGGAAGGTTTCTAATATTATGGATCATTTTTGTCATTCTTCTTTGTACTCTCTCCAAAGAATCTATGTCCATTCTATAATAAGGACACCAGAATGAACCGCATAATCCATGTGTGGCCTCACTAATGCTAGGTAAAGTTTCAAGATAACGTCAGCAGTTCTGTTACTCACAGACCTAGATATGAACCCAAGAATCTTGTTTGCCTTGTTGCGAACGCTAATACATTGTTTTCTAGGTTTCAAGTCGTTGCTAACAAATACACCTAGATCTTTTTCACAAACTGAGTTTTCTATTTCCGTGTTACCTAGTTTATACTTAACGTTTGTATTCGTCTTCCCTATCTGTAGTACCTTGCATTTATCAGTATTAAAATTCATTTGCCAGTCTACTGACCACTCATGTAAGGTATCTAGATCTCTTTGAAGGTGTTCAAAGTCACTCTCATCCTGTAGATGTTCGCTCTTCCTACAGATGTCCCCCAAGTGTTCACTCTTCCCACAGGTGCATACTTTTCCAACATGTGTTCACTCTTCTTACAGGTGTTCAAGCTAGATCAAAGTCTCGCCATCTTTGACGTGGTATCACCCAGCTGGCGGACCTCAGAGGCCAACTGGTTCAACTCGTGTCAAGGTTTGGCGAATCCTGCCTCCTCCTGCCAGACCCAGCCGGTCGTCAACCCCTCACAGTTCTGCGCCTCTCACCCAGGTATGGCGCCTCCTGATACTGCTGACATACGGAAGCACATGTCCTTACCATCTCTTGTTGATCTCATTACACTGCGGATACTCAAATAATCCACTCCTGATACTGGTGACACTGATTATTGGCATACTTTTTTGTTGTTGTATTATGTATCACGTATGACTGGTCTGATTAGCACAAATGCAATATTTAAAATACAGAGATAATCGATGTGTTACGTTGTGTGTTCCTCCCACCCCTCAGGACTATCCATGGTCGCGGGTTCCTCTGGAGGTCCTTACCTGGCGGAGATTAGCAAGGGCGTGGAGGAGGTGTGGGTCCTAGTGGGGATCCTCTCTCAGTTTACCAACGAGACCTCCTGCGACCAGAGCCACACTATCTACACCCAGGTGGCTGACGGCACCAAGTGGGTCAGGAGCTGTGTCTTCGACGGAAAGTGCAACTAATGGGCGTTGAATGTGACTCAAAAGTGGAAGGGGCATGGTGCTCCTGTTCACTTGATTAACACTTTGTTATTCAGTCAGTTTCCTGTAGCTTCCTACAGTAATACAGGTATATGTATACCGTACATTGTATGTAGGCTGCGATTCAAAATGGAAGATATTTATGTGAGACCTTTCAGCGTATTTTAATGTTCTTAGGTTACAAAAGGTCCCTCAGATATTTTGTATATACAGTACACCAGAAAAACAAAAGTAAAACTGATCAAGGTTGGTGTATGGGGAGGCACCCTTCCCGTTCCCGCCTCTCTAAAGAAGTTTGGAATAAGTCTTTTTATTTATGATTTTAAACAGATACACAGACGATACCTGAACCTGAATTATCTTAATGACCACTGGAGGCACTAAAGGAAAAATGCTTTCCAAACTTAAACTAGTTTGTTTATTGGACATCTCAAGCAATCCGCAATTTACTTGTCATTTTTGTAATGATAATGGCGAGGGTTATAAATTGCATGTCTAGTATTGCAGGAATCTCTCCCTGAACCTGATCGGTGTGCACCCGGTTCTGTTTAACAGGCAATTTCGGTTACCAGGGAACGTTTCCTGAATCTGATGAAATTCTCCTTCAGCTGATAACTCCTCGACATTGTGAGTGTAATTGTGCACTGAATTGCGACATATCTTAATACATTTTTTCATCTGCAGAAAAACTCGCTTTATTGTATTGTGGTAAAATTGTGTATAACTGGATTTCTTCATACTTCGTGTCTTCAAAATTGTTTTTTGACTATTTTAATATAAATTGTTTTATAAAGGTATCCTAAAATTGATGCATTGTATCTAAACAGTTGTGAATATGGGTAATCCTATACTCAATGGCGACCATTTTAAATTTTCACTTAAAAATGGGTTTGGCCAAAATCACATGACTTTCTATTGGCCTATTTGGTTTTAATAAACAATCATGGCTGCATGAGTTCACTTTTATTTTACTTAGTTCTGTAATAAGCTTCGTTGCACAGGGTGCTCTTGTGAACTCCAGACATATGATAAACAAGGGTAATAACAGCCACATGACACAAATAATACATCCAGTCGCTTTATTGTGAAGCAAGAGTACACTGTGCCTCAGAGTGACGATCAAGGGACCAGCCCAAGGCTCGTGCTGGAGCGCTCGTGTTGTCACTTGACATAGTGTTTGTACAGTCAGTGTAATAAATCTGTTGGTAAACTTATGCCCATGTTAAATTTAAGTCTGTTCACTTCCAGATTTAACATATATGATAAACCATCAACTTAACGTTCATGTTAAAATCTCGTATATACTGTATATATATATATATATATATATATATATATATATATATATATATATATATATATATATATATATATATATATATATATATATATATATATATATATATATATATATATAACAGTACTGTACATTACTGTATTGGCACTAACACTTCATGAGTACAAAACGATACAGCCACCATACTGAAAACTGAGATAATAGCCTCTTGTGGTACACTGTGTCAAATATTACGTATGACGTGTTTGAAATTAATTTTCAATATTTTTAGTGTTCTCGAAAAATATGAGTGTTTGAATATTAGGATAGTGTGAGGTTAGAGTTAAAATGCATTTCCTTGCAACACCAATTTTAAAGGTCTCTGCAGTTTTTGTCAAGCATAGTCTGTCAGGAGTCAGCTTAAGAGTACAGAAGTAATAAAAAATTACGAAAGAAAAATATTGTAGTATTACCCGAACTTATACTAGGTTTATTACGGCGTAAGATTACTTAATATAGCGTTTTCTGTGATGGTCCTAAGTTGGAGTGAAGAGGGGAGACTCAAGTACATGTATTACTCCATTGGTGGTCGTAATGTCTGCGTAGCTTATGTCCACTCCATTTACAGTTACGTTTTCTGCGAAAGAAAATATTATGTATATTGCAATTTTTTTTAAAAAGTTTCTAAAAATATTGGAGTAGTAACACTTATGTATAATTAACGAATTAGGGAAATAATTATGACGGTGTGCATCACACTGTTCATTTATGTCTAGAACATTCCTAGACTGTACCTGCTAGCATTTGATATTGACGTGTGTATGTGTATGTTTTTTTTTAGGAAGGTGTACATATGTGTGTGTGTGCTTGTCTCTGTACAAACGTATATGTGGTGTTGTATAAAACAAACTAGTTACTATTACAAAATTAAGAGATGTGTTTGACAGCATGACTGTTTGCTTGTGATTTTAGACAGGCATATGTTATGAATCTTGTGTGCACGCGCACGCATGTGTGTGTGTGTGTATGTGTGTGTGGGGGGGGGTAATGCGTCTAGTGTCTCAGCATTATGTTAGTGTTAAGGTGCATGCACTACTTGCTTCCTCTCGCTTTCAAATAGCGTCGCTGGCTAGCCCTCGTGGCGAACAGGGAAACAACTTGCATAAGTCCTCCCCTGCTAGTGCACAGCCTCTTCACCATCAAGACTCCTTCTGTGCCTCCTTGTGGTAACACACGGTAACTGCGTGCCTCGTGGCCCCAGGCTAGACCAGCAGGGGATCTCGAAGCAGCAGTGAGCCCCAAAGGGGCCTGCTGGCATGTGGACACGTCCTGGAGCCTACCAACCACTGACCGCTGCCTTACGAATTAACCTTGGCAGATATAAGACTACGGGGATAATCCCCGAACGAAAAATCTACGGTGGAGCCCCGCATTAGGCAGACATGCTTACATAGCTCCAACAAGCCCCCTACAGCGGTGTACGCAGAAGAGGTGACCACCATGGAAACCCAACGACTACACCGGCGGACGAAAGCAATGCTTGATGGACAGGCTACTACGGCGAAACCCAACAAACTGGGATATTGGCAGTCCATTGCAACTCTCCCTCTCCCAAGTCGTTGCAGCACTTGCACCACTGAATCAGGAAAAGGGAGAGCCATCATCCTGCTCATAAACTTATCATCATCATCATCGAAACCCCTATACCCCTAAAAGTCCTATGGCGACAGACATGTGGCAAGAGGACATTCAGAGATGACTGCCGGGATCTCTGGTCAGAACTCTGCATATGGGCGGCATTAATAATATGGTCGTTTATGCACTGAGATCTAGGCAGCAGTGCAATTCGGTCCTGTCTGTGCGATTGAGGAGCCACTCTGCTCATCCCACATGGGGAGGGGGCTAAACATAGCTTGCGTAAAAAAACAACCTGGCTGGGCAACCACACCCAGTAAGGTCATTTTTATGCGGTCGAAAACACAATCCTAATCACAGATCAAAGCAAAAACAAACTATACAACCTCTTATGGCCGCCGCATGGAATGTCAGGACCCTTCTGGATACTGGCACAAATGAGCGTCCTGAAAGAATAACCGCCCTTGTGACAAAAGAGCTTTCAAAGTATAACATCGACATAGCAGCCATTAGTGAGTCCCGAATCGCAGACGAGGGTCGACTCACAGAACGGGGGTCAGCCTATACCTTCTTCTGGAAGGGTAAGCCTGCTGCGGAGAAAACGCATTTATAGAGTTGGCTTTGTCATCCGCCAATTCATCCTTCATAAGCTAACTAAAATGCCTGTTAGGATCAACAGACACCTCATGACGCTCCAAGTCCCACTGAATCACTTACGTCATGCCTTCTTCAGTGCAGAAGATGACATCAAGGTAGCGTTTTACGCCGACCTTGACAGAGAGCTAACCTCTATCCCCAAAGAAGATAAGTTTGTGCTCCTAGGTCACCCTCAATGCCAGAGTTGGAAGAGATGCTGACATGACTAGGAACCATTGGGAGAAACGCAGTAGGCAAGTGTAATCCCAACGGCCTACTCCTCCTCAGCAAGTGTGCTGAACACAACCTCACTATCACCAATACCTTGTTAAGGCAGGCCGTCAAGTTCACTGGCTCAGATCACTGTGACACTGATTATCGGCTCGTCAGAGTCATACTGTCACTTCACGACTTCCCAAAACATCGAAGGCAACAAGCCTCCAAAAGAGGCTTTAACACTAAGCATCAAGAGGATCCAGCGGTAACACATGCTTTCAGAGAACAGCTCGAACTTGGGCTGATAAGCAACCAGGCAACAAACAACCCAAGTCCCCCGTGTCGAATGGGGTATCCTCGACACTATCATGAGAAAAACCTGCAGAGAGACCTTTGGGCAGATCAAAAAAATACACCAGAACTGGTTTGATGAAAATGACCTGGAAATCAACGTACTCATCGAAGACAAACATGCTGCAGAACACCCTTCAGTCTTGGCCCAGCGTAAACGTCACAATCTAAAGAACGAATGGTTAAAAAAAAAAAGCATGTGAAACGCAAAAACTTGCGAATCAACGCAAGATGAGCAAATTTTTCAATTCCACTAAAACATTTTATGGGCCAATTAATCATGGCACAGCCCTCCCCCCTCCCGCTCATCCAATGGCAAGTCTCTAATTAAACACGAAGAAGGCATCCTTCAGCGCTGGAAAGAGCACTACCATTTGCTGCTCAACTGAAACACCAGTGTAAATGTCCTGACTACCCAGCAGGTCCCTCAGCATCCAGAGCTGACTCATCTCAGCTATCCTCCATCCCTGGATGAGGTAACTTCTGCCATCAAACAGATGAAATATAAGAAAGCCACAGGGCCTGATGGAATCCCAGCCGAGGTGTATAAAACAGGAGAACCTCTGCTTAATTATCAGCTGTCTCCATTCTCTCCTAGAGAATATATAGAAAAGGAGGAAATCCCCCAAGCTTAAAGATGCCTCCATCGTCAATATTTATAAGAACAAGGGAGACCGGTCAGACTGTGGCAACTATCGCGGAATCTCGCTGCTGTCTGTTGCTGGCAAGATTATCGCCCACGTCCTCCCAAAAAGACTTTCTCCCAGAATCTCAATGTGGCTTTAGACCATCACGTGGCACCACTGACATGATTTTTGCTGCCAGCCAGATACAGGAAAAGTGCAGAGAACAGTGTCGTGACCTGTACATGGCTTTCATCGACCTAACCAAGACCTTCGACTCGGTCAACAGGAAAGCCCTCTGGTGGACCCTCAGCCGTTTTGGCTGCCCATTAAAATTCATCGCCATTGTGAGGCAACTCCACGATGGCACGAACGGCAGTGTCCTGTACATTGACACGAAATCTGGGTTCTAACCCCCATCCAAACGGGGGTTAAACAAGGGTGTGTACTGGCACAACTCTCTTTTCCATTTTCTTGGTTGCCTTCCTTACTCATGCCGGCGGGGTGGATATCGAATACTGGATGAAGGGTCTTTTCAACATAAGACGACACCAGGCAGGAACAAAGGTGTCGGCGGCTTCCATTACTGAACTTCAGTATGCAGATGACCACTCACCCTTGTCGCTCACACTGAACTCAACCTACAGGAGATCCTGAATACCTACGCAGATGCGTATGCACATTTCGGCCTTGAGGTCAATGTACTTAAGACTCAGATTATCTTTCAGCCTGCCCCTGGTTCAACCACACCTCCACCATCCATCCAGTTTAATGGTATTACCCTTTATATTGTTACCCACTTTCGGTATCTCGGCTCCCACCTGCCCACCACCGCGGACATCGATGAAGAGATTCAGCATCGGATCAGAAATGCATATCAAGCTTTTGGCAGACTCCGAAACCGTTTCTTCAGCTGTAGGGAGCTGAAATTATCTACAAAGTTACACGTATATCGAACAGGAGGCACCTCAAGGCGCTTGAAAACTTTCACTAACGTAGACTACGTTCCATCCTCTGAGTTCGCTGGGAAAACAAGCGAATAAATGACAGTATTCTTGCTGACACCAAATGTAGGAGCATCGAGGCTACCATTATCCATCAACAACTACGCTGGACTGGTCATGTTACCCACATGGACGACAGTAGACTGCCAAAGCAGCTACTTTACAGTCACCTAATGAATAGTAAACGTAATGCTGGCGGGCAACTGAAAAGGTATAAGGACAAAAACAAACCTGAAAAGGTGCCAAATCGACTCCACACCTTAACACTTGGAGGATCACCACACGAGAAGGTGTCAATACTTTCGAGTTAGCCAGACTGCTTAATGAGGCATACAATCCCAACGCCGGAAAGACGCTTCCGCTGCCCCTCCCGCACTAGATGTAGCCCCCTAGTTGACATCCTTAATAACTCGATTCCGAGTAACAGCAAAGTAGTAGTAGTAGTAGTGTGTGTGTGCGTGTGTGTGTGTGTCTGTGTGTGTAACGAACCTGGAAGGGAAAATAATTATGTGTAAACAAGTGAGAGAGACTCACCTTGACCAGTAAGGACGGTGGTGAGCGTGCTGTTATTAAGTGAGCAGAGCGGCCACATGTTGGAGAAGCCGGCCGTGTACCACCTGCCCTCCACCATATGTGACAACACCCACTCTGAGATATCACATTATACATCAATATATTACGACAGACAGAGACCGGTCATTTGAATAAGTA
Organism: Homarus americanus; assembly: GCF_018991925.1. Taxonomy (NCBI): domain Eukaryota; kingdom Metazoa; phylum Arthropoda; class Malacostraca; order Decapoda; family Nephropidae; genus Homarus; species Homarus americanus. The sequence goes on from NW_024722227.1 coordinate 13,514,071, forward strand.
AGAATTTTAAACAAAGTAATGGAACATAAGTGCAATATTTCTCAGCAGACACATGTAATTCTTAGGATACATTTTACAAAGGGAAGATTCATTTATGATTACATGTATTCAACAACACAAGCTCACTTACCCACATAGCAAGTGTGGAAAGAATAACAATCATTAATGGAAATCGAGTTGATATTGATAAAAACATTCGTTTCTAAACCACATACAGTATTCTGTGCCTTTCAAACAAATGACAACCTTACCTGACCTAACCTAGGTAACCTAACCTACCCTAACATAAACTAACCTACAGTAACCTAACCCATCATTAGCCAATTTATCAAAACTTTCTTTCACAATGAATCTAATTAACCATAAAAATATATATACTTAAAGTGTTATGAAGCAATAATATATCTTTATGTTGTCTGTGGACGGTTGTGTACGTATAGCTGTACTGTACGTCGTAGTATTAATAGTGATAGTCTATTAGAGTTCTTATCACATTAGTCTAATTGTGCATATCTCGGCGAGGATCAGATGGTATCTCAGTACAAATTTTCCGAGAATGATCGTTTGTTACCCTGTTGTTTACCTTCATTAAGTCCTGATTGTATAGAATATAAAGGAGTCTTGCCTGTATTGACCTAATGCAATACTTTTGTATTTTAGTATATGAAGGCAGTGCTATATATATACAGGTATCTGACCACAGTTTTAAAGCACATGTAAGAACAGACATCCTTAGTCAGGTATCAGACAGGATATTTCACTACTATGTCATATACGCCATAACAAAAAGGAGTCTTCCCACAGGACGGAAAACGTATGTTGTCAACAAAGACTAATGTATAACCTCATTCTAGTATTTGTAATCGTCCTTAACAAATTCTTATCATTGAATACGGATAGTGTCCAAATATGATATTATTATAATTGAGTGGGTTCCTTGCCTGAGGTAGACTCACCTCTCATGGCTTGTGGGTTTTGCGGGAGGGTAAGATTGGTGAAGGCGTTGTTGGATGGCACGAACAAGGTGACGGGGCCACTTCCTGCAGAATAGATAAATTTGTCGTCAATGTGACCCTATAATCCAGGAATAAAATTCTAAATTATACTTCATCCGATTTAATCATTTTGAGATGTAATGGAGATTAGTGTTACTGCGCATAGACATGGCACAACGGTAAGCATGTATAAAAGTCATTTGTGCTTAAGACTAACATTGTTATGCAGTTAAAGGCCTCAGCTGTTGAAGTGCGTTAATGCATTTTAACGTCAAACTAGTTTGTGTTATCTTTTTCTTCTTGTGAAGAGGATGTATGTTACAGGACGAAAAAAAAAGAAAAAAAAAGAAAACTTTTAACACATTAGTTTACCAGTGTGTGTATGAACACAGTGTGAGGCGTCTGGAGTATGGGTCAGAGTGTACACATCTGTCACTGTTAAATGACAATTTTACCATGAATAGCTTGACAAGATAATTTCACGATTCTATTTTTACTGCCTTGGAGATCATAAGAAGACAACTCTCATACTTGAGCTGAGAAGTTGACATAAGTGAAATTTTGACAGAATGAAAGGGTAGGAATGAGAGTGAAAGAGAAAGAGAGAGTAGGGATAAACGAATAAGGGTAAATGGGAATGAGAGCGAAGAGAAACGAAAAAGGAGAGAGCGGGGTGAGAGAATAAGAGGAGATTAGAAGGCAATGGATAATAGAGGGAGGTGGAACGATCGAGTCAAGGAAATTGAGGACAACTAAAATATTGAAAAGTGTGTAGATGTAAACAGACCTGAGAGAGAATGGAGGAGGGGAGTGTCGTTGGTAATGAGGTTGGTGAAGGAGGTGAGGGCGGGGGAGAGGGCCAGGGTGGTGTGCAGGTCACCGTAAGGGGCGTACAGCACGCGATCCACCACGTGCACCACGCCGTTAGTAGCCTCCTCGTCCAGATCGGTGATGACGCTGCCTCCTGCCACCCATCGCTAACACGGCACAAACACACCAATGAATACAAATAACATAGACAATAATTTTGTCACCAACACAAAAACATCAGCAATTTATCACTCATAATACAAACATATCCTTGTTACAGCCACTTCATTACACTCTGACACAGGTGCCCTGGCTTATTGTACAGTACAGTTACGGACATGCGTACCTACACCCCCTGTGGTAAACCGTGTCTCCAAACGGCATTGTCACAGTAGTAGTATGACTATTTATAAATGAAAGGGTATTGGTCGTGTAACGACAGACGTGGTTGGTGGATAGGTTTGCTATTGGTCATATACCTGTAGGTTGGCCGTTTGGAGACACAGGATACCACGGGAGGTGTAGGGGCACATTTCCACAACTGTACAGTACCAGGCAGGTCACGAGTCAGGCACTCACCGCTACTGGGCCCTCTGTGTAGTAGTTAAGGACTAGGGTGTGGCCGGCGTGCAGTGTGGGCAGCTGGACGCCAGGGCTGAAGGAGCCACTGCTGGTGAACTTGCCCGGAGCCAGGTGGTAAGAAACCAGCCGTCTCAAGAACCGCGTGTTGGACACTATCTGCTGGAGGGAGTAGCCGGGTATGGCGTTGATTGCCTCGTCGCTCGGGGCGAACACTGTCCAAGGTCCTGCAGGAAGAAGGAAAATTCGGCCTTGATCCCGGATTTTAGGAAGGCTAATTACGGTAGCTTAAGGAGAGACCTAAGGGATGACCCTATGGTCAAAAGATTAATCCCCCCCACACCTCCGGAAACTGTCAACTTAGGACGGGAGAACCCCGAATTTAATTTAGCAGCTACTTATGAACAATTTATTGCGACAATCCATAATGCTCAAAATAAACACATCCCTAAAAGAAAATTCAGATCGATACGGAACCAACCAAAATGGATGAATAATAGACTCTTAGATCTTCTAGGGAAAAAGAAAGGAGTATATAGAAAAGTTAAGAAAGGCGAAAATCACTTACTTGGTTACTATCAGAACCTAACAAGACAGGTAAAAACAGAAATTAGGAAAGCAAAGAGAAATTATGAAATTAAGGTAGCAAATGAATCGAAAAATAACCCCAAAGCTTTTTATCAACTGTATAAATCAAAGGTTAGAGATACAATAGGTCCCCTTAAAACTACGACAGGAGAAATGACTGATGATGAGTTAGAAATGTGTAGTACGTTAAATAGTCATTTTCGCTCCGTATTCACAAATGAAAACCAAGCACAGTTTCCAGAAGTTCATAAGGTATATAACGACAGTATAGAAAATATGTTGATGAATATCAATATTACTAGTCACGATGTGCTTAAAGTAATTAACAAACTGAAGCCTCATAAATCGCCTGGTCCAGACGAGGTATATGCTAGAATATTAAAAGAATGTAGAGATGAGTTGAGTAATCCATTACCAGTTTTATTTAATAAGTCATTAGAATTGGGCCTAGTGCCAGAAGCTTGGAAACTTGCAAATGTAGTTCCGATTTTCAAAAAAGGTGATAACTCAATTGCATCAAATTACCGTCCCATTAGTCTCACGTCAATAGTTGCTAGAGTCAATTATTGCTACAAAAATCAGAAGCCACCTTGAAACATTCAACTTAATTCATTCTTCTCAACACGGGTTCACCCAGGGACGTTCTTGTCTCACAAATTTGCTTAGCTTTTTCTCAGAAGTATATGAAGCGGTAGATAATGATAAGTCATATGATATAATTTATTTAGATTTCAGTAAAGCATTCGATAGAGTCCCTCATGAGAGATTAATAAGGAAGGTAGAAGCACATGGAATAGGTGGATCATTATTAAAATGGATTAGGTCATGGTTAACTGGTAGGAAACAAAGAGTCAGCATAAATGGATTTAAGTCAGACTGGGGTGCGGTCAAAAGCGGAGTTCCCCAGGGATCTGTATTAGGCCCTCTGCTGTTTGTTATATTCATTAATGATCTTGATTTAGGTATAACTAGTAGGATTAGTAAATTTGCAGATGATACCAAAATGGGGAGAGTGATAAATTCAGACAGTGACTTTGAACACCTTCAAAAAGATCAAGATACCTTACATGAGTGGTCAGTAGACTGGCAAATGAATTTTAATACTGATAAATGCAAGGTACTACAGATAGGGAAGACGAATACAAACGTTAAGTATAAACTAGGTAACACGGAAATAGAAAACTCAGATTGTGAAAAAGATCTAGGTGTATTTGTTAGCAATGACTTGAAACCTAGAAAACAATGTATTAGCGTTCGCAACAAGGCAAACAGGATTCTTGGGTTCATATCTAGGAGTGTGAGTAACAGAACTGCTGACGTTATCTTGAAACTTTACCTAGCATTAGTGAGGCCACACATGGATTATGCGGTTCAATTCTGGTGTCCTTATTATAGAATGGACATAGATTCTTTGGAGAGAGTACAAAGAAGAATGACAAAAATGATCCATAATATTAGAAACCTTCCATATGAAGACTGAAAAGCTTAGGCTTGCATTCATTAGAGAGGCGTAGAGTTAGGGGAGATATGATAGAGGTGTTCAAGTGGGTAAGTGGGATTAACAAGGGTAAAATGGAAGATGTTCTGAAGCTCAGTAATAACGAAATAACTTGAACAAATGGCTTTAAATTAGATAAATTCCGATTCAGAAAGGATATAGGCAAGCACTGGTTTGGTAATAGAGTTGTGGATATGTGGAATAGGCTACCGAGTGCTATAGTAGGATCGGGGACGCTAGGGAGCTTCAAGACGAAGTTGGATAGGCACATGGAAGTGCTGGGATGGGTGTGAAAGGGATCTGCCCTGTATGGGCCAGTCGGCTTCCTGCAGTATCCCACTTTCTTATGTTCTTATGTTCTTATGACCCATTCAACACGGTACTCCTGTATGTGATGAAAGCTACACTATACATTGTGTGACTAATCTTATCCAGGGACAGGCCCTAATAAATGAAAAAAACATCGCTAATCTGAGGAGCATCCCTCGGACACTATAAATGGGAATATCTGAATGTTGTGTAAGAAATTTATAATATAATAAATAAATGTGGTTGACATTATCTTGCAGAACAGACATTAGTTGTTTGGTCCGCTAGCCCTGTTGATAATCACTGGCTGCATTCATACCCACATTTTAATGACATTAAACTTGGTACACTAAAAATAAAATTCACAAATAGTTTTCGATTAGAGCTTAAATCATGTTATCGCCTGAAGAAAAAATAGTAATTGAAGATTTTAGTGATATATTTCGATAAAATGCCTAAAGTTCATTCTGGAATTTGAGTGACTAAAATTAAGGAATAATTATAAGCTACTGAAAAACTTAAATACTGTAGTTTTGATGATTGCCATATCACATTAGGGTGTCATACGAAGGCGAATTTTTGTTTTTCGAGTTTGATAAATCGGCCCATGGTATTAATGATGTAGTTCTATGTGCAGAATCATGTGATATCTTCAGATTTGAAAAGTTTTCATTTTTTGCTTGGTAAATTTTAACTTGAAATCTTATGAAAATTCAGTATTCCCACCCTTTCACCAACACCACTAAATAGCTTATTTAAAGTAAAGTAAATGTATCAGGTTAATTTATTAGGATGAAAATGATCCAGAATAGTGAAACGAATGATCTTGACACATTTATTAAATTTAATATTCCTTTAGAAAACAAAATCATCAAATACAAAAACCGGTTTTACTACTACGACCCGGTGTTGCCGCACACCATAGAGAACATGTCTTTCTTGCTTCTGTTTCTACTCATCACCTCCCTGCTGACCACCTGAGCTCGGATGTAGCCTTCCCTCCTCTCCTGGCTGTGCACGTGACTGCTGGCCTCGCTCACTTGCTGTACACAACGCTCTATACTCTGGGTGTGCGAGGGCCAGGCAGGGACATGCATGGGGTTGTCCAGGAAAGCTCTGACTTGAACATTGGTGAGGCTGCAGGTAAGAGAAGGCTCACTGCCAGCCTGGATGTTATCCAGATCTATGAGATCAGTGAGGGTCTTGGCACCTAGATTGACTTCAGGAGTCTTCCTGACCCTGAAGGAATCGTCACCAACTGATTCGTCATGCTTAGATCCTCTCATAAGTCTCATATCCAAGATCTTTTTGACTGCCACTCTTCTCTCCTCCTCATCCTTACTGCAGAGCATTTGTCTGCAGAACTGCACTCGGGATATGAGCATGCACCAGGAAGATCTCCTCACAGTCCTGCTCCACAATCTGAACAACCTTCTGGCTGACTCCTCAGGAGCTCAAAGCTGGAAAGAGAACATGCACCTCCAGACCTTCAGAGGTGTTGAGCTTGACCTTGGTGTTGAACCAATTTGGCAAGTAGACACTCACGATGAATTGGACAATAAGTCTCAGGTTGTGAAGCTGGTTCCTTTCAGTTTATGATGGGCGACCCAAATTCTACTGGAACCTGAGAGCCGTTGTGAGCCACCTAGAATGTGAGACTGGACCTATCTGCAGGTAAGCAAGTCTATCAGGCACTGACCCGGATTTGATGGCACTGCAAATCATGTAACCATAGTACTGGTCAGTACTCAGGTCGTCAATGACTTGGTATGTGCAAGCTCAACGAGTGGAGGGCCAACTGTGATTTTTCAAAGCTCGGATTTATTTCTAACTCAGTGGCAGAGTCCAGCATCTTGCCAAGAGGACCAGACCATCTGTTGTTTGAAAGAGTCTTGCCAGCCAGCTCCTGGATCAGATGTCTGAGTGGCAACTCGTTAGTGTGGAGGTCACAAACAATCCAGACCAGGTTCCTCCCAATCTTCCGCTCTATCCACTGTATGACCCCCCCCTTGCCACCCTGTGTTCGTGTTGGTGCTGTCCTCCATGGGGTCTGGTCCGTTCTCTCTGAGCCAGTTCACAATGTTATCTGCCACTATCTCAGCTGGTTCCCTGATGTCATCTTTCTCTCTAGGTGAAATGCCACAAATACTTCCCTCTGGTTCACTGCAGCAGGAGTAATTCACTCCTTCACCATGGCAGGGGAACAGCAGCTCAGAATCCTCCAACTTTCATAGAACACTTTGAGTGTCATCCCTTCTCCATCAAGAACAAACAATTGATTCCATTTTTCTCTCTTATCCCCTTATCAAACTCCTCTTCTAGAGTTACTGACAAGTTTCTCTAAGGACTCTCCTTACTTTGTTATGATCTATCACCAGGTGAACATCATCAGGTGTTATCAAACCACCGTCAATGCAGGCAGCTGTTGCTATCTCTGCAGTTTCTCTGAGACCAGTGTGGTGTCGCATGCTGGCCAGAGCTATGCTCGGGATATCTTTCCTATTTCGAATCTTATGCCTGGAAGGTTTGGGATCATTATTTTCTGGGTTAGGGACAAAGTCACCATTCTCCTGGTCAGCACTCGGATCAGCCATGGGGAAGTCATTAAACTCTGAATCAGCTTGACTCCAATCATCGGCCGTTTTTACCTCACCCTGGGCCTTCTCAAGTCTCTTTTCCTCGGCAACTCTTCTCCTCTTCTGTCTCTCTGTGGCAGCCTCCTGTCTCTTGGACTCCGGAATATCTTGGCTAGAAATCATGAGAGCCCCTGTACTGCCAGTCTTCTCTCTCTGTGCTTTGACAAATGCCAGTTCGATCACAGGAATCTTCAGTTCACGCTTGCAAATATAGGAGATGTGGGCCTCGGATTTACAGTCACGATCGCATCCAAACTCAGGACTGAAGAACAATTGGGCACTTGCAAGTAATTATGTCAAATAACTGGTCCAGTTGTAGCAAAGCTAATGTCCTTAACTGCAAGGATTTTCCTCTCCCCAGAGATATCTCTTGCCTTTTCCCAACTGGCTAGCAGTCTCACTAATCTTCTTCTGACTTGTTATGACTGGAGGCTTGAACTGAGCGTTAGCCAGGTGTACTGTGCCAAGACAGCTTTGGTCATATCACTAGCAATGTCTTTGTTTGTGTAAGTTCTTTGGTTCCTTTTCACTGATTTGCCCGATTAAAACACCGTATCTCAAGCATCTCAATGTCGGCAACTCCAGCTTCAGGGAGCTCTCTCCCAGACCCAAGATAGTGACTGAGATGGCTGGATTTTTTGGTTCCTCGTCCTGACACAAGCAGCCATCGCAAATAGTATCAACTTATAAAATGCATCAGAATCTGAAACAGAAAAAAATGTTATTAACGTTGGGTTGTTAAGAATGAAGTCAGAAAGCAATGTTGCTATTTAATTGTAATGCACTAATGCAGCTGTACGTTAGATTTTCGATAAATTTCACGCTAAAATTTACCTAGCAAAAGGTTGCAAAATATTGAAACTGAAATTATTTTCTGTTTATATACACTAAAATCTACCAAAAAAGTGATGGGCCATTAGTTTTAGCTGATCTTCCCTCCTATGACACACCCTAATATCACATGGTGAAGAAGTGGCATATATTTACATTGTTCAGCTAGCGTTAACTTAAAGTGACGTCTCTGCCTTACTGTAGGCCATTATTTACAGCCGCCATGAAGGCGCAGGTTTATCACTACAACATATTTATCAAGAAAGTTGGTAACGAAATACTTTTAATTGCATTAACGATAATCACATTTCCGAATGCCTCCAAAGAATTAGACTGCCTTTTGCGAGCTTGTTCACACTTTTAACAATGGCCATGTCTGATTTCATACTGTTGTCAGTGCAGGGTGACATCTCGTTGTCCTACTTATTACTATACCCGAAATATGAAGTAAATCCTTTCAACTCATTACTAACCAATCCTTCACTTCCTTCCCCTCTCTGCTTCGTGTCTGACAGTCTCTCTCTTCCTTTTCTCTTTTCTATGATGGTGAGAAGAATTATGTACTTTAGATTATGTGTGTTTTTGACTTACAGTAAATGTGTCAAGATGTCATTCTACCGGAAAGAAAAATCTAAAGTAGCTAGCAATGAAATTACCATTATGTTCTGAAACCTAAATATATATATATATATATATATATATATATATATATATATATATATATATATATATATATATATATAGATACCTGTATATATGAAATCACTGTGGGCGCGCATGATCCAGGTATATGCTGATAACCACAAGGAAAGAAGAAAACACGAAGTTCCCAAGCGCTTTCGTGTAATTCACATCTTCAGGGGTGAGTACAGACTGAGGAGAAGTACAAAACAAGGTATATATATATATATATATATATATATATACAGAGGAGGGTGAGACCTGACCTGACTACCGACTGCTGCTGTGCTTTTTGAAGATTAGTAGGGTCATTACCTAATACCTGACCAATGTGGACTTGATCTCACCCTCCTCTGTATATATATATATACCTTGTTTTGTATTTCTGCTTAGTCTGTACTCACCCCTGAAGATGTGAATTACACGAAAGCGCTTGGGAACTTCGTGTTTTCTTCTTTCCTTGTGGTTATCAGCATATATATATATATATATATATATATATATATATATATATATATATATATATATATATATATATATATATATATATATATATGTAGATCCTAATGAAAACGTGGATAAGATAAATCTTGATAAAATCACCAGGAAAAAGGGAAAACGGGCACTTTAAACAAATAACATTCAAGACATCTTCAGAGGCAAGTGAAGAGTAATGTTGAATGAAGACAACTAGAATATATATATATATATATATATATATATATATATATATATATATATATATATATATATATATATAAATAAATCACTGTAGGTGCGCGTGATCTAGAGTATATGCTGATAACCACAAGGAAAGAAAACACCCAAGTTCCCAAGCGCTTTCGTGTAATTCACATCTTCAGGGGTGAGTACAGACACACACACACATATATATATATATATATATATATATATATATATATATATATATATATATATATATATATATATATATATATATATATATATATATATATATATAATAATAATAATGTATATTATTGTGCTGTGTGATTCCATTTACAGAAATTAATGCTTCCTCAGGTTAGGTTAGGTTAGGTTAGGTTAGGTGAGATAAGGTTCTGTTAGGTTAGAGTATGTAAGTAGTTGTCTCCGTTTATGGGAATTTGATCGTCTTACATAAGATCACCTTAAGCGAGCTTACCATCAAGGCTCAGAGTGAGTGTCAGCCCGGCACGGTTTATCAGTTCCGTGAATCTGGTGAGGTTTAACCTTTCCAAGAGTGAGAGGACGTCCAGCTGGGACCTCTCCTCGTTCGTCAAGGCTCCTGGGCGGGACCACACCACAACGCTCTCAGGAACTACGGGAACTAAGGGAACTTGAACTCTGGAGACGATGGGACTGACTGCTTGATCCTCAGAAAAAGCCTGTGGGTCGATGACAGTGTTTGGTCTTCCGAAAGGAGATCCTGAAAATGTTTCTTGAGCATCATTGAAGTACCCTGAAATACCTTGGTTATGTAAATACTCAGAATTTTGTAGCATCTCACAGATTCATATCAGTCTCATGAAATGCTCAACTAATTATTTCAGATCAGAATAAGCATTATATGTATATATATATATATATATATATATATATATATATATATATATATATATATATATATATATATATATATATATATATATATATATATATATATATATATATATATATATATATATATACACACATATATATATATATATATATATATATATATATATATATATATATATATATATAACTAAAAGCTGTAGTATGTCTGTACCAGTGTGTGAATACCTTGGGTGTCGACGCTGGTTCTGTTTTCATTGGCTGGACTAGTAGCCCTAGGGCAGTCAGCATCTGAGCAGTTTCGACTGTTTTCTTGCGGTAGATGAGGTTGTGGAGAGACAACATTGGCTACATAAACACTATTTCCCTCTTCATTAATAGTTTGATAAGTATTTTTTATCTGCGGTGATGTAAGTGTACTTATGAAATCTCCCGTCGTTCTGGTGCCATAATTGCCAAATCGGGAAAAGTCATCAACGAATGGCGTGTGGGTGTTGTATCTTGGCTGTTCCTTGTAAGTTTCATCCGAGGTTTCCAAGAAGCTGAAGTTATCTGGCATTGAAGATTCATTGTCCTGACTCTCTGGACTCTGCTGAGAATCTGTTCCTTCTGTTTGTTGACGATTCAGAAAACGTGGAGTTTGTACAGATTCCGGATTAAGGTTAGGGTCTGTGGAGGACTGATAACTGTAAGTGTAAATGTTATTCTCAGTTGGAGGAACACGATCGATAGTAAAACGTGCAATATATTCCTGGAAGGTTGGAACCCGTGCATGTTGTGAATCTGGACCACTTGAGGTCTGTTGTGGAGTGTCTTTGCCAGAGTGCTCATCAGAAACTGTTCCAATTTTTGGAATGAAGTCAAGAAAAGGGTCACGATCAGGTGTTTCATAGAGTCCACTGATGGGAGGAACATCTGGTATAATGTCTCCACCGAACGTGAAACTTTGATATATGGGAGATTCGGTCTGACTCAGCAAAGGGTTTGGGATGGTGGTGGGGTCACTGCCGAGGTCTGACTCTGGTATGAGGTCTGCTGCCAAGTGTACAACACCGTTGGTGGCTGTCAAGTTGTTGGAGCGCAGCGGTACACCGTTGACTGAGACTGTACCTGTAGGAAACACCAGAGTTAGCCTTCAAGCATGGAAGTACTTAAGAAATAGGTATTCATTCTATTAATGCATATCTTACTATAAAGAGAATTTTTCACAACTAAAGTGGCAGGAAAGTTTTATTTACAGAAAACTAAATGTGATAGAACTAGATGCTTCTGGTGTTTGTTTACTATGCATAACTGCAGTTTTGAAGACAGAACGGAAATTTGGCATGAAGATACTCATGCACTCCAGAAAGGACTCGAAAGTGGAATTTTTGGGAGTCAATACAGTGTGATAACAGTTCCCACAACGTCAACATCTCTTACCGACCTGCCAGACGTAGGAACACCACACTCGCATAACTTATGTAATTAAATTATTTGAGTACCCTCATATCCAACCCAATGCTTTGCAAACCCCATAATAAATTAAAACATTCATAACCTAACCGAAACACCATTAAAGCAGGAGAATAACTCGACATATGATAGAAAACGGAGAAACAAATTTAGAAGTTATTGTACAGAAAACCTAACATGGACGGATCTACACAGGCTACCGCAATATCAGAGTGGAGTTGAGAGCCACCTGCGCCGTGCCAGCTACTAGGCTGCCATCTACAGGGGTCTAGAAGGCTGTCTAGAGGTGCCATCTCCACAGGGTGTGGTGTCCCCTGCACCCAAGTCAGTCTTGGACTGTGTCAGCTGCAGGTATCAGAGATGTGCTGAGAGGAGGTGCTCCAGCAATCAGAAAGGCCTCAACTGCACTGGGGCATGCAAGTGCAACCATGAGAATTATGAACTCAAAGGCCACTGCCACCAATTTAGCAGCAGACCCCCTAAAGTTAGAAGACGAATCAGATTATGAGTAGGACATGATACTGTGACCGCTAACTTTTGCTACAGATTCATCGACTGCCTCTGTATTGCTCTTTCATCACTGTTCTACATGTTGACTAAAAATCTACATTTTATGTATCCCCCTTTATTTAATACTTAATATGTTGCCAAAAATGCAATGATGTGAAGCAAGCAATTATTCTCATGGTATAAATAAATGTCCTGTGTTAAGAAACAAACTACAAACACTTTTGATCTGGGCGTAATTCAAATCTTTCCAGCAAAATCCAAAAACGCCGTTTTTCGTCAGGTCGCTACAAATCGCCGAGTACTGATATAAGAAATGGCCCGCAAAGGGTCTTTTGGACACTTTCTGGAAGGATAGTGTATTGAAATCAGAAGTTAATAAATCATATAACAAAATCATCCCCACGATTAATACACCCAAGTAGCGTCACGAAGGTGGAATTTTGGGGGCTTTTGGAAATATCCCCGAAAATGCTCATAAACATCAAGATTGGAGTCGGCCTTACAGAGAGCGACCCCTACCTAGAAGTGAGCCCCCTGTGTATGATCACAGTTTTTAACATGGAAAAAACCCGGGCATCGTCGGGTACCCTAGCGAGTATTTATAGGTAATAGCTATTGTTTTATAGATAGAGTTCATTACAGGATTTCTTGATGCCAGAAATAGTTATTCCTTAAACTTGTTTCAGCTGTAAGTTTTCTTCATAAGTCGAAACTGCCTCCAAGAGTAAGAGCTCTGCTCCCGGGGATAATTATCAGATATGGCTAGTGCTACTGGTGAACGGGGTTACGCCCTTCTGTGGGCAGAGTTACAGAAATCCAAGGAAAAAACCCTGAAATTAGAGTTAGAAAACTTGAAATTAAAGAAAGAGATAGCAACGCTGAAGGAAGAAACGGGACAAGGAAAGCCGGTGAATGACAATAACTCTGGGGAATGGAAGGTTGTGAGGAGAAGGACGACCAAACTGGTGGTGAAGAAAAACACCAAGGCTACGACAACAACAGCTAAGTGTACCAACTCGTTCAGTCCCTTGATAGACGAAATGGACGTTAGTACAGTCAGGGACAGGGCTGACAAGGAAGGTATAAAAACTTTAATTGTTGGTGACTCACAGGTAAGGTACCTGGACAGAGCCTTTTGTGGTAAAAATAAAAATAGGATGAGGGTGTGTTTGCCAGGGGCTGGGGTGGGGGATATAGTTGACAGGATGGACAATATGTTGTCTGGTAATGGGAACAAACCCATTATCTGCCTCAGTGCAGGAGGTAGTAATATTGGCCGGTGTAGGATTGAGGAGCTTCTTGATAAGTTCAAGACAGCTATAGATTGTATTCTGACTAAGGGAGGGATCCCTATCATATGTGGTGTCCTGCATAGAAGGAGAGTTAGCAATGAATGGTTGTCAAGGGCAGTTGGTGTCAACGGCCGTCTTGACGTATATTGCAAGTCAATATCAGTCCCATTCATTGACAACTGTGACAACTTCTACGGCAGAAGGGACCTTTATGCTAGGGATGGGGTACACCTGTCTCGGGAGGGGGTGGCAACCCTGGCTGGGTCACTAGAGGGGGCAGTTCAAAAGATATCGAAGTCTTTAAACGGCTAGGGGAGCATAAGAGCACGGGGGTGGAGGAGACTGCAGTGGTAGCGGGTAAACCAAGTGAAAGATTACAGGGAAATAGTGTTAGGAATGATGACAAAACTAAATTAGACAGGGAATTTAAACCTAAACGCGGTAAAGGGAGGACTCAGAACACGACTAACTTAAATGTCTACTACGGGAACAGTAGAAGCATGAGAAACAAAATGGATGATATTAGGGCCTTGGTATGTACCAAAATCGATATAATAACATTCACTTAAACATGGATCAACCTAGACTCAAGTGAGTTACCTGTCGAATACCAAATTGCGGATTACAAATTGATCCATACTGATAGGCCGTCCAGGAAAGGAGGCGGAGTCGCCATCTATGTCAGGGATAATCTGAAGTGCGAAATAAATAAGGAAATAAAAACTGAGCGGAATACAGAAACAATTTGGATAGAATTTATCGACGGTAGGGAAAAATTAATCAGAGGAGTAATATATAGACCTCCCAATCTTGATAGAGTTAATGAGCGACTTATCTGGGATGAAATGCGCAGGGCTTCCTTACACAACAAAGTCTGTATAGTAGGCGATTTTAACCTTGGCCAAATAGATTGAACTGACCTTAGGGGTAACTCAATATCAGAGGATTTCCTCAAAACGATCCAGGACTGTTTCCTAAGTCAACATATAACTGAACCCACCCGGGGTAATAATATACTCGATTAAGTTCTGTCGAACAGAGAAAACCTCATTAGTAATGTCGAGGTAGGGAACGAACTTGCAAACAGCGATCACAAAGAAATTAGATTCCAGTTAGATTTTCAGGTCAGACGTAAAGGGAATTCCATTAAAGTCCCAGATTTCAGAAGGGCAAACTTTGATAGTTTAAAGAAGCAGCTGAGAGAAGGGGTATCACGCTTGGATGAGAACCAAGATGACACCGACCTGATAACGAGATCTGAGATTGCCGAGTTCCACGACAAATTAAATAACGAGTTACTTAATGCCCAAAGGCAGAACATACCATACAAAAAACTCAGATCAGACAACAATGACCCTAAATGGATAAATAATTATTTAAAGAACATTATTGGCCAAAGGAAGGCTATAGGTAGAAGGATAAAGCGTGGCGAATTTTATGTCCGGGAGTATTATAAGGTATTGGCCGGTAGGGTTAAGACCGAGATAAGAAAAGCCAAGAGGAACTATGAACTGAAGGTAGCAGGGAAGGCGAAAACAAACCCCAAAGGATTCTACCAAATGTATCAAACTAAAACACGAGATAAGATTGGACCAATACGTTCAGATACCGGCGAGCTAACTGATAACGACGGAGAAATGAGCAATAATCTGAATAAATATTTTTCAACAGTTTTCACCGCCGAAAATTTAAACATGATACCCGAGGCACTGACTCTATTCAGAGATAGTGAAGAAAACAAATTAAGCGAGATAGTAGTGACTAGTAACGATGTTAATAAGCAAATGGACAAACTGAAGCCTAATAAGTCACCTGGTCCCGATGAGATATTTGCCAGAGTATTAAAGGAATGTAAGGATGAGCTTAGTATGCCCTTAGCAAAGTTGTTTAACATGTCATTAAGAACAGGTGTCGTGCCAGAATCCTGGAGGATAGCGAATGTAATACTGATTTTCAAGAAGGGGGATAGATCACTATCCTCTAACTACCGCCATATCAGTGTAACATCAATAGAAGGTAAATTACTAGAATCAATTATTTCAAACTCTATTCGAAACCACCTGGAGAAGCACAAGTTGATCAATGATTCCCAACATGGCTATACAAGCGGGCGTTCATGTCTAACTAATCTATTAACATTCTTTTCATCAGTTTTCGAATCGGTGGACGAGGGGCACAATTATGATGTGGTATATCTCGACTTTCGCAAAGCCTTCGACAGAGTCCCCCACGAAAGACTAATTAGAAAGGTAGAAGCGCATGGCATCAAAGGTAATATCCTTAAATGGATTAGGGCGTGGTTACGGGACAGGAAACAGCAAGTGAGCATAAACGGCACTAAATCGCATTGGAGCAACGTCACTAGTGGAGTTCCCCAAGGCTCAGTACTTGGACCATTATTATTTATTATATACATAAACGACATAGATATCGGCATAGACAGCAGCATAAGTAAATTTGCTGATGACACTAAAATAGGATGTGTAATTAAATCTGACGAGGACTCTGCAAAACTACAGGAAGATCTAAACAAATTTTTCGAATGGTCGGAAAAATGGCAGATGAAATTCAACATGGACAAATATAAAGTACTCAGTATAGGAGATGTAAACAGGGAAACCAGTTACCAGATGAACAACGATGCCATTGTGGAATCCAACTGCAAGAGAGATTTAGGAGTAATGATAAGTAGGAATCTTAAGCCAAGTAAACAATGTGTTTTTGCTCGTAACAAGGCTAATAAAGTACTTGGGTTCATACAAAGGAGTGTTAGTTACAAGAAAAGCGAGGTCATCTTAAAATTATATCTAGCGCTTGTGAGACCTCACCTGGATTACGCAGCTCAGTTCTGGTCACTGTATTACAGAATGGATATAGAATCATTGGAAAGAATCCAGAGGAGAATGACAAGACTAATCCCGGGCATTAAGAACCTTGAATACAGAGACAGGTTAAAGCATCTTAATTTGCACTCCCTCGAGAGACGTAGAGTGAGGGGCGACATGATAGAGGTGTATAAATGGAAGTCAGGGCTAAACAAAGGGGACATTACAAAGATACTCAAACTATCCAACCAGGAGCGAACTCGTAACAATGGTTTTAAATTAGACAAATTTAGATTTCGGCGTGAAATTGGTAAACACTGGTTTGGAAACAGAGTAGTGGATAAGTGGAACAAGTTACCAAATATCATTATTAACTCGAATACGCTGAATAGCTTCAAACATAGGTTGGATGCTTATATGAGCAATAGGGGTTGGGTATAAACGGGACTGCCCAGTATGGGTCAATAGGCCCGCTGCAGTTTCCTCCATTCTTATGTTCTTATGTACCTTGTTGGTAAAATTTCTCATAGTAGTGCATAGTGTGGGTAATTTCGTTGACATCTTCTAACATCATGAAATAGCACCTTCCCCTAATTTAGAGTGAAGAATTTACTTTAAATGTTAGAGCTGTTCATCTGTGACAAAATCTTTGTAAATATAACTTACGTAAAAGGTTATGGGTAAACACACGAGACGCTCACCGTCTTGGTCTTTCCTGAAAGTGACTCTAGTGCCGGCCAAAGTGGTGAGTGTACGCTTCTGCAGGAGACCCTCAGTGTACCAGGCGCCCCTGATGGTGTGTCTGGCCAGCAGATCCTGCCCCAGCGCCCGGTCCATCAGTAGCCCAGGCCATGAGTAACCCTTGGACGTGATGGCAGAGTCCGGCGGCGCCAGCAGAGTGTACGTGCCTGTACAAGGTAGAGGAAGTTAAATTTTGAGGGGATACGACCAGTGAACCTTCACATATATACATAACATTATGCTCAACCAGACACATCTGCCACAGATGAGTAACCCAGACAATTTCCCACTGACCCCTGATACATTCGCCATCATAAAAACGAAGCTCTTAAAGTAACGAGAGTTAGAATGCTTAGTCAGTAAGAATTTACATTAAGTTGTATCACTCCATCTTTCTTCCTGGAGATAGTTTCCAATTTGATGCTGTTTGGTCAAAACTTGAGACAATCATAAACCATACAAAATTACAAGAGAGGGCTGTTGAATTGTCTCAATATGATAAATGATTCAATCATTAAACAGTAGTTTCGTTGTAGATCGAGTAATTCGAAACAATGTTGATCAAATGAGTCCTCACCGATCCTTAGTGAGCGATAAGTTGTGTATGAAGAAGGTGGCTGTGATGATACAACCGAGTACCCACCTGACTGCATGAGGTTAGTGACACTGAGGAGTGTGTTCGCCCTGGAGTAGGAGTGTCCGCTGCCCACCAACACCGTCTGTACATCACCCAGCGGCACCTCCAACACCGACTCCACCACCTGCCGGTACCACACCACCAGGGAACTGTAGATGGTTATGTAGGCCAGGGAGAAGGTATATGGACAAGGGAGTTACCATGAGGGGAAGGGTGAAGTTTGATTAAGGAAGGTAGAAAGCTATGGGGTTAAGGGGGGCGTTTCCGTGAGTGAGGCAGATTATTACTTCATCTGTATTTACCTGTGTTCAGTTTGCTTACGATAAATATTGCCCACAACTTATGTCTAGCCTGCCCCATACCTGGTCCTCTTATACTGTCCTTGACGCACAGGTGACTGACCTCAGTCCACACGTCTATATCACTCCCTCCCTCCGGTACTACCTATATGTGTCCCTCTTCACTTTCCATGGAACAATGTGGTCCTTCTCTGAGAAAGACATTGGTACATGAATATGATAAGCATGCAGTAATTCTGATACTGAACAACAGGTGAGATACATCATTCATTCATTGCTACGACTTGAAATATTTGTCATTACATAACATGTTATGACCTGTGATGTATTGTCCGTCCTCACCTGGATGGTGCCGTGCGAAAAGGGTACGTCACCCCTTGATACGGCTGCCCCATTGACGTACACAGAGCCGTCGTAAACATTGAACCTCAGCTCGTGGCCCAGCATGGTCTTGAAGGTTGAGTCATTCATGACCTCCGGGGCTGGTCGACCTAGTAAGGGAATGAGATGGTAGCCGAGGTCATTACCGCGGGACAGCTGACGCAGCTCATTTCGAGATAATCGGGAAAACGCTGCTTCTGACGGTGCCAACAGGATGTAAGGACCTCTTTCTGAAAAGATGAACAGTCTGTCAGTGTACAGTACAAGCTCAGTTAAAAGACCACAAGTTCAAGGCTTGGTTATAACCAGTCTTGTGTGAGAGTTTGTATTATAACCTCAACGTTCTTGACTGATAACGTATTCTTAGTGAGTTCTGTAAACTCTGAGGCATCGGAGGAGGAACATTTACAAAAGAAAGCAAAAATTATATAATAGAAGAGTATAATTGTATTTCTCCTTTGTGTAAGGGTTGTAATGAGCACAATTAATAACCGTCCAGCACTACCAAAATAATTATTTCCTTAGTATAATTACATATTAGCCTAGATTTCATATTTTAATAAGTCCAAATATGCCAGGTAACTAGTGCTAGGTACTTCCCAGGCGTGTTTCATTTGTGTATCCGTTTAACCACAATTTGCTAGTAATAAGATGAATTCATGTTTCATTTTTTTATTCCTTTAGTGACTCAATGTATTACAAGAAAGAACTACTTTACGACTTGTTTGGGCCAACAGTTGGAGTAGTGATATTAATTAACTTTGCCATTGACAGTATGTCCATGATTTCAACAAAAATGAATAAGTCCTTCTAAAGTAAATGGAATTGATGATGATATTATCTTTTGGCCATCCAACGAATTTTATGATTTTAAGTTGACCGATTTTTACCAGTTAAGTTAGGTTATGTTACATTAGTTAAGTTGGGTTAGGTTAGGTTTGGTGACATTGAAATTATGTTTTTTCAAATGCCAAGTAGGTGGATGACCTATACATTCATTTTACCAAATTGATTATGAGTAGATTAAAAACATTAGTTGTGTTTTTTTTTTTACAAATTCAGACTCCGTAAAGTTCTAATGACATTTATGCAAGAGGAAAAAATTAGCACCAAATTGTATTGTTTAATACCAAAAGAAGTCATTGATGAAGATATTTAATAACAATATTTCAGGTATTACGACCTGGTCGTCGGGACGGAACACCGTCGTAAGTCGAGGAGAGACTGTAATACATTTTCATCTTTAAACTCGTTGTATCTTACCTAACTCACCTTGATGCTCCACTCAATTATGGCTAGATGTAATAAATGTAGAAATTAATCACAGGTATGACTCCCTTTACCTTTAATTGTATTTATATTACAATTCTTGGATATTCAAAGATAATGAAATTATGAATCTTCAATAAATGTGATATACGTACATTCTAATGATGACAACAGAAATATGTCAGACTTGACTAATTAACTGTAACCAGAAATTAACCTAAGTGAATTTGTCCTTAATTCAACCTTTAAAATATGAAAGACAGTATACTTTATTTTATGATAGTTAAGTCAGTTTCCAGTTAGGTTAAGTTAGGTAGGTTAGGTTAACATTTTTATATAGATCATTAAAATTTTAAAGAGCTTATAATTTTTGTTCTATGAATTTCTCCAAACAAAGGGATCAAAGTTTGGGAATCACCATAACAATTATACACTACAGTACATTAGAAAAAACAATAATTTTTTGTAGTGTGTTGCATATCAAACCAAACAAATCAGAGTTTCCTTTGGAATTTTATATTTTTATTTGTTTTTAACAGACAAAATTACCCTTAATATTTAGATGTTGGAAACTTCTAAATATTAACCCTCATAAATATAGATGTTTCAGAATTTGCAAAATTTAACTAACACAATATTAATGACTTTATTTTCACTTACAGGTAGAGACACAGCTGGCTATTCACCTTTCACCAATACTGAAGAAATAAATCTTGGTATCATTTGATTGATGGGAACTTTTCCCGGTTCCAGGGAATATTTTGGAATTTGCTTTCTAACCTAATCTCGGAACTGGTTCCCAGATTCGGACCAGAAAAATTTGGAGACTCCATAAAATCCCCAAATTACTCATAGACCAGAAAAAATGCAGTTTCTGGAATTTTCTGAACACATACCTTGGAGAAATCATAACATACTGTATCCCTTAATTATTATTTTTTTTATTTTACAATCTCCATACATACGTGGATATTACATATTAATTTATTTGTGAAATTTGTGGATGATTTTTCTTTTAAAATAATTTACTCTTGATCACCCATATATTATAACATATCCTGCTTTTAATAAAGGCTATATTCTGAAATAAGCATTATCATTGTATTCTTATCCTTATTATTGTTACAGTTTATATTAAACATTAAAAAATGCAGGATTGATTGATTTGCAATTAACATTGCAGACTGTATTGAGTATATTTTTAAACCATTTAATTATCATCTTGTTCTATGTTTAATATTATTAGTCTCTGATTAGTTAGTAGAATTTCATGACTATACCTACTGTATATGGGTTTCATGACATTTACTCACAAGATGAACCTAATCTAACCTAACATGTCTTCATTTCCATAATAGTTGAGTATATGCCTTGTAAATAAATGTCTGCACACTAACTATATGAAGGCAATATTTTTCCAAATAAAAGTCCATTTATAGAGCAGAGACTTTTCTCCGACTTCTGGTTTAGTCCATGTCTTAACATATTGTATGCATTTTTACTCTTGACATTGGGAAAGTGTTCATGTCTTGTTTTTTTGAAATGGTATTTATTGCATTACTATAATCAGGTGGAGAAAAGGAGGAAACATTATCTCAAGTGTTCATATCTTGTACATAACTGGCCTTGTATAATATGAAAGTAAAAATTTTGGTATAAAGATAATTTCCTGTTTGATAGAAAGCTAAGAGTTATGGTGATATTTTTTCAAGATTTTATCCCAATTCATCTGTACAGTGAGTTCATCACTGCCATAAAAAAATTATAATACCTAATACTGTATTTCGCTATATTCTACTGACTCTATCCACAGAACAGGCAATAATTTCTCTTTATTACACTCACCCAACCCCAAGTTCATGAAAAACTTATAACTATATTGTTAGATTTCATAAGGATAAAGAAGAAAGGAGCAGATATTACACTCAATTCCTACATTTTTATGGTTGTCACAGGCTTTATTTACCTATATTCACTGTAAATAATCGTATTTTATTCCCAGAATTGACTTATAATCCAAGAAAATAGGAAAATGAGGTGCACCTTAGCTTGGGATTCAAGTTTTTTATGCTCGTAAATCGTGTAGCAAGAGCAAACATTTCGTGCCACTCACAACGTTTTCAGGGTGCAAGCATACCAACCCCCAAGTCTTCCGGCAGGTAGTAGGTATTAGGCAGCTACCAAACAGGGAGGTACTACCGCCTGGGAAGATATTGGAAGCATAATGTGTTGTCTATGGTAGACCCTGCTGCCACATAGCATCACGAAAATTGTGACCAAGTCCCAGGTTGCTGATCTGACTTTCGGCCTCCTTTACACACAATTGCTGCGGTCCGACTAATTCCCCAAATGTACCCAAATGTAGCAAAATGTAGCCGCAATGAAGTCAAATAATGGTCCTACATGAATAAATCGGACTGCTAATCACTTCTCGACTAGTATTTGGTGTCACAAAGTCACAAAAAATTGGAAAACTTACTTTAATCTGAGTTAATAGATCGCGTGCATGTATGGAGGGAGCTAGTAATTACCCAAATGTAGCCAAATGTAGCCGCAATGAAGTCAAATGATGGTCCTACAAGCGTAAATCGGGCTGTGAATCACTTCTCGATTATTATTTGGTGTCATAGTCACAAAAAATTGGTAAACTTAATTTAATCTGAGTTGTGTTGTGTTAGGTTAGGTTAGGTTAGGTACATGCACTCGATCTATTAACTCAGATTAAATTAAGTTTACCAATTTTTTGTGACTTCGTGACACCAAATACCAGTCGAGAAGTGATTGGCAGTCCGATTTATTCATGTAGGACCATTATTTGACTTCATTGCGGCTACATTTGGGTACATTTGGGTAATTAGTAGGACCCCAATTGCAGGGCCTCAATTGTTTCTCTTAATATTGACAACACAACATACATACAGTATATTGTTTCTCACTTGATTTTTTTTAATTTTGTATTTCTTTATTATTATTATCATTATTATTATTATTATTATTATTATTATTATTATTATTATTCATTATTATTATTATTATTATTATTATTATTATTATTAATTATTATTAATTATTATTATTATTATTATTATTATTATTATTATTATTATTATTATTATTATTATTATTATTATTATTATTATTATTATTATTATTATTATTATTATTATTATTATTATTATTATTATTATTATTATATTTTCGCTCCCTAGGCCCCGATGTGGGTCAGTCGGGTACCACCATGGCCCATCTTGAATAATCACAAAATTTTCACTCCATTGTATTACGACTGCCGGGATACCACGGCATGGTGTACACCACGGCTGATCTTGCATATGGGCCGTAGACTGAACCTGTACTTAAAGTTTGTTGCTCATAGGCTGGGGATAAAAAGGTTTTATTTCGTACTTGAACTAATGTAAAAATAAAAATATTGTGAACCTTGTCTTACTGCACACATTTGTGTTTTTCTTACATAGGTTTAGTTTTAAGATGAACATCGAGGTGACACACGAGGCAAAATAGTGTACAGTACAGTATTAATCTACCTACGACTACGACTAACCTCCAGATATGAGAAAGTTTAGGAGGCCTGAAGTCTCTAGGAGGACGAGGAGGGTGGTGAGTCCCTCCCGCTGTAGGGTGGACACCACACTGTCACCTGGGCTGCTCGTCAGCTTGAACACCGTCGCAAACCTGTCTATTGACGTTAGTGGATCAAGAGGCGGGTTGTTCCTCGGCGAACTGTGCAGAGGGAGAGAACAGTGGTGGTGAGGAAGTAGCGGGACATGAGAGTCTTCTCACTGGCGTAGTCTTCTCACTGGTGTATACATACCACTCGGACCTGTTGTGGTTGTCTGAGTTTTTTTTTTTATAAATTTTACAATTTACATATATACTGTATACAAATTACATATTAACATATTTGAAAGTGAAATATTTTGATGACTTTTCTTTTAAAATACACCTGATCATCCATTACTTAAGGTGCTGTACATTCTAAAGTGAAGAAAAAAAGTTTGTGCATTGGTCGGTGTATCTCTTATTGGTGTTAATAATGACATGTCAGTCTAGTTGATTTACTGGTCAGCTCACTATGATCAATGATATCCATGAATCAGTATCACTTAAGGTCTTTGGCCAGAAAATAACCAAGTGAAGATGTCTGCATGAATAAACTGCTCATTTTGTATTGGCTGACTTCTTCCCGAGTTAATATCACAACAATAAATGACATATTGATGACGTACAACAATAGAATACACATCAATGTAATTTATTTAATGATATATTGTTGGTTAATGGGCTTATTATTTACAATATAGCCCTTTTTTTTAAGGACAAAAGTTGTCTAGATACCTGTGGTACATTTAATAAACTTGCCTATTTTGTTGTCATATATGCTGGTGTGTCGAGTTGCTTACATTACGGTAATAGTGTTCAAGAGACCTACAGTCCTTACCTTACATGAAACCTTTACCTTGTAGGGGTATCGACATATTAAAGTTGTCTAGCACTCAGGATGGAAGGAAACTCTAATGTGGTTTCCTTGTATAATATATAAGTTATATGATAGACAGTCTGGTGCTGGAGGTGCTGTGTGGTGAGGGGCTGCTTGGTAGAGACGTGCTGTGAGTAGCTTGTTGAAGGAGGTAGATGTGCAGGAGCTTCGTTAGAGAAGATGTTGCCTGTTGCTGGCCTCCTGGTTGAATGAAATGTTAACAGCGTGGAGCTTGCTGGAGGAGATGTTGCTTGTTCAGGAAAATGGGCAGAATGAGAATTGGTTGGTGAGGAAGCTCAGAGAAGGACATGCTCGCTGACGGGAGCGAGGACCGCCAGGCAGGCGGAGGAGAGGCGAGGGTCGCCAGGCAGCGGCAGAGGAGGAGGTGTTGCTTGTTCAAGAAGATTGGTCAGACTGAATCTCAAGGGAGAGACAGAGCTTATATACCCCGCAGCAGCCGCTATGAGTCATGGTGGGAAAACCCGAGAAGTAGCCGGTGAATAGTTTCGTTGCTAAGATACGGTAACATCTGGTTGGTTGCTAGGGAAGGCGGCACATTGGAATGTGATAGCAGGTGGTGGGCTGCTACGCAGTTAGTTTGTAGGGGAGACGTCCACTACAACCTTGTGGAGGTTACGTGATATGATGTGTCTAGCACTCAGGATGGATGGATGGAAACTCTAGGTGGTGGTTTTCTTATATAAAATATATTATATGAAAGACAGTCTGGTGCTGGAGATGCCGTGTGGTGAGGAGCTTGCTTGGAAGACACGTTCGGTGAGTAGCTTGTGAAGGAGGTAGATGTGCAGGAGCTTCGTTAGAGATGTTGCGTGTTGCTGTCCTCCAGGTTGAATGAGGGCCGGACAGCGAGGAGCTTGCTTGGAGGAGGTGTTGCGTGTTCGGGAACGTAGGCCAGAATGAATCTCAGTGGTCTATGTTTGTCTTCGGTACCCCCAAAATGTTCTACACTACTGAGGGTATACACAAACACTTGTTATCTTAAAAATAGGTTCTTATTCTCGTATGGGAGATATACAGAGGGACTAATAAGACAGAGCACTTTCACACCATAAGGACTGGTGGTCTCCACTCTTTGTATCACTGCGCGCTGGCATGTACAGATGATATGATATGATAATGATATATACATATGATAATTCATATACATAACATGGTGCATAATAAATGGAAATATTACATAGGATTAGTACATGTTCTGTAATACTTCACTATACATAATTAATAGAGTAATATATGAATACACAGCTTAAGGTACTACTTCGTGTCCATATTATACACCTCCCTCCCCCTATACGCTCATAGTTTCATCTTGAGCGGACCTTTTGTTTCTGAGTCGCTCGGACCTGCGGAGTACCGGGGCAGAAACACAAGGTGGGGATGGATTTACTGTAAAGACATCAACATTAGGGGACTCTACTGGGGAAGGGTCAACACTAGGCAGCTCCACAGGTCGGAGGAAATGACGGTTCCTCCACCATACTCTACCACTAGGAAGACGCACTTGGTAGTCCCTGGACCGGCCAATACCCATGACAACCCCAACCTTGTCCCAGCGGTGAGATACCGAATCTTGAAACCTGACCTGCTGGCCGATACTCAACCTGGGAAGGGGCGGGCATGACAGTCGTACCGAGCAGCGACAGCTGCGGCTCGTTCTGCTGCACGGCGGTCACATTCTTCAGTCTTGGCTTGCCATTCTTGAGAAAAAGACTTCGGGTGGGCAGGAACACAAGACCTGAGATGATGTCCATATAGATCCTGGGCTGGGGAGCGTCCGGTGAAGTTCGGGGTGTTGCGTAACTCCAACAAACCTCGATCGAAGTCCTCGCAGTCGATATTTCCTGAGGGTGACACCTTAAGGATCAGGTGTTTAACAGTCTTGACTGCGGCTTCGGCGTGTCCATTCGCCTGGGGGTAGTGGGGCAAGGTCACGACATGACGGACTCCCCAACAGTCCATGAAGTCCCGGAACTTGTGGCTGGTGAACAGGGGTCCTCCATCAGTCCTGAGGCGGAGGGGAACACCAACTTCTCTGAAGTAATGCCTGAAATTCCGGATAGTAGCAGTAGCCGTTGTATCACTACCACAGGGGACGACAACAGACCATCCAGACAATCGGTCGGCAATGACGAGGAAGGACTTCCCTGCCACTGCAAAGAAGTCGGCCGACACAGACTCGAAGGGTCTTGAAGGGTTATCGTCGTACATTAAAGGTTCCTGTTGCTGGCTGGGTTGCATAATCTGGCACGGCTCACAGGCACGGACGGTACTTGCAATGTCCGCGTCGATTCCGGGCCAAAATACAGTCTGCTTCGCCCGTCGCTTGGTGGCCTCCACTCCTCGATGGCTGTCGTGAAGGCGGGTCAAGGTACGGCGGCGTAGGGCAGCAGGAATAACTACTCGTGGACCATACAAGACGAGGTCTCCGTCACAATAGAGATCCTCGCGTATTTTCCAGTACGGGAGTAGCGATTCATGAAGGTCGTATCGGTTCGATGGAAATCCCTGAGACACACAGTCGACGAGCCGGATGTAGGAAGGGTCGGCCCGGGCTGCGGTGAGGAGATCTTCAAGGGTCTTGTCTGCATCCGGTTCTGTAGACTCTTCTGATGTGAAGACGGCCTTCAATGAAACTACTGACTTGAGGGATGCAGCAGCTGTAGAACACAACATCTCGTCCTCTGGGGTGGGGCGACTGACAGGGGCTCGGGACAGGGCATCCGGGATGCACAGCAGCTTACCCGCACGCCACACAGCCGTGAAGAGATAAGGCGAGAGCTTCTCTTTCAAACGTTGAAGGCGAGGATTCTCTACTGCGTCCAAAGAGTAGTGATTGATAATAGGTATAAGAGGGCGATGACCCGTGAAGAGAGTGAAGTGCTGAAGTCTATCAGGTAGAAGCGGCACTTCGCCATCGCCCAGACAACAGCCAACATCTCCAGCTCAATCGTGGCATATCGGGTCTCGGCGTCCGTCAGGAACCGGGATCCACACTGAATTAAGCGGAGTTGTCCACCGCCATGGTCCTGCAGAAGGGCGTAACCAACGCCGTAGAGTCTGGAGGCGTCAATCTGGAGGACGGTGGGTAGGGCTGGGTCGTAACAGGCGAGGACAGGTGGACTTAAGAGGGCCTGCTTGACTCGCTGGAAGGCCTCTTGATGATCTGGGGTCCACAGGAATGTCCTCCTGGGGCTCAGCAGGGGGCGTAACGGCTGGGCTGCGGCGGAGATGTCAGGTGAAAACTCAGCCAGCTGATTGACCAGACCCAAAAAAGAACGGAGGTCTGTCAGGTTGGCAGGGGTTGGAAAATACCTGATTCCACTTAATTTCTCCGGGTCAGCTGCGATACCTGATGCTGAGAGAGTGTACCCACAGAAGTTCACTGATGGTGCGGCGACTACAAACTTGTCAGCATTGAGAGTAATCCCGTACTTTCGACATCTGGTGAGAACTTCATATATTCGGGAGAGGTGGGCACATTAGTCTTCGTCATGGAGTAATATATGATCAACCACTTTGACATAATTCGTGACTCCTTGAAGGGCCGTGTTACCACGTTGACAGAATGCATCGCCCGTAGCGGCAAATCCCATGGGGCCTCTGCAATACTGATATCTTCCATATGGTGTGATGAATGTAGTCAAATGCTGGTCTTCTTCGGCCAACTCGATATGCCAATAACCACATAAGGCGTCCATCGTTGTAAAAAACTTCGCCTTCGGGTCCACATTTCGAACAGCTGCGAAGGGTGTGGGTGAAGGGTGGGCTGGACGGGAAACTTGCTGGTTAAGTTTTGATAGATCGGTGGTGATTCGTACTCCACCACGAGGTTTGGCGACGGGGACGAGAGGGTGGCACCAAGGTGAAGGTTCGTCTCCGGCCGGCTTGATGATTCCCTGAGCAACCATGGAGTCAAGCTCTTGTCTAACTAGCTCCTTGTAGGCGTGAGGAATCAAACGAGGGGTGTGGATGGCAAAAGGTGTGGCACCATCCTTAAGATGAATCTTCATAGATGGACCCACCATCGGCTTGAGTGGTGTGGATCCCAAAGATGTCTTCGTAACCAACACGTCAGCAAACTCCTTGAGAAGGTAAGCTCTTGCATCAGAAGGGGACGTGTTAGTAGAGATAGGGAGTTCCTTCAACCTGTTGACTTGGGTGACCTTTAAAATAGGTTTGGGGAATTCCTTGGAAATAATGGCCAACTCTTGACAATGGCCATATGATAAAAGCGGAGTCGGGATCCCATCATGAACATCAATCCGGGCTGAGCAAGACTGCTTACCAAAGGTAAGAGTAGCCCAGAAAGATCCCAAAGCTGGAGCCATCTTAGAACCATCAGCTGTCAGTTTCGTTGTCTGAGGAGGGGGCTGTAGGTTGCTCCTGGGTATTCCCAAACTTGCTAAGTGTTGTGGACCAATTACTGAGACGTCAGCACGGGTGAAGACTGGATGACAAGTTACCTTGAGAAATGACGACACTAAAGTGCTGGGGCGTCGTGTCTGTGGAACAATGTACACGACGGCAGGAACGACTGGACACAGCGTCTTGATGCTTGCCAGAAGGAGGGGGCGCGCCAGCACTTCCTGAGGATGACTTCTTGGATCCTAGGTGGTGTCCTCTCTGTGTCTTCTTACGACAACATTTGTCATAATGGCCCACACGACCACAAAGTCTGCACTGAACTTTGCTAGCAGGGCACTTGACTGTGTAAGCCCAGTGACCATGGCGGTCGCAACTTCTGCACACGTTTTGAGCAGCTGGGCACTGGGAGGCATCATGCTGTCTCATGCAGTTGTTACACAAAGCTGCTGCTGAAGGTGTAGCTGGAGGGTGAGGGGTGGGGTTACCTTGCTGCTTCTTACCCTTTCTGTAAGAAGGCACCGCCCTCACCTGGTCAGGTTGTGAACGTAAATCTGAAGTCACACACCTGGTGGCCTCGTAGGCTCGGCATTTTGTAACTACATCTTCAAGGGAGGAAGTGGGGTCAAGTGAAATGAGACGCTGAACTAGCTCTTCATCTCGAACACCCGTTAAAATAATTGTCTTGAGTTGTGTCTCTTCACAGACTTGAGAATTTCCAGGACAAACATCAACTTCCTCTGAACATCTCTTGAGTCTTACAAAAAATGCATCAAAAGATTCTCCATCAAGCTGCTTACATTGGAGGAGTTCTCTTCTTCTAAGCGCTTCGTTGTGCTGTCCGTTAACATGTTCCTGTAACTTGTCGAGAACGGCCTCAGAGTTGTCGTAGGAGGCACTTGAAGTGTGTGCTCGAGAGTAAGTTGTGTCTCTAAGGACAAGCACATATGAAGCTGTATCATCTGCTTAGGCTGTGGTAAACTTGACAGGTCAACCATTGTTGCATAGTCTTGCCAACGTCGACGCCATTCCCGAAATATCTGATAAGAAGCGTCAGACTTCAGAGAGGGAGGCGTTTGTGCTGCAGCCTTTTGAGGAATTGTTGAACCGACTCTGGGAAATGAGGTACCAGTACCTCTAGTCGTATCAGCATTAGTGGTAGCAGAGGAATCTTGTATGGTAGATCATTGTGGGGAGGCTAACAGGGAAATCAAGACTTCAAATCTGTCTTGATCCTCTCTTCTTCTCAGGTCATCCTCACTTCTACGTATATCTTCTAGTTCTCTGCGTCTTTGTTCCTCTTCGTGGCGTCGTCTTTCAGACTTTCTGTACCGAATTTCTTCCTCTTCTCTCTTTGCAACATAGTCCTGGCGTCGAGAAGTTTCCATCCACTTAATCAGTTGAAGGAGATCTGTGGACGCAGGCACCGCAGGAGAGCTTGCTCGCGACGAACGAGGAGATTCTGTGGGTGATTGGGCGTTGTCACTGTGGGGAGAGTGGGGCCTGAGTGTGGGTGAAGAGAGGTCTCCCAGACTTAAACTCATAACCCCATCGTCCAGGGTATCATTTTGATCCCTGTGAGACATGCCGACAGCTTCTGTACTCTATCTGTGCAAAGACCGGGTCAACCCCTCGTAATCTATGCACAGAATAGGTTCTTATTCTCGTACCGGAGATATACAGAGGGACTAATAAGACAGAGCAAGTGGATATCTTTTTTTTTTTTTTTTTTAGGAATATTACCTACGCGGACCTTAAGATAAAATGCTGGTCCACCCAATCTCAGTGGAGAGAATGCGAGCTTATATACACAGCAGCCGGAAGCAAACCCGTGGGAACTCGCCGGTTTCCTTGACTCCGTTGCTAGGCTAGACGTAGCAAGTGGCGATCCCTCCCCTCCCCCCAATGTTGCTAGGATATGGTAGCAGCTGGTGACGCCCCCCTGGGCAGCTTGTTTGGTTGCTAGGATACTGTCACATTGGAATGCGGATGTAGTTTGTAGAGATTCAGAGATCCACTACAACCTGGAGAGATTCAGAGATCCACTACAACCTTACATGAAGCCCTTACCTTACATGAAACCCTTACCTTACATGAAGCCTTTACCTTACATAATGAACTATTACCTTGAATGAAGCTCTTACCTTACATGAAATCCTTACCTTACATGAAGCCCTTATACCTTACATGATGCCCTTACCTTATATGAAACCCTTACCTTACATGAAACCCTTACCTTACATGAAGCCCTTACCTTACAATACTTGAATCCCTTACAATACATGAAACCCTTACCTTACATGAAGCCTTTACCTTACATAATGAACTTATACCTTGAATGAAGCTCTTACCTTACATGAAATCCTTACCTTACATGAAGCCCTTATACCTTACATGATGCCCTACACCTTACATGATGCCCTTACCTTACATGAAACCCTTACCTTACATGAAACCCTTACCTTACATGAAGCCCTTACCTTACAATACTTGAAGCCCTTACCTTACATGAAACCCTTACCTTACATGCAGCCCTTACCTTACATAAAGCCCTTACCTTACAATACATGAAGCCCTTACAATACATGAAACCCTTACCTTAAATAAAGTCCTTACCTTACAATATATGAAGCCCTTACCTTACAATACATGAAGCCTCTACCTTACATGAAGCCCTTACCTTACATGTAGCCCTTACCTGACATGAAGCCCTTACTTTACATGAAGCCCTCACCTTACATTATACATTAAGCCCTCACATAACATAAAACCCTTACCTTGCATGAAGCCCTTACCTTACATGAAGCCCTTACCTTACATGAAGCCCTTACCTTAAATGAAGCCCTTACCTTACATAAAGCCCTTACCTTACAATACATGAAACCCTTATCTTAAATGAAATCCTTACCTTGCATGAAGCCCTTACCTTACAATACATGAAGCCCTTACCTTACATGAAGCCCTTACCTTACATGTAGCCCTTACCTGACATGAATCCCTTACTGTACATGAAGCCCTCACCTTAAATGAAGCCCTTACCTTACATAAAGCCCTTACCTTACAATACATGAAGCCCTTACCTTACAACATTAGGCCCTTACCTTGCATGAAGCCCTTACCTTGCATGAAGCCCTTACCTTGCATGAAGCCCTTACCTTGCATGAAGCCTTACCTACAATACATGAAGCCCTCACCTTACATGAAACCCTTACCTTACATGAAACCCTTCCCTTACATGAAGCCCTTACCTTACATGAAGCCCTCACCTTACATGAAACCCTTCCCTTACATGAAGCCCTTACCTTACAATACATGAAGCCCTTACAATACATGAAACCCTTCCCTTACATGAAGCCCTTATACTTTACATGAAACCCTTCCCTTACATGAAGCCCTTATACTTTACATGAAGCCCTTCCCTTACATGAAGCCCTTATACTTTACATGAAACCCTTACCTTACATGAAACCCTCACCTTACATGAAGCCCTTCCCTTACATAAAGCCCTTACCATACATGAAGCCGTTACCTTATATGAAGCCCTTACCTTACATGAAGCTCTTTCCTTACATGAAACCTTTACCTTATATGAAGCTCTTACTTTACATGAAGCCCTTACCATACAGGAAGCTCTTACCTAACATGGCGGGGTGAGCCAGGACTCTGTGACGCACTGAAGCAGTTATCAGGATAAGTCTCTAATTTGAAACCTCTGGGCAAGGTCAGGTCGCCGCCACCACTTCTCAGGACAGGGTCGATGTCACCTAGACCCCTGAGCCCCGGGAACCGTAACTGACGCCTCGCACGTTTCTGAGGGAAGGGAAGAGGGGCAAAAGATGTTAGGCTATATATATTGTAGTCAGTGTCAGCATCAGTCATATGTGTGAGTTTCAGCGAATTTCGATAAGCGGTGATCAAATTATACCCTTGAGAACATTTTGACTTCAGAGCCCCTTGGAGGCCAAACTATACATTGGAACACAACCTACTCATACAGTATTGCAGAGGTTCCCAATTACTTTTGGCCATTACCCCAATTTTTCCAAAATCATTCTTAGCAACAAGCTCATTCCCCCTCAACATTTTGTTATTATTAGTTACACGCTAATGTGCAATAAATATAACTTTATTAGGTTGGACTTTCCTTTATTTTATAGAACAATAATGACATAAATGCAGTAATTACAATTACTCTTTCTGTTGGAAATAAATCAATTATTAATTTCAGGAGTGCAATGACACCTTCACTGCAATTGAAATAAATAAAACAATAATTGTAAAGTACAATAAGTACAAATACTCTCTGAAATAAATAAATCAAATAATAATAGCAGGCCTACAGTGAACCCAAGCTCCAGAAAAGCGTCGGAATACACACTCTTTCTTGAGGACATCTGTAAAAAGAAGTACAGACTTACAGACAGACAAACATATGATGGAGAGAGGGAAAAATAAAAGGGAAATAAAATAACACATACGAATATATGTTCAAATTTCATCACAACAAACATAATAAATTCGCTTGTACAAATCAGAACATAACTTCTATGCTCGCACATAAAATTCAACCCACTTTCCCAATTATTCATCTACAGATATATGAACAAGGTAACAGTCAGAGACGAATTATAAAACAAACGAGAATACTGACCTATACAGAAAGGAGCGAGGGAAAACATGCGAGAGAGAGAGAGAGAGAGAGAGAGAGAGAGAGAGAGGAAAATAATGAAATACAAGAGCAAAATGCGATTATATGTATATTGGTTTATTCTGAACTATAAATGGAATGAGACAAAAGTACAGTAAAAGCAACAGAAAAGTTACTTCTTGAGTAAATATAGAATTACGTAAAATATCGTCAAATAAAAGCCAAATTTACCTTTTTTGCTCAAAAATGCCAGAGACTTTCATGTACGTCCGTCTTCCACTGACTTCTGACAAGTTATGAAAAAAAAAACGTTACGTTTCTCTATTTCTTGCCCCGCCCTCCGTCATACCACCCCACCCCCTCCCTTCTCTGAGGCGACGAAAATTGCTAGAATGTATGAACCATGGGACTACTGAGTCTAAATGGATCCAAACTACAGCTACACATATGAAGATGTTTGGACTAGACCACCTGTACAAAGTTGAGACACAACAGCGCTTCCTGCCACCCTGGCGGACAGTTCCCTTCGATATCACAATACCGACGTATCCGCCTAAAAAATTAATTATACAAAGCATTTATTTCCAACACACTGCCAAATTGAGAGCTCTTGAACACATACACACTCTACAGACTGATGATAATATCACACAGACCATCTACACTGATGGATCTCTTAACACCGCCTGTGGGAGGGCTGGAAGTGCCATACTCACAGCTATTAAATTCATTGAAACCACTGTTACTGACAGTCTCATCATCACTGACTCTCTATCCTCACTACTTGCCCTTGGCACCCTCGACTCAGGTTGTCACGCTCTTGTCTCTGAAGCCAGACACAAATATGCGTGCCTTGTTGACCGGGGTGTCAAGGTCAAACTGTTGTGGATCCCCTCTCACATAGGCCTCATAAAACATGACAGAGTTGATGCCCTCGCCAAACTCGCGTCTAACAGAGACACCGTTGAATGCAATTTGGGTCTGTCAAAAAGAACCCTTAAAACTGTAATTAGGAAAGAACTTATTGATGAGTTTGACGCAAGTAGATAAGTGCAAACAGGCACTAGTCGATCCATAGGTTACCATGATGAGATGTATCAAGTGAAACATGTATGTGGAGCAAGTAATAAGATCACTAGATTACAAGATGTTGTAACCGCTAGATTAAGGTTAGGATATAAGTACCTTTGGCAGTATGTTCCTCAAGCAGATGTAAACAAGACTAAATGTAAAGTGTGTGGCCATACATATGGCCACACACTTGAACACTACGTCCTCGACTGTGTGAAGATAGAACCTTTTAGGGACAGGCCCAAGCACACTGTGTGTGAAATGGCACAACACTTCATCTCTAATGGCAAGATAGCCGACATATTAAGATTGTATCCACTTTTTGCACTTAGTAACTATATCAATTCTCATGTACAGAACCAAATACGCAATGTGCTTGAATACCTCTCACGTAAATGTGAATAACAAAGTGTGAGGCCAGACATACTGCCTCACACGCCTGTACTCACGCATTTGTGAATAAGTTACCCTTTATGTATAGAACTAAACAAATAATGTAAATGAAATACTGTGTAACATTCAGTGCCATAATATCCTAACAACGGGGGTTAATTATTATGACCCTTTGTAAACTCTACTCTGTAATCCTTTTGCGCTACCGCTCACAGGATGAGTGTGGGGTGCACAATAAAGTAGCCGCTGTAAGCGGCAAAATCAAAAATCAATCTGAGGCGACGGATTGGCGGTGAGTGATACTGGACATACGCGGAGATTTAAATCATTGTTAATAATGATACATTTGAATATTTGTGTGTCTGTATTTAATGTTTTTCCTTTCACCTAAACTTTCCTAAAGGCTGTCGTTACCCCCGTTGAATGCGAAATTACCCCCAGTGGGGTAATTTACCCCTATTTGGGAATCGCTGCCTGAGTATTGGGAACTGCCTGACACGATACAATATTTCAAGTAAAAGGCGTAATGCATCGAACAAATCCAGAGTTAAATGTTGAATATAATATCAAGTACTGTAAATGTGTACCAGATTTGAAGACGATTCATGATAATTATAGGAGAAAATATTTAAATTTTTATCCGAGCTCGTTTTTCTGTATTATATTTACCGAAGTTACATAATCTCTCCCCTAGATGGCTATGTGTTTGTTTAAAGCTAACCAAAATGGCGGCCGCCTATCTTACTGTGTGCGAAACATGAGGCTTTAATACCGGGGAAAACCCATTGAGAAAGATGCCTTAGGCGCACAATGTTGGTGATCTAGTAGACAAATTTAATTATTAGTAAATGAAAAGCAATGCAATATTGAGGATTTTGATAAGAATTTCAATTTATTAATTTTATTATTTTTTCTTAGTTGAAGATTTTATATATATATATATATATATATATATATATATATATATATATATATATATATATATATATATATATATATATATATATATATATATATGTTGATAACCACAAGGAAAGAAGAAAACACGAAGTTCTCAAGCGCTTTCGTGTAATTCACGTCTTCAGGGGTGAGTACAGTGAATCTCTCCTCTTAACAACTTGACAATGATACCTTGTGTGCCCTCGGCTATGGTTTAAATTTTGATGGTTCTAACAAGGGAGTCGACAGTGTTGACATAGCCAGAGCATTTTGCAATTTGGAGAAATTCAGTAAATTGACAAGTGAAGAAGTGAACATGTGTAAAGGTGTTGTGTATGCATCTATGTCCAAGCCTTGTGTTCGAAACTGTCCAGAAAGATTCACCAAAGCAATCCAAGCCCTTAAGAAAAATAAGGTTCTACATGTCACTAAAGCAGATAAAGCCAACAAAGTAGTGGTTTTAAACAAAGATGATTATATTTCTAAAATAAATGACCTTTTATGTGATGCTGCAACATATTCTAACCTCATAAATAATCCTCTCAACACAGTTAACGCCCAGTTCAACAAAAAACTTAAGTCTCTATTGAGAGGCAAAGCTACCACCTCACTCTCAAGATTGGAACTCTTATAATGCTCTTTAAGAAATCTTGAACCTAGCGAAAGAGCCTCCCGGAGGGCATTCCAGCGGGCTCCAAAGAATTAAGGAATTCTGCATGGTACTGGACTTCTTGGTCCTGGTCGATTACTGTATCAACAGATTTGAATGAGATCTCACGGCCTGGAAGCTGTCTGAGTAGAGTCATGTTGATTTCAGCCACTGTTTCATTCTTTGGTGCCAGAATTGCGCGTTCACGCAGCCACTTGTGATCCTTGTAGTGGTGGATAATGTTTGGGTAGACCATGTTAGAGAGCTCAGTTGAGGACTTTACAACATTTCCACATCCTTTTCAACCTCTGTGTGGTTTAACGGGTCGGGTCGGGTTGGGTGTGTCGGATCGGGTTGGTTGGGTTTTTTTTGAGATCCCCACATGACATTTGCTATCCATACCAAGTTTGGTCCGGGCGGCTCATTCGCTAGGCCACGGTAGGACGCCACCCTCTGGGAGGCTTCACATTGTCTCACTGTTCAGTCCCTAAAAACTTCTTCTTCCATCAATAGTTCATTAACGGTGTATGTAAGTTCCACTACAGCGGTACAGCAAAGTATATTTTTTTAGCATTAAACTGTTATTATTTTATTGTCTAATCATCACTACATATAACACCACCCATCATCACTACATATAACATCATCCATCATCACTACATATAATAACATCCATCATCACTACATATAACACAACACCATCCATCATCACTACATATAACACCACCCAACATCACTACATATAACAACATCCATCATCACTACATATAACATCATCCATCATCACTACATATAACACCATCCATCATCACTACATATAACACCA
Source organism: Homarus americanus (assembly GCF_018991925.1). Classification (NCBI taxonomy): domain Eukaryota; kingdom Metazoa; phylum Arthropoda; class Malacostraca; order Decapoda; family Nephropidae; genus Homarus; species Homarus americanus. The sequence continues at coordinate 13,551,374 of NW_024722227.1, forward strand.
TCCATCATTACTACAGATCGGTAAAGTAGTTTCCGAGAATCTCGTGCGGAGACTTTACAACATTTCCACATCTTTTTCAACCTCTGTGTGGTTCAACTGGTCGAGTTGGGTTGGGTGTGTCGGATGGGGTTGGTTGGAGTTTTTTTGAGATCCCCACATGACACTTGCTATCCATGCCAATTTTGCTCTGAGCGGCTCATTCGCTAGGCCACGGTAGGACGCCACCCTCTGGGAGGCTCCACATTGTCTCACTGTTCAGTCCTCAAAACTTCTTCTTCCATCATTAGTTCATTAACGGTGTATGTAAGTTCCACTACAACGGTACAGCAAAGTATATGTAACTCCAACCATCATCACTACATATAACATCATCCATCATCACTACATATAACATCATCCATCATCACTACATATAACATCATCCATCATCACCACATATAACATCATCCATCTTCACTACATATAACACCATCCATCATCACTACATATAACACCATCCATCATCACTACATATAACACCACCCATCATCACTACAGATCGGTAAAGTAGTTTCCGAGATTCTCGTGCGGACACACAAACACACATACTTCTTTGTTTTATATATATATATATATATATATATATATATATATATATATATATATATATATATATATATATATATCTATATATATATCTTGATAAAATCACACGGGAAAAACAGATATTTCCCTTATCCACGTTTTCATTGTGGATCTACATAAATATATATATATATATATATATATATATATATATATATATATATATATATATATATATATATATATATATATATATATATATATATATATATATATATATATATATATATACACTGTATATATATATATATATTTTTTTTTGAGGGGGGCATGAATCTTCAAATTATTTAATTTTATTTCTCTCACCCCAATTTCTAATACTTATTGAAAAATCTTCGAAAAAATAAAACAAAAATGTTTGGCCCAAGGGAATTCATTACAACATATCATTGGTACATGTAACAATAGATGCAGAAAACTAATGTCTTGGAAATACAGGTTTGTCTAGAATTAATAGCTTGCATCATTATCCACGCCCATGTGTACACCCACAGATTCATGCATTATTATAATCCACGCCCATGTATACACCCTGAGTCATGCATCATCATCCACGCCCGTGGCACGTGTATACACGCTCAGCCACTCATCGTCATCCACGCCCGTGTGTACACCATCACGTTCTTGTCTGCACGTGAGTGATTTAAGCAGCTTGTATGTATGTATGTATGTATGTATGTATGTATGTATGTATGTATGTATGTGTGTATGTATGTATGCATGTATAGGTGTTTGCATGTGTGTGTTTATCCTGTATACCCTCAACTAGCTAGTTGAGGTTGCATCACAAATAACATCTGCAATAATTATGATCTTGAGAATACCAGCCCTACTGAAGGTGCCTGTTGATTATGAACTTAGAAGATCAGAGTTCAAGGTCGGGAATATGTTGCCAGTATGTGACTCTCATACTTCTATAACATTGTTGTCGGCCGCACGACACATTTTTTTATCTCGGCTTATTACCTGGAAGTGAAAGGTTATGTTCTACTAGTACAAACTGTTGGTTCACCTTTACCAAGTGTAAAGGAGGATATAGCCTATAGCATCATGGTTAACGTTTTGTGTCCATTTATATTTTAATCGGACAGACTTCAGTGTTACGATTAAATAGTCACCTGGCTCCATGTGTACAATTTAATTATCGAATGCGGTACTTTCGTCACCCTCCTGAAAATTAAATTGTTTTCATGAGATCTTGTTGGGACGGGGATATAGTTTCAAATAATTGTACGAGATTTTGGTAAATTAATATTCAGTACCACCGTTTGATTATATCTAGTCTATTCTTAAAGTTGCTCATCAAACGTACCGGGAGGGGGTTATTTAAAAATATTTTGTTCTTATTTATATCTCAACCGACGAAATCTGAAGAACTTAACTGAACTCAAATTATCACGGATACCAAATTATATACCACGATTTTGACTTAGTTCTGCCTAAATTCTGAATTCCATACGATGAACGGGTGATTTTATTTTAAACTTTGAAAAACTCAATAATTAGGCTGATCAGAGCTGAGCCAGGCTGTGCAGCGTATCCTCGATTGCCTGAAAGGGAAGCGGTCCTATCCAGGTGACAGAAGACTGTTACTGTCTATATTACGGTAGTTGCATCTGAGGAAAGACTCTGGATTTTGAATATTTCCTGCTTTTTCTAGGCTTGCATCCCTGAGAGTTAAATAATACTATTTATGGCTGTTTTAAGTATAGTACATTTACGATAATTTTACCAAAATTTATAACACTGTTGCATCTGTTTCTTTCAGACACGTCAAACAAATGAATAAATGCAATATAACATAACTCTTACTTAAAAATCATGTAAATAACAAAAACACTAAACACACAGTTATTTTAAAAGTTAACCAGTATACACCCAGCAAGTGTATTGTAGTGAGTGATGGCATCTCTAGTCCTAGTGGTAGAGTGTTACATTGTACTGTACACGCTTTTTTCTTTTACATGCATTCTAATTGTCACCTTTATTTACTTTATTTACGCTCAGCCATATCACTTGTACTTGCCGTAGTGATGAAGAAGTGAGCACTGCACATTGCTGTAACACAGAAAAGTCACCGCATGATAATGAATAATGTTTTTTTTTCATGTTATTGGAATGGATGTGTGTGCGTACAGTACACGTAAACAGTACCGAGGGAGCTGGCCAGGTGAACATGTGAAAACGAGCAGATTTTTAATAACTGTAGGTGCAAAAATAGTCATACACCTAACAAGTTAATTTAACTAAAGCACAAGAGTAATGCTTAAAATAGAAGCAAACTTATATTCAACTTAGATACAAATATTTAGGACTAGACAAAGAGTTTGCCAAAGTATTGTATTTTATAATTGTTACAACTGAGTCATTATGTACTTTAATACTATATATGAGCGTTCATGTTTTGGGTATTCTAACTGTTTTTGTGATGAGTCGACCGAATGCATACAGCACTTGCTTCCTGTGCTAAGGATCACAGGTTAGTGTCCGGGTCACTCGGGACATCTCTAGCACATTTAGCTGTGTGTGGGTACCTAACTTTACAGTTGGGGAATTAAACGCGATCGAGTGTAGTACCAACCACACTATCACCTTGTGCTCCAGAGGCTTAGCATTTACTATACAGTATATCTGCACTACCCTTAATCCTTTATAGGACAAGGGTTTCTCTCACCCGAATAAAATAGTTTGGCGTTAATCTGAATAAAATGCCCAAGTGCGTTGCTGGCCTGCAACTGGTTACTGGACCGTAAGACCTAAGGAAACAGTTTCATTTTTTTTCACTTATTTTGTGGAATTGTACACCCATTTCCCTTGTTATTTTTTCGTCATTAGTATATCGGGTGTTACAGCTTGGTTTTTTGAGATTCTCTTTTAATAATACAGTTGTGATCAGTAATGTTATAAAATGTCCTGATGTGTTTGGACAGACTCCAAATTGATCCAGAGATATCAATATAAATGAATGAAATTGAAAGTGGGACTTAATAGGCATTACAGTACTGCCCTTTAGGACAGTGTGGATATAACGCACTGTATTCTACGCCTCTCTGTACACACGGAGGCTTCATGACTGGCACTGCACTTAATTGCTTCCCATAAATAGATTGGTTTGATTTTAAGATAAATCGAAATGTTAAAAAAAAATCTTTAGATTACACCGTAAAATACTACCACCACTTTTTTCTATCGTGGGGGCTTTGATTTACCCTTCTTCATCTTGCTGAGTTTTCCCTCCCCCAATTTGCTTTATATTGCCCACTGCTTCATTGCCCTACAGCAAACAGATAATAAACATCACTCAGATGTATTGTCAGTAGTTCTTCTCTTTTAGTAATTTTGTCAAGATGACCAGGATGAAATGGGAAGCACTTACACCAAGACGTAGAAAAATGCTCTTATGATTACAAACACAAGCTTAAATGAACATACGCATATACATAAACAAATAATTAAACACATAAAACACACACACACACACACACACACACACACACACGAGAGAGAGAGAGATTACAGTATCCAACTAGGACAGGACAGGTAGGCTGGTGGGAGTGTGTACACTTCCAGGTCACTTCGTTCAGAGCCTCATGACAGGTGGTGTGATAGATAGACAGTAATTGAGCCTCTCACCTCACCACTCGGACATTTTCCTCCTACTTATGAGAAGGGAGGTAAAAGTTGTTTGGGATAATATTTTCCATGCATAGATGAACGAGCTTGGAAAGGTTGTAGATCTAGTGATTACATCACCATGTTCACCTCGTCCCCGTGTGTTTGTTAGTCGTGGAGGCACAACTGTGAGCAAGATGAGAGGCAAGGCCCCCTCTTGACGCCAAGTGGACCAGTCTTTGTTCGTGTGGTCTCGCGGCCTTCCTCATATTTACACACTGCAAGATCCTTTCATTTGCGGGTTTTAGTACTGGTTTCCAGGCTTCGTGAAACTGCTAGCTTGCAAAACCTATGACCTCTACTCGAGTACACTGGCACACACGGCGGGGTCTTAAGACAGTCTTGATCTTTTTCAGGTGTTAATAATGCTGTTAGAGACTATTGGTGTGAAAATATATACCTGAGGTGCCAAGGAGCCTTTAACGCACTTAAGGGAACAATGCTGAAGTCAAAAGGCAAGAATGAGGAGAATAATTTTCCAGGTAGACGGTCGACTTTGCAACACTATAACTCATTTCTAATGTTAATAGTAATCGAAACCGTCTCGACCTTTATTATTTTGTCCATATGTGTGCATGTGTGTTGACACACACACACATACACACATACTACTACTACTACTTTTTTTTTTTAATATGGCCTCCAGCCTCCCCCAATAGCCATACCTTCGCCACCATTTTATTATCTTAATATTAAATATCCTAATACATAAGTAGCTATCCTAGCTGTGTTGGGTTAGTTGAGCTGCAGATCTTTATGGCATTCAGTGACTGTAGCCTCATAGTCAATATCTGCAACTGTTGTCGGCTTTGGGGTCGATGCTCTCGTTCCCCTGAGGCAGAGCAAAGCCGACCGAAGGAGAGAGAAGGACAGTCGACATCTTATCCAGGCTGTAACATAACTTCTGGGCTGCTGCTTCTATTCGGATATCACCTCCGCGAGTCTGGCGTAGAAGCATCTTGCACTTGGTCCCATCCCACCAGAGGTTGTGAACACTAGAGGAGTGAAGCTGCCTTGATCAACGTTCTGAATTCTCTGCCTGTATGCCCTTATCTTGTCGTTATCGTTCCTCCTGTGTGCAGCATCGAGAGCTAAATTACGGTGACATGCGGCCATGGGATAAAAAATCCTGATGTCGAAGAAGGCTCGCTGTCCCCGTGTCCAGAATCTTCGAGAACTGACGTCAACACGGGCTTCGTTGGATGTGTTTGAAGTCCTATGTTGGAAAATCTCACCGTCCAATGGAAGGAGGGTCGGTTCTACCCTGACATCTCGGCAGATTTCCTTCAACATATTTGCTGTGAGATCCCTTACTTCGTCATACCTCATGTATATGAAGCCCCCTTTCTTGCACACCATGGAGTGATCGAAATCATAGGAGGAGCCACACACGCATTGGGAGGGCAAACCTTCTACTGGCCTGCCGTACCTTAGAGCATTGGCATCTGTAAATTCTTGTTTATTGAGACTGAAACAATTTGCCCTTATCGGTAACGTAGTTAACGAGTTCGAGGCGCCCACCTCCTGCTCTATAGTTACTTTTTTTCAAATTCTCTGGTACTTGCAGCAACAGTTACTGCAACATATCACTTTGGCCGTGCTGTCGTTCTGTCGTAATGGTCCTTCGAATCTTGTTTACTTTACTGGTATCCACCTCCCCTGTTGCGTTCTGAGCTATTATGTGGTCCGTGAGGGCTGCCGTGAGCTTAACTGAGTTTTGATGTTCGGTGGCAGCAATCTCCTCTGGATTGGTCAGTCCCATTCCTCCCAGTCTCGGTGGTAGTGCAAGGAGTGATCTTTCTGCTGGGGTTAAGTGAGGGTGTTTCACTAATTTGGGAATGAAATTGACGCTGATAGCTTCTTCCAGAGGGTGGAGGAGGGGTCCGATATCAGGGAAAGTGTGCATCAGGCAGTTCCAGCGATGCTTGACTCCATGGGTGAATGCCGCAAAAGCAGCATGTGGCTCTGTGTTAGCAATCTCAGACAGAGCTTGGATTTCCCTAACCCACTCATTCACCTTTCCCGTTACATACTCGGTCTTGAAGTCCGTCGTGCCGATTACTGCGCCTAGGTGTCTTTAGCCATCCTTTGTTATTTTGACCTCACTTCCACCGAACACCTCCATTGCCCGTTCATAATGTTCTGGCTTCACAATGAGGAAGGACTTGCTGGCGTTTGGGTGGTCCCCTATTTGTGGGCCTCGGGATGTTACCAGGTCCCACCACTTTTTGATGACCTCCACTTTTCCTGCTCCTGTAAGGTCATCAGCGTACGCCACTTGCTTGACCTCAATTGTTTCAAATTTTATTGTGTGTTGGAGCACGGATAGGCCTATTGCGTACATTGCCATTGCTACAGGGTCCCCCTGCGTTGTTCCCTCGGTTGATTGTATGATGGTAATACCTCTTAGAGCCTTGTTGTTTACTATATGAAGGTCTGATGGATTCCTGTAGGAGTTTTCAACATACATTGCAAAGCTTGGACTACTACTACTACAACTAATACTTTGCTGTCACTCGGAATCGAGTATGACGATCATCCAGCTATGATACAATGATATGAGTTATTAAGGATGTCACCTAGGTTGGTGAGATCTGAGGTGACTAAAGAGGCCGATACGGGACCAGCAGGGTCGATGTCAGAAGTTGCACATGTGGGGGGCTACATATAGTGCAGGAGGGGCGGCGGCAGCGTCTTTCCGGCGTTGGCACTTGTCTGTCTCGGTTTTGCAATCAGGCTAACTCGAAAGTATTGACACCTTCTAGTGTGGTGATCCTCCAAGCGTTACGGTGTGGAGTAAACGTCTCCCAGGTGAGGGGGTCGATTTGGCACCTTTTCAGGTTTGTCTTAAGAGTATCCCTATACCTTTTCATTTGCCCGCCAGCGTTACGTTAACTATTCGTTAGGTGACTGTAAAGTAGCTGCTTTGGCAATCTATTGCCTCCCATGCAGGTAACATGGCCAGTCCAACGTAGTTGTTCATGGATAACGGCAGCCTCGATGCTTCTACATTTAGTGTCAGCAAGAAAACTGGCATTTGTTCTCTTGTCTTCCCAGCGAACTTTGGAGGATGGAACATAGACTACGTTGGTGAAAGTTTTCAAGTGCCTTGAGGTGCCTCCTGTATGTGACCCATGTCTCGGTGTCATATAGCAGAGTGGGGAGGACCACTGCTCTATATACGTGTAACTTTGTAGATAATTTCAGCTTCCTACATTTGAAGACACGTTTTTGGAGTCTACCAAAGACTTGAAATGCACATCTGATCCGATGCTGAATCGCTTCATCGATGTCTGTGGTGGTGGACAGGTGGGAACTGAGATGCCGAAAGTGGGTAACATTAGAGAGGGTAGTACCTTTGAGCTGGATGGATGGTGGAGGTGTGTCTGAACCAGGGGCAGGTTGAAAGAGAATCTGAGTCATACGTACATTCGCCTCAAGGCTGAAGTGTGCATACCCATCTGCGTAGGTGTTCAGGATCTCCTGTAGGTCGTGTTGAGTGTGAGTGACAAAAATGAGGTCGTCTGCATACTGAAGCTCAGTAATGGAAGCTGCTGACATCATTGTTCCTGTCTGGAGTCGTCTTAAAGATCCTTCATCCGGTACTCGATGTTCACCCCGCTAGCAAAATTGGGACTGGCACGAGTGAGGAGAGTTGGTGCCGGTACACACCCTTTCTTAACCCCTGTTTTGATGGGGAAGAACTGAGACTGGGTACCATTGTGCCGTCCATGCCATCTTGGAGTTGCCTAACAATGGCAATGAATTTTGGTGGGCAGCCAAAACGGCTGAGGGTCCACCAGAGGGCTTCTCTGTTGACCGCAAAGATCATGTCAGTGGTGCCACGTAATGGTCTAAAGCCACATTGAGATTCTGGGAGGAAGTTTTCCGCCTCAGGAAGAAGTCTGTTTAGGAGGACTCGGGCGACACTGGCATCTCATTGACAACATCATTGTCAGAGAAAGAGATCGCCGAGATGTCCTCATCACTCGAACCATGCATGCCTCAGACCACTGCGACACTGATCATCGGCTAGTCAGAGCCAAGCTCTCACTTCACGTCGCCCCAAAACGGCAAAGGCACCAAGCCTCTAGGAGAGGTTTTAATACTAAGTGTCTGAAGGATCCAGTGGTAGCACATGGTTTCAGAAAGCAGCTCGAACATGGGCTGATAAACAACCCAACAACAAGCAACCCAAATCCCAGTGCTGAATGGGATATTCTCCACACTGTTACGACCAAAACCTGCAGATACCTTCGGCGAGATCGAAAGAATATACCAGGACTGGTTTGATGAAAATGACCCAACAATCAATGTACTCATCGATGATAAATGTGCTGCTTTAACTGACTGGCAGAACAACCCTCAGTCTTGGACCAAAGCTGATACCTTCAGGAAGATGAAAGCAGCGGCCCAGCAGGAACTTCGCAATCTAAAGAATGACTGGTTTAAAAATAAAGCATTTGCAAAACAAAAAATTGCAGATCAGCACAAGATGCGCGAATTTTTTAATTCCACTTAAATATTTTGTTGGACAATCACTCGTGGCGCAGCCCCCCTCCGCTCATTCGACGGTAACTCCTTAATTAAACACAATGAAGGCCTCCTTCAGCCCTAGAAAGAGCACTACCATTCACTGCTTAACCGAAACACCGATGTGTATGTCCTGACTACCCAGCACTTCAGCATCCAGAGCTGACCCACCTCAGGTATCCTCCATCCCTGGATGAGGTAGCTACTGCCATCAAACAGATGAAAAATAGCAGAGCTTCAAGGCCTGATAGAATCCCAGCCGAGGTGTATAAAGCAGGAGGACCTCTGCTTACCAGCCGTCTCCACTCTCTCTTTGAGAATATATGGGAAAAGGAAGAAATCCCTCAGGTTCTTAAAGACGCCTCCATTGTCAATATTTATAAGAACAAGGGAGACCGGTCAGACTGTGGCAACTACCATGGAATCTCGCTGCTGTCCGTAGATGGCAAGACACACACACACACACACACACTAACAAAACAAAGAAAGATTCAAACATGCAAATGTAGACACGTAAATTCTGAAATACATACTGTACAGTGTCTTAGACACACAGACAGACAGGTTCCATAGGCATTGACATATAGAGACAAAATCAACCCAAAACATCAACAGTTGCGCAAAAAGAAACAAGAACACAAGATAGACACCAAGAGTTAGACACACAAACAGACACTGAAAGCAGGAGTTAACCCGCACCGGGGTTAACTTACAGACAAAAACAAACCTTTCTTACAACTGAGGGCAGGTGCAGTAACATTGTTGCCTCTCTCTTTGTATGTTAATAAGATGTGTGTGTGTGTGTGTGTGTGTGTGTGTGTGTGTGTGTGTGTGTGTGTGTGTGTGTGTGTGTGCACAGGGTGGTGTAATGCGTCTAGTGTCTCAGCATTATGTTAGTGTTAAGGTGCAAGCACTGCTTGCTTCCTCTCGCTTTCAGCTACCGCTACTGGGTAGCCCTTTTGGCGAACAGGTAAGAAACTTGCATAGTTTTTCCCCTGCCAACGCACAGCCTCTTCACCATCAAGACTCCTGCTGTGCCTCCTCGTGGCAACACACGGCAACTGGGTGCCTCGTGGGCCCACGCTAGACCAGCAGGGGATCTCGGAGCAGAGGGATGGCGCATATGCCCACTGGCATGTGGACACGTCCTGGCGCTTACCAATCACTGCCCTGCTGCCTTGCTGATCCACCACAGCCATCCTCCATCCCTGGATGAGATAGCTACTGCCATGAAACAGATGAAGATTAAAAAAGCCTCAGGGCCTGATGGAATCCCAGCTAAGGTGTATAAAGCAGGAGGTCTTCTGCTTACCAGCCGTCTCCAGTCCACTCTCTCCTGGAGAATATATGGGAAAGGAGGAAATCCAAGCCCAGAATGACGCCTCCATCGTCAATATTTATAAGAACAAGGGAGACCGGTCAGACTGAGGCAACTACCACAGGATCTTGCTGCTGTCCGTAACTAGCAACATTATCGCCCAAGTCCTCCGAAACAGACTTCTTCCTGAAGCAGAAAGCTTCCTACCAGAATCTCAATGTGGCTTTAGACTATCGCATGGCACCACTGACTTGATCTTTGCTGCCCGCCAGATACAGGAGAAGTGCAGAGAACAGCGTCGTGATCAATACATGGCCTTCATCAACCTAACCAAGGCCTTCGACTCGGTCAACAGGGAAGCCCACTGGCGGACCCTCGGCCTTTTTGGCTGCTCATCAAAATTCATAGCCAATGTGTGGAAACTCAATGATGCCCTGAACGGCAATGTCTTGTACAATGGCACCCAGTCTGTGTTCTTCCCCACCCAAACGGGGGTAAAACAAGGATGTGTACTGGCACCAACACTTTTTTCCATTTTCTTGGCTGGTTGCCTTCTTTACTCGTGCCAGTGCCAATTAAACCGGTGGGGTGGGCATCCAGTACCGGATGAAGGGTCTTTTCAACATAAGACGACTCCACACAGGAATAAAGGTGTCGACAGCTTCCATTACTAAACTTCACTATGGAGACGACATGACCCAAGTCGTTCACACTGAACACGACCTTTAGGAGATCTGAGCACCTATGCAGATGTGTGTGCACATTTCAGCCTTGAAGTGAATGCACGTAAGACTCAGAATCTCTTTCAGCCTGCCCCTGGTTCAGCCACACTTCCACCATCCAACCCGCTTAACCTTACTACCGTTTCTAATGTTACCCACTTTCGGTATCTCGGCTCCCACCTGTTCACCATCGTGGACATCGATGAAGAGAATCAACATCGGATCAAATGTGCATCTCAAGCCTTTGGCAGACTCTGTACCCGTGTCTTCAGCTGTAGGGGGCTGAAATTATCTACAATGCTATCTGCACACGTATATCGAACAGTGGTCCTCCCCACCCTGCTATATGGCAGCTAATCATGAGTCACATACAAGAGGCCCCTCAAGGCACTTGAAAAATTTCACCAACGTAGTCTACGTTCCATCCTCCGAGTTCTCTGGGAAGACAAGAGAAGAAATTCCAGTATTCTCGCTGACACCTACTGGAGGAGCATCGAGGCTACCATTATCCATGAACAACTACGTTGGATTGGCCTTGTTACCCGGATGGACGACAGTAGACTCACAAAGGAGCTACTTTACAGTCACCTAACGAATAGTAAACGTAACGCTGGCGGGCAACTGAAAAGGTATAAGGATAATCTTAAGACAAAACCTGAAAAAGTGTTAAATCGACTTCCTCACCTGAGAGACGATCACTACATCGTAACGCTTGGAGGAACACCACACTAGAAGGTGTCAATACTTTCGAGTTAGCTCGAATGCACCTCAGAGCTCACGAACGAAGGTGACATCCTTAATAACTCATATCATTGTATCATAACTCCATGATTATCATACACGATTCCGAGGTGACAGCAAATTATTATTAGTACTAGTGTGTGTGTGTGTTTGTGTGTGTGTGTGTTTAGGGGTAACTGCGATGCAACGATAAATTTTTAAAAAATTTAAGATTTTTTTGACAGCTTTAGTTGATGGATATATGGGAGCATTGTATTGGTATATGTAATATATTATATAAGTGATAAGTACGATAAGTAACCTTACTAAACTAAATTAACCAGACGTAATATAATTTTGATGAAGTTATAACAATAATAACTAAAAGTTATCCCTATTTAACAAAAGTCTCTTGCGTCTCAATGTTCAGTTGAACGATTTGTCTCTAAAACGTTTGGGGATGACCGGCTGTTAGATCTGTTAAGGTGCCGGAGAATGTAAGGAACACTGTGACAATAAAACTATACAAGCGGGAGGATGACATCAAGGAGGAAGGGCGGATATATTTTCATCGGACAATTTCTCATCGGTCTATTGAATGCCGTGTTATATTTGATTACATTTATATAGTATTGTCATTATTTTTTAGGTGATGAAACCATGGTTAGGTTAGGTTAGGTTTAGTTAGGTTAGGTTAGATTTGGTTTATAATGAACCTGTGAAAGATTGCCCTTGACGAATCGTCCTAGAACCATCACGGGGTGTGGAAAAAACCGAAAGGATGACATCATGAAGTGTGGAGATTACAGGGGGATAAAGTTGATGGGACGTGGTGTGAAGCATTGGAGTGGATAGTGGACGAGTGGTTGAAGGAGTTGTGAACATCGAAGAAATGAAGTGCCCATTCATGGAAGGGAAAAGAACCACATCATGCGGCTATCCCAGTAGAAGGATTTAAGAAGGAAAGGGGAAGTTCTATTATGGGTTCGTGGATCTGGATATGTGACAAATTCCCGGGAGATGTTGTGTACTCAGATTTCAGATTTGCCCCCGAGGGGGCTAGTTTATTGGGCACCCCCTTACATCCTGTGCAAGGTGAAGCGCAGAAGCGTTTACAGCGCCCAACAGGGAAGTATGAAAAGTTCATACTTGCCTTTATGACTCGTACATTAAGGGCGTAAAAGCCTGAAGGGTCATAGGTTCTGTCAAGTTACATAAAGTGAGAGAATGATGAGTGTGTGGGGGGAAAGTTCCCGGTACATTTTATCTGTTTATGGCAAAGTGTGGCAGGTCCCTAATAATGTCAAATGCCAGGCCTGTGACTAGGAGGAGGGATAATGTTGTGTACTGGTACCTGAGGTAATGTTTGGTTAGGATGGTGAAGAGGATATGCAAAGGAACTGGAACTCGCAACAGTTTGATGTGAGAGTTGTTTTATCTCAAGGTTCAGCAATAGGAGCTTTATCGTTTTTGATCGTGGTGGATGTACTGGGTAAGAACATCAGGGATTGGGGGTGATTGGAGCTCCTGTTTGTGCATGATCTTATCATAACAGAAACAGGGGAGGAGGAGGTGTAGTGAAGTCTGTTGCAGTGACGGGAGAGTCTTGAGAGACAGGGGTTGAGAGTAAGTGCTGGGAAGGAGGTTATAGTGTGTAGCAAGACATTAGGAGATGGGGTCAGGATTGAAGACAGGATATATGAGCAGCTAACACAGGTTGACAGGGTTAAATACCTGGGAGCGGTGATGAAGGTAGAGGGAGGTTACGAAGTGAAAGTGAAGAATGGCGTGAGGTCGCGATAAACATATTGGAAAGAGGTTAAAGAAGCTGTGTTCTGAAAGAAGGATGGCAAGGGAATTGAGAGTGAAGATATATTGTACAAGACTGATTAAGCAGGTGTCGATGAATGGGGCAGAAACGTGGGTCTCTCAGGAAGGAGTAATTTTTAGAGAGAACCAAGATGTGGATGTTGTAGTGGATACTGAGAGTGTCTCATTGATAGCTATGAAACAAAGGCATTGCAACAAGAGCAGGAACGATAAGAATAAATAGTAAGATAAGAGAGGCGAGGATGAGATGGTTTGTTAATGTTGTACAACTAGAGAAGGGGGTGTTTAGAGAGCCTGAAATAAGTCTCGCAGGAGGAGGAAATCAAGGGGACGACAGTGGAGGAACGGGAGGAAGCTGAGGATAAAACACGGCGGAGACAGATTCGACAGACGACCTTTAACCGGAGTTGTCTCTTTTCTCTACTATTTGAAATCTGTATTCTGATGTTTCCGGAGCCTGTATCTACCGAATAGTTTCCACAGTGTTTGGGGAGAATATACTAATCTGCCTAGAGGTGCAGTAAGGGCTACCTCTATTGGGTCCAGTGTCAGTACAGGGAGACAACGAAGTACCAGAAAACCTGCACTGATCGATATAGGGTCTCGAAACAACGCCCTTCTCACATCCGACCCAAGTGGTAATCCAACCCGGACCGCAGTAGTGAGAGGCGTTTGGCTTACCATTATGTACCACCTGGGGAAAAAATCCAGTCAAAGTAACACCTAGTCATTACGTTTGTCGCCCTTGGTGAGAGAAAACCCCCGTAATCCTTCGGGTTCATTAATTAATTTCTATGTGTACAGGTATATACTGTACAAGTGGAAGTATTTGAGACCAACACCGTGTGCTTTTAATGACTTGAAAAAGTATTATACAATTAAAGGAGTTTTAATTAATTTCTTGCACCAATTCGTTCATAAGTTTGCATACAGTCTGTCTCACCCCGCACTCCGTCCTTTTTCTTATTTTGGTATGTTTCATTCCTCTACGCTACCACCATGATAACTCCGCCTTTTTCTTATTTGTGTTCGCCAGTTCGAAATGTTTCTCCAACTAGTGTTTGCTTTCTGTTATTTACACAGTTGCTCCTTTCTGGCATTCGTAACTACCTTTTCCATATGTTGTTCTGGTTTTATCTGCGTATTGAATTCCCTCCAGAGCAGCTTTATCTTCTCATTAAAACCTTATAACAGAGGTTTTCCCAATCCTTCATCTGTTTTTATATTCTTTTAGTTCTCTTTTTAATTACCATATGAGATGCCTCCATTTATCTCTTCTTTCGTCTCTACATATGCTGTTGACACACATATGACATTCTCTTTTTTTAATTGACACATCAAACTTAATTTAGTTTTAGTTTTAAGTTTTTTAATTTATATTTTCTTGTACTTACAAATCTAAGCTGCACCTCTAGACCTGTTTTCATTCTTCTACAACCCCTACACTTCACCCCCCCTCCCCCCTCTCTCTCTCTCTGACACGCACACACTTACAGTCAAGTGCAGTTGCATACAAAATTCACAGAATACTTGACAATATCAGGAATCTACTTCTGGGTCACATATATGATTGATTTGCATCTAATGTTGCTTTTTAGCACAAATTATGTCGGAGCCACAAAATGGAAGAAAAAATCACAACTTAATACAAAGAAAACTCAGAGAAAATAGGTTAATATTTCAATTCCCTTCACCTAATGGTCCCCAAGTACTTACATGGCAGATACTGCTAAGTGTCCAAGGAATTCTGTCCGCAACTGTACATGCGAATTACTCTTGGCAACACAAAAGGAAGACAAAAAGACCCATGTCATTATCTATTACATTCTCACGCGTCTTATTGAGCTTCATCTTCAACGAACACAATAGTCTTTATTACCGGAAATTGCGGAAATTATGGTTGCTAGCGTTCCTAACTCTGTCGTATAATGTAAACAATGAACGTAAGATTCATTTTGGTCGACTTAAGAAGGGTGGTGGTGGTGGTAGAACTAGGGGGGGGGTGCTAGTGACGTGGTTGTTGTTTTTGTTGTTGTTCGTGGTGGTGGTAAGGGTGGCGGAACTAGGAGAGTGCTAGTGATGTGATTGTTTTTGTTGTTGTTGTTGTTGGTGGTGGTGATGGTGGTGGGATTAGGGGGTGGTAGTGATGTGGGTGTTGTTTTTGTTGCTGATGGTAGTGGCTTTAGACCGCCACGTGGCACCATTGACTTGATCTTTGCTGCCCTCCAGATACAGGATATCTGCAGAGACCAGAGCCGTAACAAGTTCATGGCTTTCATCGACCTAACCAAGGCCTTCGACTCGGTTAACAGGGAAGTTCTCTGGTGGACCATCAGCCGTTTTGGCTGCCCACCAAAATTCATAGCCATTGTGAGGTAACTACACGAGGGCATGAACGGCAGTGTCCTGTACAGTGGAACCCAGTCTGTGTTCTTTCCCATCCACACGGGGGTGAAACAAGGTTGTGTACTGGCAGGGTGGACATCCAGTACCGGATGAAGGGTCTTTTCAACATAAGACGACTCCAGGCAGGAACAAAGTTGTCGGCAGCATCCATTACTGGACTTCAGTATGCAGATGACCTCACCCTTGTCGCTCACACTGAACGCGACCTTCGGGAGATCAGTTCCTGATCGCCTATGCAGATGCATATGCACACTTCGGCTTTGAGGTGAATGTACGTAAGACTCATTTCCATTTTTAGCTAAACGGTACTACTCTATCTAATGTTAACCACTTTCGGTATCTCGGCTCCCACCTGTCCACCACAGTGGACATCGATGAAGAGATTCAACATCGGATTAGATGTGCATCTCAAGCCTTTGGCAGACTACAAAACCGTGTCTTCAGCTGTAGGGAGCTGAAATTGTCTACAAAATTACACGTATATCGAGCAGTGGTCCTCCCACCCTGCTATATGGCAGCGAGACATGGGTCCACATACAGGAGGCACCTCAAGGCACTTGAAAACTTTCACCAACGTAGTCTACGTTCCATCCTCCGAGTTCGCTGGGAAGACATGAGAACAAATACCAGCATTATTGTTGAAACCAACTGTAGGAGCATCGAGACTACCATTATCCATGATCAACTACGCTGGACTGACCATGTTGCCAGCAGGGACAACAGTAGATTGCCAAAGCAGCTACTTTACAGTCACCTAACGAATAGTAAACTTAACGCTGGCGGGCAACTGAAAAGGTATAAGGATAGTCTTAAGACAAACCTGAAAAAGTGCCAAGTCAACCCCCTTACCTGGGAGACGTTTACTCCACATAGTAACGCTTGGAGGATCACCACACAAGAAGGTGTCAATACTTTCGAGTTAGCCCGACTGCAAACCGAGACATATATATTTACATATAGGCCTATAGTATTATTGTGAGCAGTTCTATGCGTACTTTATGTTAGTTGATGCATCAGTGTGTGTGATTCTTTAAATGTAGTGTAATTATTTATTACAAATATTAACTAACTGAAACTAAGAACGTTGGGCTGTCTCGTTGTGTTCACGGTTGTTGGCTTCTATTATTTTATTCTTTTTACTGTAGAGTAGGTCGTAGGCAGCTGACAAACAGGGAGGTACTACCGCCTGGGAAGATATTGGAAGCATAATGTGTTGTCTAATGGTAGACCCTGCTGCCATATGGCATCAAAAAAATTGTGACCAAGCCCCAGGTTACTGATCTAACTGGCCTGTCTCATTGACACAATTTGCAGGGTCTCAATTGTTTCTCTTACTCTGACAACACAACATATATATCGTTTCTCAGTCTTGATCTGCTTAATTTTTCCTATTTCTGAATTTATTGATGGTTCAATTTACTTCTACTCCCCCCCCCCCCCTTTCAGGCTCCAATGCGATGTGGGCCGGTGACCTGTGCCCCGTTGGGCTAATCCCCATTTAAAAAAAAATAATGACTATACTAAAGGCTGAGCTGTTTTCCTTGTTGCTCAAGATCCTGAGGTAGTAAAGGAGCATAAATCCTTACTCCCTGTCGTGAAGTGGAAAGATCATTAAACATGATTTTTTTTATGTATAAATGAATGTTTTGACCCTAATTGTTCCCTCAATGAGAAATTATTGCTTTTGCCTAAGAGAGGAGGGAAGGAGAGTAAGCCAGACTTTATCAAGGTTTTTAGTAAACATGATGACACATGCAGGATTCATGTTTATAATCGCAAACACAAGATATTCTTTCATTTGTATTCGTGGGAGGACTAAGAAAGTTTTCTTTATTTTTCACTGGGAAGAGAAGGTGGCGGAGATGCACGTGGGCAATATGGGAAGAGTAAAAAGTTTCTGACGTCTACTATGGCTCCGCGACATTATGTGGATTCTTCACTCCAAATGTTGGCAAATGCAGTAATTTTGAAGATGAAACATTCATAGATCCCTCACATGCTTTCTGTTATCATTACGATATTATTGATTATAAACAAATAAAAAAAAACATTGTGAAAGTGAGAACCATAGACCAGACGATCTGATATAACACAATATAGACTTCGCTTTTTTTTAAAGGTACAGCAGGTGGCAATGTAGCGGGCACTGCACTCAACCATCTCAATCCCCCAATTTTAAGTTAAGTGCCAAGAAGTCAGACTAACTAAAAAAGTGATGACTGTATTCTCTCAGTCTTATCAATATCAAAGAAAAAGATAATACACTTCTACAAACTGAATCTGCTCTATGTCTTGCTGATTATATTTAGAGTAACGTAGACGGCGACACTTGAGCGATGTTCTCATACTGTCATTATTTTATGAACATGATCGTGATACTGGTATATGCCCCCACCATAAATATAACAGGGCATATAGTGTTAACTGGTGTGCCGACATATGCTCACAAGACATATGCTCACAAAACATATACGATACTCACAAGACAAATGCTCACAAGACAAATACTCGCAACATTAATGGAAAGAAAGACAAATGCTCACAACTTTAACAAAACAAATTATTTGCTAATCACAATTTGTAAAAAAAACAGTATACTAATTATGTTGTACAAGTTTTACTATATGTTTTATAATCTTTATTGGTAAATCATAATGTATAAAAATGATCACAATATATTAAAATTATAACTACTCCAATCGGATGCAGTGCCCTATTGCTGCTAGGTTAGGCTAGGTTAGGTTAGGTTAGGTTAGGTTAGGTTAGGTTAGGTAAGGTTAGGTCAGGTTAGGTTAGGTTAGGTTAGGTTAGGTTAGGTTAGGTAAGGTTTTTATACTGGATTTTATAAATTGTGATTTGCAAAAAAATAATTTTTTTTTAAAGCATTTGTCTTCCTTTCCATTAATGTCGTGAATATTTGTTTTATGAGCATATGCCATGTGAGCAAATACCTATATCTGTCGAATATACCAATTTTATACCATTGATTTTCGGGCCACTTTCGATGACCCTTTTTTTATCACCCATGTTTCCTAAGTTATTGTTGCTATTCCGACTAGACTATAATAAATGTGATTGCCAATAAGAAACTTGAAATTAGATTGAAAGGTCTGTATAAAACTGATAAAATAGCTTTAAGTCAGTGATATCTTTGAATTGGACAATAACCATTTTAGTATTTACCATTTAAGGCCTACTGTATGTTGGACTTCGCTTTTTTTTGCATTATGGGTAACGTTGCCAATTGCCAATGAATAAATTCGTAATAATTTCACAGATAAAAAATAAAGCTTGGGATATAGAGGGGAGGGGTATGTTTAGATTATTGACTATGGAGGTTAGGGGCGGGGAAAAGCTTCTTGTGTACGACTTGTTATTTATTTACACTATGACCTCAGCTTGATTTATGGAGCCATATGACATCATAGATTCATAGGCAGAGTTTTGAAGACCAGAACGATGCTGGTCATATATATATATATATATATATATATATATATATATATATATATATATATATATATATTTCATTAGCCCAATAAAGCACGCGGACTTCTACATATAATCAACACCTCACCCCGCCAGGATTCGAACCCACGATCTTACAATTGTGACCAGGGAACGCTACCTCTGGGCCACCAGGACACTAAAAACAGACCTAGACTCTGTTATATTTCACACAAAGCCTGTTGAACGAGCTTATGGATCCTCGTGTTTCAAAGCCGTATTTGGTAAAACGTTGCTCTGATCATCTAAGAGGCGCGGGTGGTCCCCATTTGAGGTTCACGGCGCCATAAGCTCATTGAACAGGCTTTGTGTGAAATATAACAGAGCTTAGGACTGCTTTTAGTGTTCTGGTGGCACAGAGGTAGCGTTCCCTGGTGACAATTGTAAGATCGTGGGTCTGAATCCTGGAAGGTGAGGTGTTGATTATATATATACACAGTATATATATATATATATATATATATATATATATATATATATATATATATATATATATATATATATATATATATATATATATATTTATATATTTATATTTCTAGGGTAAACGTGTTAGTAATCCTCTCTGTATTATATCTATCGAGAATATTAAAAAAAATACATATACGATGAAGATATGTGAAAGTCATTACTATCTCGCTTAATCGATTTTCTTCACTATCTCTGTATATAGTCGGTGCCTCGTATATCATGTCGGTTGTGAAAACTGTTATCTGTTCATACTCATTTCCCCGTCGTTGGCTCTCCGGTAGACTGTATTGGTCCCTTTGCTTTGACTTTGCCTCCCTTGCTACCTTCAGTTCATTATTCCTCTTTGCTCTTTTTATTTCGGTCTTAACTCTACTGGTCAATACCTTATAGCAATCTCGGAGGTAAACGTCACCATGATTTATTCTTCTACCTATAGCCTTCCTTTGTCTAATAATATTCCTTCGATAATTATTTATCCATTTGGGGATATTGTTATTTGATGTGAGTTTTCTGTATGGTATGTTATTCCTTTGGGCATTAAGTAACTCATTATTTAAATTGTTTTGGTTCTGACAATCTTATATCTCTTGGTCAGGTCACCCCCAGTGGCCATGTTTTGTCAGGTTATCATTGACAGGTCACCAGGTAAAGTGAGGTCACCCTCTGTGGGTAAAGTGTATGAGGTCAGCTCACGTGAGGTCATGTAATTTACCCCCAAACATAATACTCTTCTCTCAGCTGCCTTTTGAAACTATCTAAGTTTACCCTTCTGAAATCTCGGACTTTAATGGAATTTTCCTTGCGTCTGACATTAAGTTCTACTTTGAATCTCACTTCTTTGTGATTGCTTTCAGCTAGTTCGCTCCCTACAGTCAGGCAGACTGGTGGTAAAATTGTGGTATTAATGATAGAAGCATGGGAATTGGCACACTATTAGATAATGTATTTATAAGTATTTTCAACTACAAGGCCATTGTATATTATTTCCCTGAGGACCATGGTAGCCATTTAATTAAATGCTTATTTCCTCACATGTTTCTTTCAGGAAAGGCTGCTAGATGTTTCCTAGGCTCCTCTGTAATTAGGTTAGGTTAGGTTAGGTGGCAAAAGCTGGTGTGGCAATTACATTTTTCTATTTCCAGATAGTCACTTAAACTGGAAGGGAAGGTCCAAAATATATAAAATAGCAGATCTTCAGCAGCCTAGAACATCAGCTGCTGCAGAAACTGACTGGGACAAATATGTGCTGTGTCAAAAGATGTCCAGTGAAGCACTTATTTGTCCAGCACAATCAAAACGTAACACAGTAGGAGCTGGGTACAAGACACTGACAGAAAATCTCTTGGGCTTCAAGAAGGTATGTTTGCCATTGAGATTTTGTCCCTGACTGGATGATAGCCAGGGCATTGAGGACACACGTGCAAGCCGCATTGCCAAATGGCATGATAGTTGGAGTCTGGGGTATAATAAAACCAAACTTCATTGAACAGAAAAGAGAAAAGGCACTTCACAAGAAAGTTCTGATTATCCCAAGATGAAGATATACACCCGTCAGAGTCTGATGAACAGTGCTTGTGAGACAGAAATGTGCTTCTTTTGTAATCAATCTGCCAAAGATACAAATACATGGCACCACGCTTCAACATTTGAGCTTGATGTTCGAGTCAGAAAATGTGCTTTGCAATTACAGGGTCAACATCTCCTGGCCAAGTTGAGTGCAGGAGATCTCATAACTCAGGAGGCCAAGTACCATGTCCAGTGTTTGGTGTCTTGAAATATCAAAGCCAGACAAGCAAAGGTACAGGTATCTGATGCAATGTAAGACAATACCCTCATTAATCAAGGTATGACACTAGCTGAGCGTGTCTCTTACACTGAAGATGCTCATACAGATACTGAAGCTGTAAGAATATTCAAACTAGCAGATCTCACTAGAATGTACGCCACCAGACTGTAACAGCTAGAAACAAGTATATCTGGGTGTGTGCATTCAACCGATTTGAAAAATAGGATCCTTACAAATTTTCCAGACCTACAAGCTCATAAAGAAGAGCGTGATGTCTTTCTTGTTTTTAATGAGGATGTTGGACCAGCACTGAGGAAGACATGTGAACGTGATGCTGACAATGATGCCATTCATCTTGCACGGGCTGCCAGCATTGTTAGAAGAGATAGCCAATGGCAAGAATCATCAGTTCCAAACTCCCTGATGGCTTTGGTTTCTATGATCTTGTATGGTCTTAACATCAAAACCCAATTAAATTACTTATCAGTACCTTAGGGAACAATGACACTGGCACAGTTATTGATGTTTAGCGGTTTTGTGCGCTGCCGAGAAGGTAACTCCGGTACTCTCAGACATGGGCAAAAAAGGGAAACACCTCTTCCTGTCTATCTAGGTTTACTGATTCATACTAAAACTCGCAAGAAGGAATTAGTGGATGCCATGTTTAAACTGGGATTATGCATCTCTTATAATAGAGTGTTAGGCATCTCCACATATTCAACATACATTTTAATTGTATTCTGTATTTTATATAATCATAAGTTGATACATTGCAGCCGAGCTGTCCCAATATTTGATTATTAGCTGATTTATGCCGAATTGTTAGTCATGTTGTTATTTTGTTGTTGTATAAACAGTTATTCCAATAACACAACATTAAAGTGTTTGTTTTTTACAACTATTACGCCCTTTTCCCTAGCATAGAAGTCCCTTTTGCCGTAGAAGCTGTCCCAGTTGTTAATGAATGGGACTGATATTGACTTGCAATATCTGCCAAGATGGCCGTTGACGCCAACTGCCCTTGACAACCATTCATTGCCAACTCTCCTTCTAGGCAGGACACCACATATGATAATTTGCCTGTATTTGAGATTAAACTGATTTATACTAAACATTTATTGTTGTGGTTATGACATTTCTACCTTTCAACAACTAAGATCTTTAAGTATATACACTAAGTCAGCTCACACACTAGACAAAACTAAAAAAAATGAAATAAATACATTTCTTATCACTTATGTTACTGTTATAATTTATTTCTACGCTTCAATAACTATGGTCTTTAAGGGCTGATCTGTGCTAGAACGTGTGACTGATCTGAGTTAGACCTTGAGGCTGATCTGAGCTAGACTTTGAGATTGATCTGAATAAGCCCTTGAGGTTGATCTGAGCTAGACCTTGAGCCTGATCTGAGCTATAACTTTTGACTGATCTGAGTTAGCCCTGAGCTAGAGCTTGAGGCTGATCTAAGCTAGACCTTGAGGCTGATCTGAGCTATAACTTTTGACTGATCTGAGTTAGCCTTGAGCTAGAGCTTGAGGCTGATCTCAGCTAGACCTTGAGGCTGATCTGAGCTAGATCATGAGGCTAATCTGAGCAAGTTAGGCTATAAACCAAACATCATTCACTGTATCTACTAGTAAACAAGTACATCTCTCTGTTTTGACTGGCTGAGACATGACATTTTTATAATTGCTGGGAAGTGATAATTTATTTGGGATTTTCTGGGGTTTTTTTGTTAAGTAATTATGAACCATTCGTCTTTCTACCACCATTAACTGTTTCTAGATTTATTTATATCAACATTCCATTTCCCAGTCAGTTACTCCATTCGCGAGTTCATCACCATCACCATATCTGCAACACACCTCCACCACCACCGATAACTCACTCCCTGTTCTCACCACCACTCACATATACTACACCACAACACCATCACCCTTACACCCTTGCCACCACCAAACACATTCACTACTACCGGACACCGGGCCTCTTAACTTCTCCCTCAGCACAATTCCTCTACGCACACCATCCAACTACTTCCATCCTCCCTCACTATTTTCTTGACATTCTCCCACCCTAGTACCCTATCTTTAACGCCCTCACTCCTTTTCCGCTCTCTTCTCAACCCCCCACCCTCACACACACATTTACAACACAACACAACACAACACAACGCAACACAACACAACACAACACAACACACACACACACACACACACACACGCACACATAGAGCGTAGGTGAAGCCATACACGACCCGAGACTGATAAATTACCAGGCCAAGGACACCCTGTGGTCCCTCATCACCTCATCTGATCTTTCCCCCTACGTCCAACATCACCTGAGTCACCTAGTGTAGGGACCTGGTAATTCATCTTTTCAGGAAGAGGGCATCAGATTCTTAACAAACTATCTCTACTAAACCCCCTCCTGTGTTACTAGTGAGTCAGTCAGCTGTGCGAGTAATGTGATTGTGTAGTCTTGACGTTGCGTTAGTGTTGGTGAGATGTATATCTTGATTTTTAATTGTTGATGTTTAGTGAATGAACTAACTTAGAGCACGTGTTAAAAGTCCTTTTATGGTTTGCAAAGTTTATGCATGGGGTTCACATGTGTACTTCTTCAAAGAACAAATTTTAATATCATCTTGAATGTATTACACATCAGAAAAGAAGCCAGTGTATGGTGCTAGACATCATTATACAGGTGTGTCCTCATAGTGACGGACTCGTTTTATTGTTGTTGTAGATTACAATCTTCATGACGTAATGTACACTACACTATATACATAAAGCGCCATTGTGTAACATCATAATATGGATCTAGTGCCATAGTAGACACCAATACTTTCACTTTCAGCGTTGCGGAGTATCGCACCCTTGTCCCCGTTTTCTTTATCGCCAATTTCTACAATGGAAAGTGAGGGACGGACGAGGACAGACTTACTTGATCACTTTCACTGTCTCTTGTCACCCACCTTGACCTTCCCTTTCTGTACTCCTGCCATTGTGTTGTCTTTATTGTATCTCCAATGTGAGCAGAATTTGTACTCATGATCACACTCGTATTGTATGAGTGTAACACGAATGTCTTGTTGAAATTTCAAAAATGTTTTTTTTATTAAATTGTCTCCATATGTGTCTACTTCTGTCGTTCCTGTGTACATGCAAGTTTTCACAAATGCGTTTACACTTAAGCAAGTTTTCATATTATGGGTGTTCGTGGGCAGGTTGAAAGAGTAAAGTGTTGTGTAATGCAGTGTATCATGGTGTGGTACGGTGTATCATGGTGTGGTACGGTGTATCATGGTGTGGTGCAGTGTATAATGGTGTGGTGCGGTGTATCATGGTGTGGTGCGGTGTATCGTGGTGTGGTGCAGTGTATAATGGTGTGGTGCGGTGTATCATGGTGTGGTGCGGTGTATCATGGTGTGGTGCAGTGTATCATGGTGTGGTGCAGTGTATCATGGTGTGGTGCAGTGTATCATGGTGTGGTGCAGTGTATCATGGTGTGGTGCAGTGTATCATGGTGTGGTGCGGTGTATCATGGTGTGGTGCGGTGTATCGTGGTGTGGTGCGGTGTATCATGGTGTGGTGCAGTGCATGGTGTGGTGCTGTATATCATGGTGTGGTGCGGTGCATCATGGTATGGTGCGGTGTATCATGTTGTGGTGCGGTGTATGCGGTGTGGTGCAATGTATCATGGTGTGGTGCGGTGTATCATGTGCAGTGTATCATGGTGTGGTGCGGTGTATCATGGTGTGGTGCAGTGTATCATGGTGTGGTGCAGTGTATCATGGTGTGGTGCAGTGTATCGGTATGGTGCGGTGTATCGTGGTGGTGCGGTGTATCATGGTGCGGTGCAGTGTATCATGGTGTGGTGCTGTGTATAATGTGCATCGCATGGTGTGGTGCGGTGTATCATTGTGTGGTGCGGTGTAACCATGGTGTGGTGCGGTGTATCATGGTGTGGTGCAATGTATCATGGCGTGGTGCAGTGTATCATGGTGTGGTGCGGTGTATCATGGTGTGATGCAGTGTATCTTGGTGTGGTGCGGTGTATCATGGTGTGGTGGTGTATCATGGTGCAGTGTATCATGGTGGTGCGGTGTATTATGGGATGGTGCGGTGTATCATGGTGTGGTGTAGTGTATCATGGTGTGGTGCTGTGTATCATGGTGTGGTGCAGTGTATTATGGTGTGGTGCAGCGTATCTTGGTGTAGCTTAGTGAATCACGGTGTGGTGCAGTATATAACGGAATACATTGCACCACACCATGATTCACTGGTGTGGTGCAGTGTATCGTGGTGTGGTGCAATGTATCATGGTGTGGTGCAGTGTATTATGGCGTGGCGCAGTGTATCATGGTGTGGTGCTGTGTATCATGGTGTGGTGTAGAAAACACCGGGATGCATTGGACCACTCATGATTGACTGGTGTGGTGCAGTGTATCGTGGTGTGGTGCAATGAATCACGGTGTGGTGCAGTGTATCATGGTGTGGTGCAGTGTATCATGGTGGAGTGCAGTATATCATGGTGTGGTGTAGTGGTGGTGTAGTGTATTATGATGTGGTGCAGTGTATCACGGTGTGGTGCAGTTAATCATGATGTGGTGCAGTGTGTCATGTGTGGTGTGGTGCAGTATGGAGGTGTGCTTCATGGTGTAGTGTTATATTGTGTGTTGTGTGCTGTAGGACAATGTGAGGTGGTGGGTCGACATGTGTGGGGTTTAAGTATTAACATTCATCCTCGGCCATGTGCCAAAGAAGGCAAGCATTAACTCCCCTATTGGGCGCTTTAATGCTATTGCGCTATGCTTTGCACAGGATGTAAAGGGGTACCCGAAACTAGCCACTTCGCTTGCATGGGATCAAATCTGGAGAAAAATATCTGATGGTGTCGCGTCCAATACCTTTTCAAGCAGCTCATTTCCTCTTAAGCGTGGAATGGTTATATTTAGCTGCAATAGAATGAACATGTATGGACACCAGCAGCTGATTGGACGGGTGGCTGGTACAGGTTATATAAATTTAAGGAGATAGGGAAAGGTAGGGAGCCCGCTGCTTCCTGGGTGTTAGCCAAACTTCATTGTCCCGTTCAAGGTGTCTGGTTTGGTTACTTTTGTTGTGGATGGTTTCTGGTAAGACTCTTTGTCCTGGAGTGAAACGTTTCCTTTTCTGTTCGTCTCTTTGGGGGCGTATAAAAGGGCTTTATATATTTGTGCTAAAGACTGCCTACGTTACTTGTCCTTGAGAGAGAGTTAATGACGTTACTTGTTCTTGTGAAAGAATCTACGTTACTTGTCCTTGTAAGAGAGTAGTTAAAATACTTGTCCTTAGGAGGGAGACTATATGTAGTTCAAATGCTTGTCTAGATCCAGGAATTTTGCTTCGAGTGTAACCTGTTAGTGTATGACCACATTTTGGTGTCGTGTTAAGTGTACAGTATCAACTTTCTCAGTGTATCATGTACACGCGAGTCGTTCTCAGCGAAAGTTGATGGAAGTTTTGAATGTAATGTTCCTTTTCTTGAGTTAACTTTATCAATCTGTGAATATTTGGCACAAATTTCAAGAAAAAGATTAAGGTCGATAGTTGGTGCTAAAATTAGTTTATCTTACGTGTCATGTTCATGTCATTAGGTAAGCATGATCTTATTCAGTGAAGTTTAAGGACTTTTACTTTTCTTGTGTGGTAAAGGAATAGTAGCCTATATCAAGCCCCTCTTGTTGACAATTGCTCTTCAGATCCTAACTGTATTTTGCTGTTCCGCCTGAATGACTACACTCTAAAATTGACAGCGAATAAGAGGGTCAACCTCTCACGACTCATTGTTGACTCAACCCTGATTCATTGCTGAGGTGCCAGTAAAGAGTAAGGGATATTGTGTCTATTGTACCAGTGAGTGCGTACCAGAACAACATTTCTTTTTGGTTTTTAATTTACTTAAAAAAAAAGACTATGGTATCGTCTCTTCTTAAGACAACTAATTGAAAAAAATACATGAATAACGTTACATTATGCGTGTGTCTCAAGAATATTGTGGTTCGTAATGGTAACATGCACAATTGCACATACTGTAGTTCTGTATCTCATAATTGACGGATTGACGGATTTACCATACTGTAATATAAAACTTTTTCCGGTCCAGTTAATGGATTAAGTTAGGTCAGGTCTTCCTCCCCCATCTGAACCCAAAATTAACCACTTGATAGCATCTTCCCAACAGACCTGAAGATTAATGACTAAATTTGTGGTTTCCAAAGGTCTCGAGAAAAACTCGGAGACCGAATTATATCAAAGACCGAGACCGAGACTTGGAATAGGGTCTCGAGACCAACATCACTGGTTAAATGCACACCATCTTGTACTTCGTGCATTATCTGGAGACGGAATGAGTGAGGAGGGGGTCAGTGTAAAAAATGAGTAAAAAAAACTTTAAACATTTTTGCCGAAGCATTTGGTCACTACCGTGTCCAATTTTCGGCTTCTTACCCCAGGAAGTGCCTGAGATATTGCCCTGACCATTAAACATGACAACAAACAAACTGGACAACCACCGAGTACACCCCCTCACCCTTTGCACGCGTTTCGCCTAACACCTGGAGACGGAAACGATGTATATTTGTCAAAACAAATGTAAGGGGTATTAGTTGCTGGTCAGTACCATTCAATTCTACTTTTTATAACACGCAGCGTGAACATGATGTAAGATAAGACATACTCGTGACTGTAGACGTAGAGGAACAAGGGGCACCACATCGTTTGTCTTAATGGATCTCAACGAACCCAGTGACGGATTATTCACTTTTGTTCTTCACCCATGTTTTCTTTTCTTGTTCAGATTTTTCTTTCCTCAATGATATGTGTAACAATTTTAATGTTTTGTCTCAACTAATATTGTTTTGTCTCCTGTTGAAGTTTATGTTAACATCTCGACGATTTTGTAGTTTACTCAGTTAACGCTTATCTGTTTACCATTATTCTGCACGATCCTCTGCCTTTCTTCCTTTATTCTTTGCTCTTCCATCAGACATGTCACTTCTCTCTCTCTCCAATGCTTCTTACTTCCCATCTCTGTTCATCCTCCTCCTATTTTCCATCAGATCTCTTCTCTCCTGCTTTCATTGATCATTCTCTTCAACCTTATCTCCTTCCTGTTATCTTTACTTCCCTTCCTTAGCTACCATTACCCGGAGAACACGAAGCTGAGGTAAAGCGCACCCAGCATCACGAGTGATTAAAAACACTGCGGTTCTTCCTGGTTCGTCCCACCTGAGGTAAGAGAATGACCTATTACAAGCGTGACCTACAACGAGGCCACGATACATAAGATTAGGTCATGAGAGTCAGAGGTACGTGAGATAAGGTCACGAGACCCAAAGATACGTGAGATTCGTTCACGACAGAACCAGATAAGGTCGGGAAGGGGTCATGGGGAAGTGACCTAGCTTTGTGTGTCCGGCTTTACGCAAGTCCCGTTGCATATTAATCGAGCGTCACCTTTAAAGTCTAACAATTAATCAATCCTTTACGCTAATTTTCTCTTGGTTAATGTATACCTTGCAATTTATCCTCTCAGTAACCTTTCTCGTGAGTTATATTTTACCCCTTTCTTTTTCCCGCTCTCCGTTGCCTTTTCTTGACTATATTGCATTAAAATAATCCAGTCCGTTTATTGTGAATATTGCTCCTTTCACTTAAATTTTTCCTCTGTTATTCACCTGATCACCTCTGGCGTATTTCTCGTGTTTATATTATAATGATTGATTGATATGTCCAAACTGGATATATCATTAGTGTTGAATAACTATTCTTCCTGGAGGGACAGTGAGGGCCACTTCACATTGGCTTTGGATTATTCAAGTACATATTTATTAATTTTATTATTCTTATTTATTCTTTTGGCCACCTCAGCCCCTCACTTACACCACAAAGAGCCTAGGTACCCCTCCCTCTTCACCTCACTTCCTTCTCTTACGAAGCAGCACTGGTTATGGAAGAGTGAACACTAATGGGGAGCCAACACCTATGGAGGGTCAACACATATGGAGGGTCAACACTTATGGAGGGTCAACACTTATGGAAGGTCAACACTTATGGAGGGTCAACACTTATGGACGGTCAACACTTATGGAAGGTCAACACTTATGGAAGGTCAACACTTATGGGGAGCCAACACTTATGGAGGGTCAACATTTATGGAGGGTCAACACTTATGGAAGGTCAACACTTATGGAAGGTCAACACTTATGGAAGGTCAACACTTATGGGGTCAGCCAACACTTATGGAGGGTCAACACTTATGGAGGGTCAACACTTATGGAAGGTCAACACCTGTGGAGGTCAACACTTATGGAGGTTAACATGGAGGTCAACTTTATGGAAGGTCAACACCTTATGGGAACCAACACTTGGAGGCAACACTTATGGAGGTCAACACTTATGGAGGTCAACACTTGGAAGCCAACACTTATGGGGAGCCAACAACACTTATGGAGGTCAACACTTATGGAGGTCAACACTTATGGAGGTCAACACTTATGGACAACACTTATGGAAGAGTCAACACTAAAGGAAGCCAACTTATGGAGGGTCAACACTTATGGAGGTCAACACTTATGGAAGGTCAACACTTATGGAGAGCCAACACTTATGGAGGGTCAACACTTGTGGTTCAACACTTATGGAAGGTCAACATTTTTTATGGAAGGTCAACACAACACTAATGAGGAGCCAGCACTTATGGAGGTCAACATTAAGTGGAGCCAACACTTATGGAGATCAACACTTATGGAGGGTCAACACTTATGGAGGGTCAACACTTATGGAAGAGTCAACACTAATGGGGGAGCCAACACTTATGGAGGGTCAACACTTAAGTGGAGCCAACACTTATGGAGGGTCATGGAACATTATGGGGGTCAACACTATGTGAGGTCCAACACTTATGGAGGGTCAACACTTATGGAAGGTCAACACTTATGGAAGAGTCAACACTAATGGGAACACTTATGCCAACACTTATGGGGAGCCAACACCTTGTCAACACTTATGGAGGTCAACACTTATGGAGGTCAACACTTATGGAGGTCAACACTTATGGAAGGTCAACACTTATGGAAGAGTCAACATTGTTATGGAAGAGTCAAAACTAATGGGAAGCCAACACTTATGGAGGGTCAACACTTATGGAAGGTCAACACTTATGGAAGAGTCAACGCTAATGGGGAGCCAACACTTATGGAGGTCATCACTTATAGGCAGTCAACACTTATGGAGGTCAACACTTATGGAGGGACAACACTTAAGGGTCAACACTAATGGAGGGTAACACTATGGAGGGTCAACACATGGAGGTCAACACTTATGGAGGGTCAATACTTTTGGAGGTCATGGGGTCAACACTTATGGAAGAGTCAACACTAATAGAATATGGAAGGTCAACACTTATGGAGGTCAACACTTATTGAGGGTCAACACTTATGGAGGGTCAACACTTATGGAGGGTCAACACTTATGGAGGTTACTTTAATGGGTGAGCCACAAGTATAGACCGACGTTACAAGTCTGTGTAGTGAAGCAAGACGAGGAAGGGGAAATGGGCGTGTGTCTTAAGGCCTTGTTAGGGTGTGAGACGAATATTATCTATTGGCTGTTGTGTGTGTGTGTGTGTGTGTGTGTGTGTGTGTGTGTGTGTGTGTGTGTGTGTGTGTGTGTGTGTGTGTGTGTGTGTGTGTGTGTGTGTGCTGGCGAGTGCGTCCATACTTGTATTTACAAGTGCACAGTGCGCGACCTTATTAGAATAAACGACAATGTTGAAAAAAAAAGGGATATACAGTATGACATTGCTGGGGACTAACATTAATATGAATACCTTATCTGTAAATCACCCTGGAGATAAAGATTATATGCAAAATAAACTAAAATGAATACCTGTTAATGTGTATGTGTGTGTGTGTGTGTGTGTGTGTGTGTGTGTGTGTATGTGTTTGTGTGTGTCCTCAGGACTACATACACACATGGCTGTATACAAGCTTGAATAAACTCGTAAAGCAAAATACATACGCGCTTGTTTTTAATGTCAACTCATAATTAATCATATATACTTTTTTTAACCTTTTGGCTTATCATTTGGTGGATACGCTACGTCAATGTGCATTATGATAAGATACAAAGTTACATCACCATAATAATACTTTAGTGATGTCTTGTGTCGCAGTAACGTGATGACAAACTGTAATTACTGAATTATAACTGTAATTACTGTAATTATTCAGTAGGATAGTGGAGGCCTTGGCACTTCGTTTATATGGAGGCCATGACACCTTCGAGACAATGGTAGTGTGGAGGCCATGCCACCTACAAGACAACAGAAATGCGAGGACATGCCACCTACGTCACAACAGTAATGTGAGGCCATGCCACCTACGAGACAACAGTAACATGAGACCATGGCACCTACAGTATGAGACAACAGTAATGTGAGGCCATGACACCTACGAGACAATGGTAGTATGGAGGCCATGACACCTACGAGACAGCAGTAACGTGAGGCCATGACACCTACGAGACACCAGTAGTGTGGAGGACATGACACCTACGAGGCATCAATAGTGTGGAGGCCATGACACCTATGAGGCATCAACAGTGTGGAGGCCATGACACCTACGCGATATCAACAGTGTGGAGGACATAACACCTACGATACACCAGTAGTGTGGAGGACATGGCACCTACGAGACAACAGCAGTGTAGAGGCCATGGCACATACAAGACGACAGTGTGGAGGTTATGACACCTACGAGACAACAACCGTGTGGAGGCCATGACACCTACGAGACATCAACAGTGTGGAGGCTATGACAATTACGAAAATAGAGTTTAATTCCCAGAACGAAAAGTGATCAACAGCGAGAGAGAAGTTCACCGTCCTGGGAATACGAGTATATCATCCCAGGTGCTTAGCCATCCATAGAGGAGTTTCTGAATTAGGGTTTGAACTGTTCGTACAATAAATCACTTAAGACATCCTGCTGCTAAGGTGAGCCGCGGCACGAGCTTCTGTGATTCCAGACTGAGGTTATAATGTAAGACACTCTGGTTAACACCGTAATGAACACGGCGTTTCTGTTACTTCTCCGATCTGTGATGTTTTTATGGTTGAAAGAGTGAAGATTAATCTCATTTTTGCTGGAAGGAATTGATTACACAGCGAACACTAAAATGTCAACGCCCAATACAAATATTTCGTACCTAATTGAGAAACGTGACAAGGCAATTGCTGAAAAATGTGATCCAGGTCTTTTATTCTATACTACCTAAAATATTTCTAAGGTGTAAAGATTAAAATCTCACTGTGTCTTTGGTCTTGGCCAGATATGATTATAGATAGTTGCGTTTTGGAATGTATTTTCATCATATGCATTAAGATAAGGGATTCATTTTGCCATTTGTCTGCTCCAGGTTATTATGTTAATGTTCCCATCAACTTTTACCAAGGTAATATCATGCGATTTATCAGGTCTTAATATTGAAAGTGAATATTGCTTATAAGTTTGGATATGAGTAAGAGTGTGTACCTGTGTCGCCGATGCTTAAACACTCAAGGGAAATATTCACTGTTCATGATCCGTTACTTTTGTTCAGTGTAGCGGAGAGACTACCTCGCCCAGTCCTATGTGAACGAAAGGTTGGTTACCAATGGTAAGTGCGGGAAGCTAATGCCAGTCGTAACTTTACACGCCTGGCCACACATTGCTGGGCGTTTCCCGAGTTGCTAGAAGCATATCACTACGCAGCCAATTCGTTTGATAAATATCTTCAAAATTATGAAAACTTTTGTAAACAAAACTTCTCCGAGGAAGATCTGGGCCGAGGTTTCCAGTACAGAGCAATTGTTTCTACACCCAACATAACGCTCATCATATCGAGACATCACTTATTTATACTTCCTATCAAATTTCCTCCACATCCTCTTGCTACTTTTATTAAATTTGATTATGTTCCTCTGCTTATGTAGGTTCAGCCATAAGTATAAAGAGAATGCCTCGCACGTAATCCTCAACATATTAAATTCTAACCTGAATTTGAATGAGTCCAATTCTGAAGAGTCAGTGGGCAGGATATATTGGCAATTGTGTATGTTTAGTGCCCCGTGCAGGTTGCCACCGACCTGGTGCACAAAGAACCAGTCCAACAGAACTTAACCCAAACCAACCTAGCGCTGGTGTAAAACTGTATATGATATTATCTAAACACAAACTTAAGCTAGAAAGAGAATACGGATAATTGCTTGTCACTTAACAACAGCTGTGTTGCTCTAACATGTGATACAATGCTCCTATATGAAATCTTGCGCACGAAGCCTATACACAGACAACATGGAAAAATTATACCAACACCACCACGGAAGCTCACCACCACTTCTTCCCCGAGAAGTCCGTCAGATCTCACCCAGCTGACTTGCCCTGGATCACACCCTCGGATCAAAAGACTTATGCAACAGAGAGACATAGTCTTTCATCTCAATGACCACATCCGCTACAGGTCCCTTCGCAACCGAGTCATCTGCGAAATACGCACTGCAAAGAAGTCCCACTACCCAACCAAATTACAACACCTGAAGCAGACCAACTTCAGTCAATGGTATGGTAAGCATAAAGAACTCTGTGGACTAAACAATAAGACACACCCCCTCCCCTTCCTTAGCCATCTCACTAATGTTGACGCAGCTGAGCAATCAAATAACCATTTCGCTACTATATGCCAGACGCTCTCCCGGCTTGACACAACCACTCTCCCTGCTTACCTACCAGCCCCCCTTCCCACTGACTTAGTAGAAGAATTTGAAGTAGCAAAACGTCTGGACAACCTAAAATTAAAACGCTCTACCACCCCCATTGACTTACCAATGAAACTCTTCAAGGAGTTCTCCCCGGAGCTTGCTAAACCCCTATGCTCCATCATCAATGCTTCTCTCAGTCAAGTCAGATGCCCAGCTGACTGGAAGACCTCTTATGTATCACCAGTGCCCAAGTCAACCAGCCCACAATCCTTAAATCAGCTACGACCTATTGCAATCACCCCAATACCCAGCCTAATCTGTGAAAGTTTTGTGTTCGACTAGGCTTATGCTGATATTGCAGGAGTCGTAGACCCTCAGCAATTTGGCAATATGAAAACTTCCTCCACCACTCACTGTCTTGTCAGCTTTCTCGATTACATATACCGCCATCTCGAGAAACGGAAAACGTCTGTAGCTGTCGCCTTCATTGATTTCACTAAAGCTGTACGCTTCCGAGGGGCTGTCTCCACCTTTCAGTCACTCACCTGTGGCGTCCCCCAAGGCACCAAGATGGGACCACTCTGCTTCCTTATGCTTATCAATGATGCCCTAAGAGAAACCCCCGATCGCTGGAAATATGTCGACGACTCCACACTTGGAATCAGCGTCAACACTTCTGCTCCCGACTATACCGCCCTTCAGGATTTATTGAACAGTCTCCAAAACTGGGCCACCAACAACCACGTCACCATCAACCATACCAAGACCATGGTTATGCACATCAACCTCTCCTCCGACATTGTCCCACCCCCTTCCATTACTTTAGGTCCGAACACACTCCAGGTTGTAGATTCCACTAAGCTCCTCGGCGTCACCATAGACAACAAACTAAATTGGAAAACACACGTCAGTGAAGTTGTCAAATCCTCCAGTTTTCGTCTCCACCTCCTCCGCCGACTCAAATCCCTCGGAGTTCCTGCACCCGAGCTCCTCAGTGTTTACTCAACATTCATACTTCCGAAGCTCACCTATGCCTCCCCTACCTGGTCTTCCTCCCTAAATGCCACACAATGTAAACACCTAGAAAAAGTGCAAAAGAGGGCATGCAAGATTATTCTCTCCCCTTCCTACTCCACATATCAAGAAGCGCTCAACACACTGACCCTTTCGACTCTCACTGACCATCACCACGACCTCATCTGCAAATTTGGTAAGAAGCTTCTGCACCATCCTCGACACCGGCTCCTACTACCACCTGAGATCCCTAGCCCGAGAATTGCTGTTCGACACCACAACCGCATCCAGCCCATACGTGCACGAACTGATCACTATAAGAACAGCCCAGTCTCAACCATTGTAAAAATTATCAATAACTTGTAATAAACCAGTGTATTCACTCCCAGTAAATACTACTTCTTGCACTGTCACTATGTTGAAATGCCCTGTAGTTTGAGCTTTTCCCCATCTAGTTATTATATATCTTATTTATATCACTTATGTTATTTGTATATTATTTGTAATTCGAAACCCATTCCTCAATTATATAACTGTATATTTTCAGCCTTCTGGCTGCCAAGCTCTTTCAATAAACCGTTAATT
The DNA here is from genome assembly GCF_018991925.1 of Homarus americanus. NCBI lineage: Eukaryota > Metazoa > Arthropoda > Malacostraca > Decapoda > Nephropidae > Homarus > Homarus americanus. The sequence goes on from NW_024722227.1 coordinate 13,587,351, forward strand.
ATTATTATTATTATTTTTACATCAAAAGCTCTCCTCATCATTGCCATCTCTTTCAGTTTCCTTACACAGTAAAACCTACAGGTATCTATCCTTGCCCTATTATACCGCTATATTCATCGTCATTTCTCTGATGACAACCAATTTGTCATTTCAGTCAGTACTCCAACCCAGGAACTTTAAATGGATGTTCTCTCGCTTACTACCAACACAAACCTAACACATGCGAAAGTCAATCTTCCTTCCTTCCTCGTTCTTATTATATATGTACGAATATTACTCCTGCGGCATAATAATATAACATGTAACTGTTCTGATTTAAATCATACCATGTTCTATATCATATTAAATCTTAAAAAAATAACAAGGTCACAGTGTTCACAAACAGCTTCATGGTGTGTCGCTGTCCAAAGCATCGCACTCGACCACTTAACAAGCAAAGACCTGAGGTAGGCCTACACGAGGAGGCGTTTGTATTGTCTCAGAAATGTGAGTCACCGCAGGGGAGGAAAAAATATGTCTGTTAATAATATACAACCACTGTAGTTGTAAGTCACATGAGCATCAGTCATAACCTGCTCTTTAAGGTTGTGTCTATTAGCAGCGGGTTTCATCTGACCAGTCACCACCACTGCAACATAATGTACACGTCTGTAACAGCTTGTAAAACCATAGTGCACTACTTAATTTTATTGATTGTGGAAGGCACAGTATCTCGTGGTGACACCTGCCTGATCCTCTGTCAGGTGATCGTGAACCACACTAAAGTACACCCAGCAGGAATTGGAGATATACAGCTCATCGAAGAAAAAATATTTGAATTAAAAAGTATAACCGTTTTCACTATTCAATTCTTGGAAACGACCATTACATATATATATATATATATATATATATATATATATATATATTTAGCCCAATAGCACGCAGACTTCTACATACAATCAACACCTCAACCCAACAGGATTCGAACCCACGGCCCACTTGCCCATGAATGTGACCGGGGAACGATAACCGCTGGACCACCAGGATACTAAAAGCAGTCCTAGACTTTGTTATATTTCACACAAAGCCTGTTCAACGAGCTTATGGCGCCGTGAACCTCTAATGGGGACTACCCGTATCACTTAAGTCGTCAGAGTAACGTTTTACCAAATCCGGCTTCGAAACACGAGGATCCATATATATTTCATTAGCCCAATAGCACGCTGACTTATACATACAACCAACACCTCAACCCGCCAGGATATATATATATATATTATATATATATATATATATATATATATATATATATATATATATATATATATATATATATATATATATATATATTGTTGATAAGCTACATGTATATGTACTGTGTGTAGAAAGTCCGTCCATTTGTTGAAATAAGTCCAAATTATGATAAGCAAGATCTAGGTCAGCGTTGTTCCCTTTCCCTCCTTTCCACCCTTCTCTTCCCTTCCATCCTCACCACTCCATTCCCTCCGTTTTTTCTGCATTCTTTCTGTTTGTGATAATATCAGACAAGAGGGGCCCCTTCCCCCGCTGTGACTGAAGTTCCCAAGCAGAATCAAGAGACCATCCTCCCACCACACACCCCCAAGCTGTAGTGTGAGATGACAACATAAATAGTGGATACAACATTGATGTGGACAGTTCTGGAGAATTAGAGTTACGTTAATACATTCCTCTCTGAGTTTTATTATATTTTTTCTGTTTCTTCATCTTCAGTAGAGGAACAGTATTTCTTTGTAGGTAACAAGTAATGGCAACGTAACTATTTAAATCATTGGGCGTTCAAAGTATTTAAAAGCTAAGCCTAATGGCATTTTATAATCATTGTTTTTCTGGAATATTTTTTGGACTTTTTTGTATATGGACTATGTTACTTTGTTTTTAAACCTTACCTGTTCCATTGTTTGGTTATATTTGGGTTTTGGCCGAAATCTGTTTGTTTTCTCATAAACCTTTTATACACAACTGATAGAAGACTAATTGGTCGATAGATTCTAAAATTTTGTTTCCTTTTATCTTCAACATTTGCTGCTTATTGATTGTCTCTAACCTTACTAATTTCATCTATCCACTTGATAGACTATTTTTTTTCCTTCGTGGTCTTTTCCTATCTCTTAGGATCTAACCGAGGATATCCGTCCAATGTTGGTTTTTCCCTCTTACTGTGTGTCCGGCCCACTACCATGTCAGTTCCATTATCTTACATTGACGTCTTGTGTACTGGACTGAAATCACACCCATTCATTTATTGTCTTGTCTTTGTCCAGAATATATCTTTCTGAGCTTCTTTACGTCGTTTGGAGCGTCTGTACTGTATCATGTCTGTGTATTTTCTCTCTGCCTTACAAGAATAATACTATCAAGTCCACTGTGTTTCTTGTCAGTTGGTCCAAGAAATTGTTGAACGAAACATTACAAGTAACCCAAACTATTAAAACGTAACTTTAATTAGATAAGAAAAATGTTACTATGTAGCCTACTGTTAAGCTGTAAAAAATTATGATAAGTACAGTATACTGTAATATCAATAACGGTACGCTCTCAGTTTGAAGTCATAAATCACGAACATCGTAAAAACCTGCACGATATTTTATATTTTGTTTCGGTGTACAGGTATTAGTGTACAGTTAAATGTTTATCCATACGCCCCATGTCTCACAGATCGGAACTTGAACCTTTATGCTTGCTTCAGTTTATTATACTGATGATTAAATTGGACCACAAATGTCCATGATATGTCTTCTAGTTGATTTAATTTTACTCCTTAATGTATACGTAGTAAAATATTAAAATACACGATGTGGGTTATTTAATACATCTGCCGGTTCTGATGTTGAATGAAGGTGCATGTACTGTACTGTATAAAGTCCATTTGTTGTCTTAAGGATCTATTGTCTACGTCATACCTGCAACTTCTCGTCTCTTAAGTACTGTACTTTGGTGAAATGTGAAGCAAGCTTAATCACAACTTTCTGGTGATATAAAATGATTCTTTACACTCCAAGTTAACACTAACAAACATAATACTGTATAAGTACTGTACATGATATATGAAGTAGTTCTCGTAAACATTACAGTGTCATAAATTTTGTCAAACTACCAGTCTTGGCTTCAGTTCAGTCATACAGCACATAATTTCTTTACAACCAACATGCCATCAATTGGAAGATTGGTGTGTAAACAAACTTCATTTACTGTCAGGAAGTCTTGTCATGCAGGTCTATCTGGCTGTTAATGGTCTAAAATGACGTCAGAAAGGACAGAAGAAAAAGAAAGTCTTTATCACACAATTTTATTAAAGTATGTAATAGCAGATACAATAATTTAGTGTAATTTATTATGGCCAAAGCTTAAAAGGTGCTTAACAGATGTACCATGTACTGTACATAAAGAGAAATTATAAATTAATTAATCCATCTATGCTAAACTACCCATTATATACTAATTATTTTGATGAGCAAATATAAAAAAAATTGTAGAATTTAATATTCTAAGTTACAATTTAGAGTAAACCAATTTAGAAAAAAATAAAACATGCACCAAGTATTCAAAGATGCTACAAATGTGGAATCTATCTACTGCGAACAACTGTACATGTTCTGCAAAGCTAAGATGATGTGCACAATAAAATTCAGATCCTTCCAGTAATAATGAGACTTGAGGTACAGTGTGTCAGTGACTGTAACAAATCATATTATCTAATTTGATTCTGCACATCTAATGTATATGACTCACATGCTTCTATAGCTTATATAAAAAAACACCCATGACTTAAGGACCTAATAGAATTATAATTTAAGTAGATGCATCTATTTAATTATTGTAATACAGTATAGTTTCACTCCACAGACTTACTCAATCAAATTTATATAAGTCAGATTAAATAAAGTAAACCTACTGTATATCAAGGCTAAAATACATTTTGGCTACAGTAGTAAATGATGGTTGAAATCTGTGAGAGCTGGAAACTAATGCTAAGGATATAATGATCAAAATATACAGAAGCGGTATTATTTGTATCGTAGTCAGAAAGACATGTACTGTACGTTAATGTATTCTTATTAACTAAAATACAGAATAGCTGAAGCACATGATAACAGTGCATGGCTTTGAGGGCGATGGTGACTAATTACAACAAATGCACTAATGAAGGACAGGTTGAGGAAGACAGGAAGAGCACTTGTTTATAGACAACTACATCCTAAAATTCCATGCTCTATTAGCAAACAAACTTGGTTTAAGTTTGATTAATATACTGTAGGTTTGAAGTCATTCATTGTTATTGTTATTATTTCAAGGAAAAGTCATTTTGGAAAAAAGAAAGTTTAAAACGAAGAACATTTACCAGAATGGTGTGAAGGAGAAATGATTGTTTTGAGGGGCAGTGAAGGACAAGTCATGTGAAGTCAGGTCATAAGGAGGTATTAGACTGGCTGTGGACGCTAGTGTAATCAAACGTCATCCAAGGAAAGGAAACGAGGTTCAAACGTCACTTCTTACCTGACCGTGTCTACTGGGAAATATAATGACGTCGGAGGAGGCTGGCGGAGGCGGTGCCGGGGCTCTGACAAACTCACGGAACGCTGATGGTGGTGGTGCTGGGGGACTAGGAATGACTGGGACAGCTGGAGGTCCAACTACTCCAGGGGGTGGTGGTGCCGGGGCTCTGATAACTGGGTCAAAGTTGGGGATGTCCAAAGGAGGTCCTGTAGGTCCGTTGAGCTCCTTATTAAAGGAGTTTTCCCTGATGAAGGCTTTAGTGATCTTCTGCTTGGAATCAAAGAGGGTGCCCTTCAGGATGTAGATATGGGTACCATCTTTATAGCTGCTCTCGCTCTCTGCAGGAACATCGTTCACAAACAACTGACCTGTAGAGACACGTAAACTTCCCTTATTCCACATATCTTAATACTTTATATGCTCAGGTTGCCGTCTACTGATATATTCAGGTCAGTTGTGGCAAAGAAATTTGATATATTATTTGTTGTTTGTAGGCGAACCTAAACTTTGAAAAACAATACAGTCGTTCGCATATACAAGAACTCTTCATCGTGAGGAGGAATGTTCTCAAAGGACGTCGGGAGGCGGGAGGGGAGGGGGGTGGTCAAGCGTGCAATGTGTGATACAGTGATGGCTACACGTCAGCCTGAAGGTGTGATATAGAGTGTCGCCCTCCCAAGGTGTAGTTAAATATGAATTATGAAAGTATTACAGTACTTGTTTCTGCCCTCGTAAACATAATAACTAAGATATTATTTACTTGGGTTATCTTAAAGTCTTTAAGTTCTTGGCAGTTTGAGTTTATCTTTATATTTATATAATTAACCTTCTGGTGAAGGGTAGTGGAGGATGTGCGGATCTTGAACGGCGTTAACAACACAGACAACACTACTTTATCTTCCGTGACTTGGGGCTGTAATGGCGGGGCTCAAGGTTATTATAAAAATACATGGCGCTACCTTTCCTTAATACACCAACACAACTAAGTATCAACCCGTGAAAATATGACATTTACTTATTTTTTATAAGACTTCGTTCAACCAAATTTGGGAATATCATTGTTTTTACTTAATGAATCTCACGTCCAGCAGTTTTATCATCCCTTACAGTGGGATTTCAGTGATTTACATACATACATACATATAGACTTACCCTGATCATCTTTAGTGAAGGTCACATCCTTGCCGGAGAAGGTGAGGAGCTTGACACCGCTCTTCTCATTCAGGCGAGGATCTGTGAACTCAAGAACCTCTTGCACAAGATGGTTTAACAAGAACTCCCGGCGGAGGGCAGCAAGGGCGGGGGTACTGCCGTAGAGGGGGTTAGCGGCGTCCTGGTGTATAAGGGAATGCAGAACTATTGACTCTGGAGCCAGAATCGTCTTGGCCTCTGTAGGGAGATACACATCAAGGTTAGGAGTCTTAAGTAAGATATATACACAGTACTACATTACTCATGGTAAGAAGCTGTGTAGTGTAATTACACAGTGAGATGCTAAAAAAACTAAATGGAATATTTAAGAGGTACTTAAGAAGATGAGATTCAGGTGTAGAGTGATTTAATCAGTAATGGAGAGGATACGATTGCTTCATAAGACAGAATTCGCGATATGCAGGCGATATTTAGTAAGATTGAGATGGAAATTTATTGAATGTGACCGGGATATAGTGGCCAAATGCGCGATCAGAAAGCAGAATGGAATGTTTTGACTGTGATTAAACTAACCAGAGGCATGATGAGAATATAGGTTGGGGTACTACTAAGATGCAGTGATTAATGGATCCTCTGTGACGAAGGTGTTCACAGGACAGGGGTGAAGACTAGAAGAATAATGTCTTAACACACTGTACAATTTGGTTACTTAAAAAGAAACTTATATACCACTCAAGGATAACTACTACTACTTCTCCTTCTTCTGCTGCTGTTTCTATGAATCTATTTTATTATTATTATTATTATTATTATTATTATTATTATTATTATTATTATTATTATTATTATTATTATTATTATTGTTATTATTATTATTATTATTATTATTATTATTATTAATGTTGTTGTTGTTGCTGCTGCAGACAGAAGCACAACTCTAACAGTAGGACGATAAAAGAATAAAACATAAGAAGAAAGATCACACACACACACACACACACACACACACACACACACACACACACACACACACACACACACACACACAAAACACTGATAAGGAATAAACACATCCTCAAGACATTATAGCCAAGATGATAAAAACTTCTCATTTAAATCAGACAAAAAAATAAATACCAAATGTTCATTGACAAAAAAAGAACAACAGGAAAACACTACCGATAAACTCATTCAAATTTACAAATGAAATCACAATCTGTCGACCAGTTTGTTAGTTATCCAGTCATTGAACCACTATGTCGATCGGCCAGACACTTTGTCAGTCAGTCAGCTAAATTAGTTAGCAACACAGTAAAAAAAATCAGTTTTACGCCAATTTACCAAGACGTCAGTCACTTAAACATGGCAACAGCATACGGCAATGAATGCACCAGTTAGCAAAGCAGGTAGTCACTCACTCAGTAAACATGCTCGTTAATCAGTGACTTAGTCTGACAGTTGGTATAACAGTCAATAGAATATATAGATAGATATTTCAACTCATTATTTCACTACTGTGAAAGTCTGTCTGTCAACTAAGAGACAGTTAATTGGATACTCAATACAACAGTTGTCAACCCATCAGCAGGCTTGAGTCATCCAGCCAGCTAGTGAATCCTCCAGAAAGTAATCCTCTTCGTCACCGAGTCAGTTAGTCGGCTAGTCAGGCTCTAGGTCAACCAGTCAATCAGCTTTACAGCCAGCCAAATGATTGCTGCAATAAGGAGTTACAGTTAGTCACTGAACCCAACAGTCAAGTGTTTAGGGGAGGAGGCGAACCACCCTCATCCCGGTACCCGGTGGCACATACTGTACATATATCCCCTGGTACCCTCATCCCAGTACCCAATGGGGCAGATAACACCCCGGGACCCACATCCCGGTACACTGAGGCCAAGACCCTCCACGCCACCGCCACCCACCACCACGTAATAACAGGTTGGCAGGTGGGAGGATAACTTATGTTTCTGGGAAGGCGATGAATGGCAGGAGGTCCCCGCGAAGGACACTCCGAGGATACCTCTCTCACTCTTAATTTTCCACTTCACTAATATTCTGAAATAGACGACAGTATTGTTTCTACCATGTGCCACATCAAAAACTCAACATTGGAGTCACTAGGTCAAGATAGTTTAGGTTGAAACAAAATTAACTTTAGTGTGAAGTTTCTGTAATGTAGACTTAAGATGACATACCTCTTCTTTCTCCCAACTATTTCATAGTGCAAAGTGAATATTACTACAGCCAGACGTGTTAAATTCGTGATGAAAAGAACGTGGATACCCAAGTACCGTGTAAGTCAACATGCTGACGACTATTAATATATAACCTATTTCTTGAGTAGAGCAATGGGTTGGTAAGGATGAGTCTGTAAATTTGTTTGACATGCATTAACGGGGGCGGGGCGGAGGGAACGCTGTAAATGGAACTGTTCAAGGTTAAGCAACATACTCGTACATGTTAACTGAAGCACAGTGTATGCACGTAGAAATCCTCAATTAATATTATTTTTAACTCCATGTTTATATTTATCCTGCCTCGGGTTAAAGGGAGACAAAAGGCAACACACCCTACCTATATACTTTTTATCTCCACACACACACACACACACACACACACACACACACACACACACACACACACACACACACACACACACACACACACACTAGAGCCATAGACACCCTTTTTCCATAAACAGACATCCTCCCTCCCACACACAGACATCCTCCCTCCCACACACAGAAAACACCCTCCCTCCCACACACAGAAACCCTACCTCCCACACTGACACCCTCCCAAACACAGACACCCTCTTCCCACACACAGACACCCCTCCCACACACAAACACCCTCCCCACACACAGACACCCTCCCCCACACACACAGACACCCTCCCTCCCACACACAGACAACCTCCCTCCCACACACAGACACCCTCCCTCCCACACACAGACACCCTCCCTCCCCACACACAGACATCCTCCTCCCACACACACACACCCTCCCTCCCACACAGACATCCTCCCTCCCACACACAGACACCCTCCCTCCCACACAGAGACACCCTCTTCCCACACAAGACACCCTCCCCCCACACACACAGACACCCTCCCTCCCACACACAGACATCCTCCCTCCCCACACACAGACACCCTCCCTCCCCACACAGACATCCTCCCTCCCACACACAGACACCCTCCCTCCCACACAGAGACACCCTCTTCCCACACAAAGACACCCTCCCCACACACAGACAACCTCCCTCCCACACACAGACAACCTCCCTCCACACACACCCTCCCTCCCACACACAGACACCCTCCCTCCCACACACAGACATCCTCCCTCCCACACACAGACAACCTCCCTCCCACACACAGACACCCTCTTCCCACACAAAGACACCCTCCCTCCCACACACAGACACCCTCCCTCCCACACACAGACACCCTCCCAACCACAGACAGACACCCTCCAGCCACACACAGACACCCTCCCAACCACACACAGACACCCTCCAGCCACACACAGACACCCTCCCTCCCACACACAGACATCCTCCTCCCACACACAGACAACCTCCCTCCCACACACAGACACCCTCTTCCCACACAAAGACACCCTCCCTCCCACACACAGACACCCTCCTCCCACACACAGACACCCTCCCAACCACAGACAGACACCCTCCAGCCACACACAGACACCTCCCAACCACACACAGACACCCTCCAGCCACACACAGACACCCTCCCAACCACAGACAGACACCTCCAGCCACACACAGACACCCTCCCAACCACAGACACCCTCTTCCCACACAAAGACACCCTCCCCACACACAGACACCCTCTTCCCACACAAAGACACCCTCCCCCACACACAGACACCTCCCACACACAGACATCCTCCCTCCCACACACAGACACCCTCTTCCCACACAAAGACACCCTCCCTCACACACAGACACCCTCCCTCCCACACAGACACCCTCCAGCCACACACAGACACCCTCTTCCCACACACACACACCCTCTTCCCACACAAGACACCATCCCCCACACACAGACACCCTCCCACACACAGACACCCTCCCTCCCAACCACAGACACCCTCTTCCCACACACAGACACCCTCCAGCCACACACACAGACACCCTCCCAACCACAGACACCCTCTTCCCACACAAGACACCCTCCCCCACACACAGCCACCCTCCCACACACAGACACCCTCCCTCCCACACACACAGACACCCTCCAGCCACACACAGACACCCTCCCCACACAGACACCCTCCCAACCACAGACACCCTCTTCCCACACAAAGACACCCTCCCCCACACACAGACACCCTCCCACACACAGACACCCTCTTCACACACACAGACGCCCTCCCTCCCACACATAGACACCCTCCCAACACAGACACCCTCTTCCCACACACAGACACCCTCCCTCCCACACACAGACACCCTCCTCCCAAACACAGGCACCCTCCCCACACACAGACACCCTCCCACACACAGACACCCTCCCTCCCACACATAGACACCCTTCCAAACATAGACACCCTCTTCCCACACACAGACACCCCTACCTCCCACACACAGACACCCTCCTCCCACACACACAGACACCCTCCCCACACAGACACCCTCCCTCCCACACACAGACACCCTCCCTCCCATAGACACCCTCTTCCCACACACACAGACCCTCCCTCCCACACACAGACATCCTCCCTTCCACACACAGACACCCTACCTCCCACACACAGACACCCCCCACACACAGACACCCTCCCACACACAGACACCCTCCCTCCCACATATAGACACCCTCCCAAACATAGACACCCTCTTCCCACACACACAGACACACACACAGACACCCCTCCCTCCCACACACAGACACCCTTCCCCACACACACTCTCCCTCCCACACAGACACCCTACTCCCACACAGACACCTCCCTCCCACACACAGATACCCTGCCTCCCACACACAGACACCCTCCCTCCCACACACAGACACCCTCCCCACATACAGATACCCTCCCCCCACACAGACACCCTCCCCACACACTGAGACACCCTCCCTCCCACCACACACAGAGACACCCTCCCACACACAGACACCCTCCCCCACACACAGACACCCTGCCCCACACACACAGACACCCTCCCTCCCACACAGAGACACCCTCCCACACACAGACACCCTTCCCCACACACTGAGACCCTCCCCCACACACAGACACCCTTCCCCACACACACAGGTGGTGCAGTTCAACACTTGCAGGTCATAAATACATAATGAGGTAAGAGTGGGCGGCTGTGGGTGAGCCTCCTGGTACTTCCTCCTCCTCTTCTCCTCCTGTCCTGATATATTATGAACGGATTTGCATAAGATATTCACTTCCTACGCATTCGTGTGTGTGTGTGTGTGTGTGTGTGTGAATTCATAAGCATTTTTATATTGACCTTTTGTGGCAACATAAACGCCAGTTAAAACAAGTGGTACTGTACATTAAACTAGAAAATGTTAATTAAATACTGATAGCGAAGACCTGTTACCAACACCTATGGTCTTTGGGTCGAAACAAGTTACAAGTTATTTAAGTAGTTTTTGTTGGGGGGGTGGCCAGCAATAAGTACCCATAACAAAAGATAACGCTTACTCCACATACCTGATACCTGTAACAAATGTCTAGACGGAGTTACTGTTTACCATGACAGGATAACGGAGATTCCATGGGGACCTTTACTTAGAGTTTCTGGCCTGACCGCAACTTACCTTTCCTGTAACCAAATCCTTCAAGGAATTCCAGAAGAGACAGATATGTGGTGATCTTTGCTTAAGGCGGATTGTTATACTTCAGTGGGCTCAAAGGTTCTTAATACCGGGGGTAACAGCATTAAGGAAGGTGTGTATGTAACGCACTTCGAGTTTATTGAGACCAACAAAGTCTCTAGATTACAATCCACGTATTTTTTCCAGTTTCCTCAGTGTTGTAAACCGGAGAGGAAATACCTCTCTCTACTGCTGAGGAAATGGAGGAAGCCCTTGACATTATCTTTATTAGTTATAATATCCTTGTTTGTAACTATTGTTTCCATAAAAACTACAAATAACAAAATTAACAGTGAGTGATAAGTGAATATATATATATATATATATATATATATATATATATATATATATATATATATATATATATATATATATATATATATATATATATATATATATATATATATATATATATATATATATATAAAGAGTCAAAGGAAACTATCATTATTTAGTTTCATGAATGATCTTTGTTTTGTTGGTGATAGGAGTCTCCTGAATATGTACGCCCAGCGGTGTTGTGTCTGACATGGTTGTAAATACTCAGCGTTCCCCCTCGTGAGTCAACACATACTCCTCAGCATATGAGCGAGAAACAAGTCGACACTCTGGTTACGCAACACAACAAGAAAAAAATCTCCAACACAAGCACAAGTTAGAACTGGGAGTTCAGGTTAAAAGGATAAAACGAGGAAGAAGAAGAACGTAAAATACACGGGACAAGAAAGACATAAATTCCATAAAGGGTACTAATTGTGTGCTGGGGGAGGGGGTAGGTCTTTGTTCGCCAGCTGGGGGGAGGAGGGGCAGGGACGGGTTAGTCAGGTACCAGGGGTAGAGTGACAAGGCCGCGGGCACAGGTGTGGGGGAGGGAGGGAAGGAGGAGGAGGAGGAGGAGGTCGTGATTTCTTCAGGAGCCCTTCCTGCTTTTAACAATTCTCTATTATAATCACTGTATTTCTTACTTTCCTTTCCTGTGATTTTTAGTGTATTCTCCTGGGCAATGTTTCTCTTATTTCCATTGGTTCATCTAAAGAGCTCACATGTATTAGTTCACCTTCACTTCACCTGTCATATCTATCACTCACTAATTTGTTTTTTCCTGCCTCACTAATAATTCTCTAACATTTTTCATTCTCTTTTTTTTCCTTTCGTCTCCATCTGTCAACATTTAGGTCTTATGAAGGCGATATTTATCTGTTACTCACCCGTGAAGACTCTTGGGTAAAAATATTCTTTGGGAATTATTTTTGGACTGAATTTTCCGAGCACTTCTTCATTTGTCTTATTTTTTATTATTTATATCTTACTTTTTTTTAAGAGATTCGTTTCATATATATATATACACGGGCCAACATCCATAAGTGATCACTATACAAATTTTAATAACCTAACATGAAGTAGTGTTATAGGTGTTGGTGTCCCTACATGGATGATGATAGAAACACTGCTTTATTGTGAAGGTTACTGCAGTTTTGATGTTTACAAAAGAGTGTTTCAATGGTTTGTGTTATAAGAAGAATGATGACCCAAGATACAGGCGATGATATATTAACGAACGTTAACAACGATAATAATTCTGACAATAAAGTTTGTAAAGGTTCGGAATCTTATAATAACTTGTTTTATAACAATATATAATGTTCTTAGTACTATGATTATGTTATTAACACTGAAAAACAAAAACAAAAATATTTATGATGATTCAATGTTACTAGTATCGTTTTTTTCATATAGACTCACGTAATCCAGAAGTATGTAAATGAGTAAAAAAACTACGTGTTGGTGATATTCTCCCTCTGTGCCCAGGACTTTTCAGTGGCAGCAGCGATATATTGTCAAGTGTTAAAGGTCGTGGACGGAGAAATGCTCCCTCCCTCCCGTCTTTCCTCGACTCCCTACCTTCCTCCCCACCTCTCACCTCATCTCCTTCACCCAGTCCCGGTCTTCGGCCTTACCCCGTTCCCCACCATCATCCACTCCTCTCTCTCCCGCTTGTCTCAGGAGGCCAACCATTAACCCCAACGCATCCCTTCTACCACAGTAACCAAATTCCCCTTTTCTCTAGTCTGCCTTCTTTCTCTCCTCCCTCCTATCCTTCGCAGTATCCCCACCTTTTGCCTATCCTACTGTCCTGACCGTCATCTCCCCCCTCTTATTTTCCCTTCCCTCTTCTTTCCTTACCATATGTTTTACCCATCCCACTTACCTTCTCCATCCATTACTTTTTGTCGTCTGTTCTTATTCCCACCTATTCTCTACCTTCATCACGAATAATACTTTTATAATTATGAAGTGAACACAGGTATATAATTTTCCACTCATCGGCTATTAGTTTAAAGTGAATATCTACAGTGTAGCTGAAAGTGTCTATTCAGTGTGTTGAGATTTTCATCCCATGAAAATTTAATTCATTTTTAGAACAAAAGAAACGATGCTATTTTTTTCCCATTAGAAGCATAATACAGTCGCAGCCGATATTTCATTTATAAAAAAATAAGAGGTTATTGAAGTAATTTGAAGTAATGGAAGTAATTTTCATTGGGTGGATGAGTAGAAACTCTTGGGCGCCTTCTACAGCGCCCAGGAGTGAAGACTACTGCGTCATGCACTGTTGCCGCCGGGCTAACACAAGGGCAACCCAAGTTTTGTGAGGGTGCGGGGGGGGGTGTTCATCTTTGACTCCCCGTTAGAGAACTATGGAAATAAAAAAAACAATCACAGACAGTACCTTATCGCTTCGCTTGCAATCTATTCACACGGGGGCTTTAATTGCACAAAATATCGGTGTTAAGAAATATACCTATTATGATTGACCAAGTGAGGATTTAATTTGTGTAAATCTCTATTTTTTATCGTTTTCTTCTTAAGGTTTGCAAACATTCGACATGGGCGTGAAACAATAACGCAAAACCACTGAGATTTTTTATCACAGTAAATTTAACAGAATTGAGACAATAAACATAAAGGAGTGACAAGTGACCAGGCTGAACGGTTCCTGTTAATTTCAGCCAATCAACCAAATCTTAGAGCTGGATGGAGCTATTGTAAAATGTATCGGCATTAAAGATTGCCAGCAGCAGAGGACGAAGGGGAAAAAATAAACCGGCTCAGACGTAAACTCCAACATAAATTAATTATAAAAAAAAAACTCGGGGAAGTATCCAACTGACTTCACCTGAGCCCCACAAAGAAGTGATGTCTTACCAATATAGAAACAAGAGTAACCAAGTACTGTTTATAGCTGCGTTAGTAGTTAATGACTCTGCTTGGGACATGGTTGTGGTGGCAAGTCTGTGGGTGTGAACTAGCCGGGGTTACTGGAGAATGTTCACTCTGACACTCAGGATATGTACAGTATACTTAGAACTGACATCACAACTATATTGCATAATTTTACTTTCAGTGAGTCAGTTAGTCAGGAAAAGAGTTCACATGGCTACTGTGACATCAAGTAAACACAGCTTTACAGTAACACTACCAATCAAAGTTAAGACAAATCACGGGAGCTTTTATGAGGAAATAACTTGTGTGGGCGATATTTCACATCTCCAGATAAAGGTTTAGTTTCAGTTCATCGAAATATTTTGAAAAAAAAAAACAGAATGATGCAACCCTTGAGGACCATACACCTGTGTTGTCTTGGCCAATATTTACGATTTTAAGACTTTTCCCCACCACAAACTTTGTTTCAAGGAGAGACTTGGATGAATGAAGGTGAAGCGTGTTATTTCGGTGTAATACTGTCGTTTTCTGGAGTAACACATTGCCACTTTCTAGTAGCATAACCACTTTATAATGCTTCAACAGTAAAGTAACACGTCACAAGTGTAACATTATCACTGGAGTGACGTGACCTTTTGGCTAACTCTGCCACTGAAATATTAATACCATTTGATAACATTACCACGGGAATAAAGTTACCGGCCACCACTCGAGTAACATTACCATAGGAGTAACATGAGAAGAGGAGTAACGTTACCAGTTTAGTAACATGACTAGAGGAGTAATATGACAAGGGTTTAATATTACCATTGGGGTAACATTACCACTAGATTAACATCACCATTGGAGAAACTCATTAACGCCACATTTAAAGGACAGCTCCAGAGGAAGAATAATTAACTATGTGACACAAGTCTTGAGTCTGATATTAATGATAAGTCTCGCTAAAATAATCATGAAACTCACCATTATTTTATTTAAAATTTGATGTGAGAAATGTCATTAAGTGTTCAGCATTGTCTGAGTGGTTGATGACGTCATTGAAGGTATTAGTCAGGAAAATTACTCTGAAAATGGTCTTTAAACGGTTGCATATTTATAATGTCTTCAACCACTGTCAGCACCATAGTACAAGACTTCTACCACAGGTTTATGGGATTCTCTCACACTAAAACATCATGAAACACACCATCACCTTTTCGTAATGTCATTAGACGGAAGCTCGGACAGATTTCAGTTTCACAGTTTTTTTATTTCTCCTGATATTTTGTAATTTCATGCTCCCGTTGTTACTAATAATCGTAAATAAGTTTTTAAAGCTAAGAACAGCCACTCAGATAATAATAATAAGGAATCACAGTAAAAAAAATAGATTTTTTTCATGCTTAAAAAAAAAAAAAGACTTGGCAACCACCAGAGTGTAGGCGGGGAGACTGACCTGTCCCAACATTGTGTGCAGGTATTTTTCATCAGTCACAGTGACCACATCTTTGACGTTAATACCTCATTGATAGTTTTTCATTTATAATTCTTAAATTGTAATATAGCATTTGATGGTCATAAAAACTTGAAATCTAAAGGCTGTTGAAACAATACTGTTATCTGTAATCATTGTGAAGCAACTTGCCTCGCCTCGTCCAGGACGAAAAACTGCCGAAGACCTCTGATGACGTCACGGTCCTAGGTTGAATACCGAAAATTTTTGAACGATTAATGTCAATATGACAATATGAAAAAACAAACAAACAAACAACCACTCAAATTGTTACGTCTTTTTATGGAAACTATCAACAATAACAAAAGCAATAATTCAGGGACCAACCTTAAAATATTACCACTGGATAAAAATGATCATCGTTAGATATAAACAGTACCACTTGCTAAGTATTACAGACCTCGCCAGACTATGTACCACTGTGAGGGTTCACACCACATGCCTGGACGAGGTAGTACCGCCCGCAGCCGCCCCACCACTCTCCCCGCTGCCCCAAAAAAATCTTGATTTCATTGGTACTCGGGAACTTCCAACACTTCTCACTTATACACTTACGTTCAGAAAATGACGAGATTGCTTTCAATAAATTTATAAAACACCAGAGAACTGCAGACACTAGGAAAATTTCCCCCAATAGGCTGTCATAAATCTCAACCATTACACTTTAGCTACTCTAATACTCCATGATCATCACTTGGATAATGAGCCATCACCTATATCATGTTACATAACATTTTATTACGTAGTTGTTACTGACACCCTCAGCATCACTCAAACTGCTCTCAATTTTCAAATGTCACAAAACAATTTAAAATTTTTAATGCTTTGTACTTATTTTTATTATTAGCTGTAGGGAAGCATGAGCATATTGGGTGTGCAGACGCTCCCTAGGGCCATCCTTACCGCCCACACGTGTACCAAGAAGGAGTTCAGAGACGAGAATGGTGGTGGTGGTGTGCTAGGATAGTCGACCGTGGCTGGTTATATCCGGGATGGTGTCCTGGTTTGGCGGGTGTGGTGGGTACTGGTTGGCACGACACGGACCTACGTTCTCTGTCTGTCTCTGTCTCTTGTAATTATCTTTCCCTTTTTATGACTTTTCTTCTTATTCCATTACTACACTTTTCGCCCTAGTTCCATATTAGGTTTCTTCTCTCTCTTTCTCTCTCTCTCTCTCTCTCTCTCTCTCTCTCTCTCTCTCTCTCTCCCTCTTCATTTCTAACTGCGGGTATGAGCTCGTGCCTCAGGTGAGTTATCATCACGACTCATCTTCTGAACGAGGCAACAACTGGCTTGTGTACCCCACAGTGATTCATCGTATTTATCTCAAGTGTTTCATGGACTGATGAGAATGTTTCATTTTAACTCAAAAACATTGTACTTATTATGTACAATGATTCAGAGTATACTGATTAGTGTTACAATATACCTATTACAATGTTTCAAAGTATACTGCTCAGAGTGTTTCAATGTATTTATTACAATGTATCAAGCAACTTTCCATTTACCAAAGTTTTTCATAAAAGATTTTTCATTATAGTTTTTCAATATATTTATATAAAAAATCGACGATTGTTGCTGCGTTTCATAAACACAAAAAACAATTATCACAATATTTCAAAGTACATAATTATTAGTGTTATATATTTACCAACAGTGATAATTTATATCACATTGGTACAAGAAATGTAGTCAAGAGGTAAGGTGGAAAACATTCAAGAGGTGACAAAAAGGTTGGTAAAGAGACTGAAACAGACAGATTTAGAGTCGGAGAGATAGATAGACGTATAGACAAACAGGCAGATCAAGAGACAGAGAGACAAATAGATATATCGACAAATAGATTAAGAGACAGGTGGACACACGGCAAACAGACAGATTAAGTGACAGATAGACACATTTTAGACAAACAGCCAGATTAAGAGGCAGAAAGATAGATAGACATATCCTGTAGACAAGCAAACAGATTAAGAGTCAGTAAGCTAGATATCTAACAAACACACAGAAACAGACAAACAAACACACATACATACAAACAGACTTGTAGATCGAACGAACACGTGTTGCCATTAGGCTGGTAATTATCTTTATCAATAATATCTATACAAATAATGATGAAAATGGCATTATATAAACTAACATTAACACGGGGTGAGGGAAGGTACACGAACATTAACACGGGGTGAGGGAAGGTACACGAACATTAACACGGGGTGAGGGAAGGTACACGAACATTAACACGGGGTGAGGGAAGGTACACGAACATTAACACGAGGTGAGGGAAGGTACACGAACATTAACACGAGGTGAGGGAAGGTACACGAACATTAACACGGGGTGAGGGAAGGTACACGAACATTAACACGAGGTGAGGGAAGGTACACGAACATTAACACTGGGTGAGGGAAGGTACACAACACTGGGTGAGGGAAGGTACACGAACATTAACACGAGGTGAGGGAAGGTACACGAACATTAACACTGGGTGAGGGAAGGTACACGAACATTAACACTGGGTGAGGGAAGGTACACGAACATTAACACGAGGTGAGGGAAGGTACACGAACATTAACACTGGGTGAGGGAAGGTACACGAACATTAACACTGGGTGAGGGAAGGTACACGAACATTAACACGAGGTGAGGGAAGGTACACGAACATTAACACTGGGTGAGGGAAGGTACACAAACATTAACACGAGGTGAGGGAGGGTACACCCAAGGCAAGGTTCTTGGTCTCAGTCCTGTTGACGGTTTTGGACAAGTCGAAAGTTGACGGATCACGGACGAAAGAGCCATGGCGGTAATTAAATCAGGGAGAACAACAACATGATGTTTTGGTAAATGAAGAAACCAATGAGAGAATGGGAGGGATGTGAAAAAAGTGGGACAGCGAGAAACAAAAGATGTGTTTAAAAGCCAAATAAAAGAATTTAAGGATTAAAATAATTTCCAGATGTGAGAGTTGCGCAAAGCAGGGAAACGCAAATACTGGAACTAAAATTAAACGATTAATGACTTTAGCAAAGCCTTCGACAGAGTCCCCCACGAAAGACTAATTGAAAGGTAGAAGCTCATGGCATCAAAGGTGACATCCTTAAATGGGTTAGGGCGTGGTTACAGGACAGGAAACAGCGAGTGAGCATTAACGGCACTAAGTCCCATTGGAGCAACGTCACAAGTGGAGTTCCCCAAGGCTCAGTACTTGGACCATTATTATTTATTATATACATAAACGACATAGATATCGGCATAGACAGCAACATAAGTAAATTTGCTGATGATACTAAAATAGGACGTGTTATTAAATCCGACGAGGACTCAGCAAACTACAGGAAGATCTAAACAAATTTTTCGAATGGTCTGAAAAATGGCAGATGAAATTCAATGTGGACAAATGTAAAGTACTCAGTATAGGAGATATAAACAGGGAAACCAGATACCAGATGAACAATGATGCCATAGAGAAATCCGACTGCGAGAGAGATTTAGGAGTAATGATAAGTAGGAACCCGTGTCAAGTAACAATGTTTTGCTCGGTGAACAAGGCCACAGCACGGTTCATACAAAGGAGTGTTAGTTACAAGACTAGCGAGGTCATCCTAAAACTGTATCTTTGCTCTTAGAGACCACACCTGGATTACGAGTTCAGTTCTGCCCACCATATTACAGAAGTCGGATATAGAATCCTTGGAAAATTCAGAGTGAGAATGACAAGACTAATCCCGGGCATTAGGAACCTTGAGTATAGAGACAGGTTAAAGCATCTTAATTTGCACTCCCTAGAGACGTAGAGCGAGGGGCGACTTGATAGAGGTGTATAAGTGGAAGGCAGGGCTAAACAAAGGGGATATTACAAAGGTACTCAAACTATCCAACTAGGAGCGAACTCGTAATAATGGTTTTAAATTAGACAAATTTAGATTTAGGCTTGAAATAGGTAAACACTGGTTTGGAAACAGAGTAGTGGATGAATGGAACAAGTTACCAAATATCATCATTAACTCGAATACGCTGAATAGCTTCAAACATAGGTTGGATGCTTATATGAGCAATAGGGGTTGGGTGTAAACGGGACTGCCCAGTATGGGCCAATAGGCCCGCTGCAGTTTCCTCCATTCTTATGTTCTTATGTGTGTGTGTGTGTGTGTGTGTGTGTGTGTGTGTTTGTGTGTGTGTGTGTGTGTGTGTGTGTGTGTCGCAACCAAAGTAGTGAGGGAGAGAACTTAGGATGATACAATTATAACTAAAATAAAATAGAACATAAATAATCTGACAACAGTAAAATATAGGGCAAATATCGTAAACAAGCAAACAACAACAGATAAACAAGAGGGCGAGAAGAGTTTGGGTGGAGGAAGGTGGCCATAACCTGGGGGTAGAGACGAGCAGTGTTGGGGCACCCGGAAGACCATGTTGGTTAGGGCCGAGGGAGGGGCAGGGCGGGTGGGGGGATGTTGGAGGAGGGATGAGGGTTCTGAGTCACGACTTAGGCGGCCGAGGTCCTGGCCGGCCTTCAGGATCCACGAAGGGCGCCCCCCTCCCCCACTCACACACCGGTATCTTATTCCACAACATTAAGTGACCCGGACCACATGATCTACATGAGTGTTATATCGAAGGTGATCTGCTGAAGACAAGGGTTCAACTTTTCCTCTTCATGGGTAACCGGAGGGACATGCCCTGACTCCGCTGTTTATTACGGGTTACTGGGGAGATGTGTCCTTAATCAGTAGTTTATTGTAGATAACTGGTAGAGGCATGCCCTGAACTGGTAAAGAAATACATGACCTGATCGTGTCTCTTCGCCCTTCATTTTGATAGGATTATTAGCGTTTATCATAATATTATTTAAGGTGTATAGGAAATATTAAGTCAGTCCATTAGTTCCTCATTGTGGGTAGCCAGAGATAGGTTGAGTTCCAAGAGATAATAACAACAGACACCCAAGCCTTATTAACCACCCCATGGAGAGTACCTGTAACCTGGAATCTATCCTTCACTTATATCACCTGTAATCTACCCTTCACTCACCTATATGACCTGTAATCTACCCTTCACTCACCTATAATATATGACCTGTAACCTACCCTTAGTTAACACGAGGCAGACGTTTTGGGCTCAGTTCAGTAATAGTGTATAAGGGTTATTTTGGGCCAATTTCATGAGTTGATGAACCAGAAGTTTTAGATGGATATAATTTGTAGATGAGGGACAAGATTTAAGATGTGGTTCAAAAGGTGATGGTGAAAAAGGTTCAATCTAGTGTCTAATAGTAGATGAGGAAGGAGGTTCATGTTGGTGTTCAACAGTATATAAGGAAGGAGGTTCATGCTGGTGTTCAACAGTATATGATGAAGGAGGTTCATGCTGGTGTTCAACAGTATATGAGGAAGGAGGTTCATGCTGGTGTTCAACAGTATATGAGGAAGGAGGTTCATGTTGGTGTTCAACAGTATATGAGGAGGAGGTTCATGCTGGTGTTCAACAGTATATGATGAAGGAGGTTCATGCTGGTGTTCAACAGTATATGATGAAGGAGGTTCATGTTGGTGTTCAACAGTATATGAGAGGTTCTGTTGGTGTTCAACAGTATATGATGAAGGAGTTCATGTTGGTGTTCAACAGTATATGAGAGGATTCATGCTGGTGTTCAACAGTATATGATGAAGGAGGTTCATGTTGGTGTTCAACAGTATAATGAGGAAGGGAGTTCATGCTGGTGTTCAACAGTATATGAGGAAGGAGGTTCATGTTGGTGTTCAACAGTATATGAGGAAGGAGGTTCATGTTGGTGTTCAACAGTATATGAGGAAGGAGGTTCATGCTGGTGTTCAACAGTATATGATGAAGGAGGTTCATGTTGGTGTTCAACAGTATAATGAGGAAGGAGGTTCATGCTGGTGTTCAACAGTATATGAGAAGGAGGTTCATGTTGGTGTTCAACAGTATATGAAGAGGTTCATGTTGGTGTTCAACAGTATATGAGAAGGAGGTTCATGCTGGTGTTCACAGAATATGATGAAGGAGGTTCATGCTGGTGTTCAACAGTATATATGATGGAGAGTTCATGTTGGTGTTCAACAGTATATGATGGAGGTTCATGTTGGTGTTCAACAGTATATGATGGAGGTTCATGTTGGTGTTCAACAGTATATGAGGAAGGAGGTTCATGCTGGTGTTCAACAGTATATGATGAAGGAGGTTCATGTTGGTGTTCAACAGTATATGAGGAAGGAGGTTCATGTTGGTGTTCAACAGTATATGAGGAAGGAGGTTCATGTTGGTGTTCAACAGTATATGATGAAGGACATGTTGGTGTTCAACAGTATATGATGAAGGAGGTTCATGTTGGTGTTCAACAGTAGATGAGGAAGGAGGTTCATGTTGGTGTTCAACAGTATATAAGGAAGGAGGTTCATGCTGGTGTTCAACAGTATATGATGAAGGAGGTTCATGCTGGTGTTCAACAGTATATGAGGAAGGAGGTTCATGCTGGTGTTCAACAGTATATGAGGAAGGAGGTTCATGTTGGTGTTCAACAGTATATGAGGAAGGAGGTTCATGCTGG
Source organism: Homarus americanus (assembly GCF_018991925.1). Taxonomy (NCBI): domain Eukaryota; kingdom Metazoa; phylum Arthropoda; class Malacostraca; order Decapoda; family Nephropidae; genus Homarus; species Homarus americanus. The sequence goes on from NW_024722227.1 coordinate 13,610,170, forward strand.
TGTTCAACAGTATATGATGAAGGAGGTTCATGCTGGTGTTCAACAGTATATGAGGAAGGAGGTTCATGTTGGTGTTCAACAGTATATGATGAAGGAGGTTCATGTTGGTGTTCAACAGTATATGATGAAGGAGGTTCATGTTGGTGTGTTCAACAGTATATGATGAAGGAGGTTCATGTTGGTGTTCAACAAGGCGAGGAAGGGAGGTTCATGTTGGTAAAACAACAGTATGAGAGGAAGGAGGTTCATGTTGGTGTTCAACAGTATATGATGAAGGAGGTTCATGTTGGTGTTCAACAGTAGATGAGGAAGGAGGTTCATGTTGGTGTTCAACAGTATATGAGGAAGGAGGTTCATGTTGGTGTTCAACAGTATATGATGAAGGAGGTTCATGCTGGTGTTCAACAGTATATGAGGAAGGAGGTTCATGTTAGTGTTCAACAGTATATGATGAAGGAGGTTCATGCTGGTGTTCAACAGTATATGAGGAAGGAGGTTCATGTTGGTGTTCAACAGTATATGATGAAGGAGGTTCATGTTGGTGTTCAACAGTATATGAGGAAGGAGGTTCATGTTGGTGTTCAACAGTATATGATGAAAGGAGGTTCATGGTGGTGTTCAACAGTATATGAGGAAGGAGGTTCATGTTGGTGTTCAACAGTATATGATGAAGGAGGTTCATGTTGGTGTTCAACGGTATATGATGAAGGGGTTGTGTTGGTGTTCAACAGTATGATGAGGAGGATTCATGTTGGTGTTCAACAGTATATGATGAAGGAGTTCATGTTGGTGTTCAGCAGTATATGAGGAAGAGGTTCATGCTGGTGTTCAACAGTATATGAGGAAGGAGGTTCATGTTGGTGTTCAACATATGATGAAGGAGGTTCATGTTGGTGTTCAACAGTATATGATGAAGGAGGTTCATGTTGGTGTTCAACAGTATATGAGGAAGGAGGTTCATGTTGGTGTTCAACAGTATATGATGAAGGAGGTTCATGTTGGTGTTCAACAGTATATGAGGAAGAAAGTTCAGTGGTGGCGAGAAAACTGTGTGTGTGTGTGTGTGTGTGTGTGTGTGTGTGTGTGTGTGTGTGTGTGTGTGTGTGTGTGTGTGTGTGTGTGTGTGTGTGTGTTTGTCGGGTCATGGTTGATGTAGGTGAGTGAAATGCTGCTCTCTCTGAACACCCAGTGATCAGTATTATTCTCGGCACAGTAATACCCACGACATCACTTAGTTATTTTCCTATATTGTGAAAAAATACCCCCCTCTCTCTCCTGTGGCTTAAATATCTACTAATTTTATAAATATTTTTATCTCCCCCTCCCCCCCAAAAAAATATATATTCCCTTTATTTCATCCTTTCATTATTTTTGCTTTTATCACGAGGAAGTATTCACACTTGAGTTCACACCTCCCCTCCAGGTGAGAGGTTGGGGGAAAGGTAGTGGGGGTGAAGGCCCCGAGAGAACTAGGTCTCTCCGCCCCCACCTTCCCTCCTATCCTCCACCTCCCTGCAAGCGAGAAACCACTTTTTGCGTCTTAGAAAGTGTGTGTGTGTGTGTGTGTGTGTGTGTGTGTGTGTGTGTGTGTGTGTGTGTGTGTACACACACACACACGTACAACCTTGCTTAGTCCCGTAATACAAGCAGTTCAAGAGTGCACCGGTTTAGTGTGACAGCACACGGTAACATGTTCCACACACACACACACACACACAAAGGATGCAGCGGAAGCAGTTACGTAACAACACAGCTGTGACTTGTGATGGCATCGTCACGCAGTGGAGGTAACACTCGTGCGCATAACAGTGTTCTATTATTACAAATAATGAAAGTCACGAGAATGTCTGACGTCAGTGTTGAAAAACTGTTTTGACGATGCAGTGAAAGTTAATATGACGTGACTAGCAGCATAATACTTCGATGACATTGATGCCAAAGCAGTATGCAGCTGTTACATACAATAGATGAAAGGAACAGCACACAACAGTGAAAACGGTTTTAGATACGACACATAGTAACAATATAAATAATAGCAACAGCACCAACGACAGCAACATTAACATTTACAACAGCCATTACATTTGCCTTCGAAAATACATTGGTAGCTTAAGAGAAGGCAGAAACAGCAGCAGTAGCGTGTGGCCTGAATGCTGCACAGGCTCGTGACCCGTTGCTGTTGAGGTAGTAGATAAGAGCAGCGTGGAACAGCCTTAACCTCGACATGTGTGTGGGGTAGGGGGTGGCTGCATGCAAGACGCTACGTCACAAGGTCTCGCACTGTATAATCTCATATATATATATATATATATATATATATATATATATATATATATATATATATATATATATATATATATACCTTTTGTTACATATTTTTCCTGCCGGCATATACGTGTATGTACTATTAGCGTATATATTTATAATCTACTATAGGGTACAGATCCATGTGATATATTTGGCAAAGATTATATATTGTACAGTATATACTTTCAATCCACGTAATCATTTGTACATACAATGAAAGCGTATGTTCTCAAGACACACCATTTGTGGAAGCGAGCGACTTGCTGAGTTAACTAACAGCAAACTAAATATCTTCCTTTTTCTCAATAGTTCCTGTTTGTTGTATCAACGGACGTGTTCATGCTTATAGAGCTTAGTACACAAGGCATAGTGAATCAAGACTTCATAAATATTTGAAATTAAGAATTATGCTCAATAATATCTTTCTATGAGGTTACACGAAGTTCATCTATATACTATACTTACTACAGAGCTCGACCTTCACCAAAATGGGTACAGACTTGAATATAACTTCACCAAATAGGTATAGTGTTGGAACGAGATGAAAGTCTCTCACTCCACTAAACTCTGGAGGAGCAGAACCACCTTCCTGGCACGAAAAGGTTGATGTGTCACTGTGGGTGGCTGTCGGCATCTCAAGTACCGTATATGTCATCAGTAAGCCCATACATACACGTCAATAAACTGCCCACGGTGACTGTTGGGCGCAAGACCATATTTGCCACTTGTGTTTACTTCAGTGGGGTCTGGTGAGCGACTCTAGGTAAGTCTTAAGATGTAGGATGGTACTCTGCCTAATCTCTGCCCCTCCTCCGGCCTACAGTAGTGGTGTTTCCTTTCTTTGTCATCTACTTCTGAGGCACACAGGCTTCATCTACCTTTATGGGTGGGTACAACTGTTTGCGCCGGGGCAACCTCCTTCGTCACCATTTTTCAGACTACACGGCACAGCATATCGATATTGAAATGACACAAATACCTCTTCTTTGGTTAAGTTTTCTGAACATTAGTTATGGCATGATAGCTCGAGAGACGAGGGAAGCTAACTGCATGTTTTCATAATTTTCACGGCTTGAATATCTGTTTGTGTACATATACTGGACTATGGTTCGGTATCTTGTGAGTACTCTTTTCACAATTTTTATCTTTATCTCTAATGTTTCATACACAGTCTTAGAAACCTGCTATAGTAGTTATTTAATTTGGTCAACAAAGGAACAGCCTCAGCAACGTACAGGTAGCACCGTTACATAAAACTCCGTGGAAAATTATGATAATAGGTTAAGCTAAGTTAAGCAACGATTACAACGCATGTTTCTCAGTCACATGAAGCACCACATTGGAGTTTATAGGTAGAAATTTATCCACTTCATTATTATATACGAGTGGAAGTAAACATGGAGGAAGAACACTGCGTGAAACTGTGAACTTGTGGCAACTTTCTCTTTTTGAAGTTTGTGTTTTACTGTTAATTTATTACCAAAGAGATCTAGAGGTACAGTTTCAGTGGTCCAGAGGAACAGTTTCAGTGGTCCAGAGGTACAGTTTCAGTAGTCGAGAGGTACAGTCACTTTTAGTGAACCAGTCACCGCCATGGTAACAATAGTCGCTTAGATTCCACCAATCACTGTGATAGGAACATCACCAATCATCACAATGATAATAAAAGATGCATCAGCGTGATGGATGGCTTAGGGAACATTTTTAATTTCACCACCGCTCAAGCCCAGGTGGTTAATTTCCGTCACGGTGATTGGCCACAACAAACGAGGTTGCCTGAGCTCCTTGCACTTGTTGGGTGTGGCTCCTCCACCTGCAGGTCAAATGAGACGCAGTACTAATAAGCACCAACTTTACCTGAACCTTAGAATTAGGGTTGGCGAGGACTGGTGTCTCAACATGCTTACCTCCACCAGGCCCATTCTGTGCATGACAGCTTTTCACATAGAGCTTTTATGTGCACTGAATAGTTTGTTTGTTTGTCTCTCTTTAAGTGATTATCGTGCAGAAGTAAGACTTAGCATTGTTAGCGGTTACATGACACCCAAGGCTGAAGGGATTTTATATAAAATTATTAATTTCCTGTTTGTTAGTTAACTTCGTTTTGTTTATTTGTTTATACATTTGTAAATACTGATATTCTTAAAAATGTTGATGTACGGAGATTGCGTCAAATCTAAGACAACAAGCCACGGGAAACGGATGCAGGGGTACATGTCATCATGTTCAAGACCGTCGCTGTCCTTAAAATGTCCTCGAAATTGTGTCCTTACTTTCACCGATGAGTAATTTAACTAAAGTTGGGTTTGTGATACGTCTAGCACGTCAAATTTCTATACTGTGTAATCAACCTTCTTCTCTAGTTATGTGAACTAGCCAAATATTGCAAGAGTCGCGGCTTTTTGTCGTGGAAATATGTGTACTATCTTGTAAATATTGGTGTTGAAGAAATACCAGTTCATGAAATTATATGTATGAACTTACTAACTAATACTCCAAGAAGTGTTTAGGGAAGAAAGGCGAAAAGGGTGAAAACAAAAAATAACGAAAAGTACTGGAGATTAATTCATGTCACACCCAATCACACACCGGGAACTAAAAAAAAAATGTTTTTGCGTGTTGGAGCACACCAACAGCTCTCCCTCAAGTCATAAGAGGTGAACCACAAAGGTTACCTATATTTTCTCGCGCTGTTTAAATTCTATAATACTTTTTCCTTCTTGGCATTAATAGATGCCCTGCCAGCATTATGGTCCCCGAACAAGAGAAGTGAATGACTGATTATGACTTGCCTGACACAGCTGAGAACCTTAAACTCATTTTACTGATTAGTCCTCGTCACGTCAACACGCACGTGAGTGGTGGCCGCCATAAAAATTAGTTCATGCGACTCCTAACGCTCATGTTAATAAACCCACCTGCTGGCAACTAGCATGGCAAGAAACCCACCTGACTGGCAATTGTCAAGGCAACTAACCCATCTGATTGGTTAAGGCAAGGTCAAGAAATCAACCTGATTGGTAATTGTCAAGTCACTGAACCACAAGACACAATTTAAATATAAACAACTTTAAGTAACTCTCTTCCATTGTAACAAAGCTCATGTGATCAGCAGATTTCAGGTAATAAAACTTGCTTAACACACTCCATTATGTTAGAAAAGGGAAGGGACTGATTTCTTCTAGGTAGAAAAATACATGTGACTGACTGGTATTAGGTAGACAAACTGACAGAACTGACAATTCCTATATCAACAAACCCATATGACTGACAGCTCCCAGTTGACTAATTCAATCGACTGGCGTTCCATATATAAACAGATCCAAGTGACTAGAATTTTTTACCTTACCAACCCACGTGATTACCACTCCTCGTGCAAGTAAAACCGCGTGATTGGTGATACTTATGAAAAAGTGATTTATTACATATATACTGTAAATAAAACCACGGGACTGGTATTGCTCAGTTAAACACTTACGTAACTGGCGTTCCTCATGTAAATAGATCCACATGACTGGAGTTCTTCATGTAAACAAACTCACGTGATCAGCATTCCCTACGCCCGGTTCAAGTTGTACTGTCGCGATCTCATAAAATGTGAATTGGTTTAGAAATATTCGAGTCGCAATTTCAAATACCCATAAAAGTGGGTGGGTGGGTGAACACACGATATTTATTTTGTGAATTCATAGTAACTTAATTGGAAGTGAATAAAGATATAATTTAATTTGCCATATTTAATTTTTCATGATAATTCACCTGTGCACATATTTATTCAGCGATCAGTGATCCTGAGTGTATATGCACATTAAGTCAGAGTTACGAAGAGATTATGACAAATTTTGAAAGATTTTTTCTTTTTGTAGACAACCAAAGGCAAACAATCCTAAGTTGCCTATAACTACCATATTTAAAAAAATCACATGAATAATGGCTCTCGTGTGAACAAAGCCATGTGAGTTATGGTCCTCAAGTTAACTAAGCCACGTGACTGATGGCCCTCAAATTAATCATTCAACGTGGATGATGGCCCTCATTATGGTCGTTATGCAATGTTGTAAATGGTTTAGTTTTAAATTATTCCTATGTTAGAGCTTCGCTTGAACGTATCCATGTGACTAAAGGGTCTCCTGTACACCGTCTCATCACTACAGACCCTCAAATGTGAAGTTACAATATGGTGTCATCAGCAGCTGCCGTACACCAACCCGGATATTAAAGTTCATTAGGTAAACAAACTATCATGATGGGATCCTATTTGTAAGGAAACTCCTCTTTGCTTTCTGGATATTATGTAAAATGCCTCTGTAATTGGATGGTTCTTATGTAAATAAATCGTAATAACTTGTGGTTGTTATGTAAACCATGTTACATGAGTGCACAGTTCCAGAACCCGTAACGAGATACGGACTGCAGAGTATGGCTGGCTGTGCGCAGGTTTGTTAATTATGACCCATTGATTATATATATATATATATATATATATATATATATATATATATATATATATATATATATATATATATATATATATATATATATTAAACCTAGCTTGAGAAAAGGTGTCTTATCTGCCAGCACAGCGAGATAACCACTTTCTGTATGACAGGGGCGCTAGGGTGTGTCTGTTCCTCCGAGAATAATCTGTTTTCCCGGCGTGGGAAGGCGGTGTTGCACAAGTTGGGAGTAGCAGGAAGGGTGATCTTGACCCCTGACCCACTCGCAGTCGACGGAAGCTCAACCTCTCTCTCCCTCCACCCAGGATGAGGCCCAAGTACCCCCCCCCCCTTCTTCTTACTCTTGTTGGAGGGCCAGGACACAGGACATACCTTGTTGGAAGGCCAGGACACAAAACATATACCTTGTTGGAGGGCCAGGACACAAGACATACCTTGTTGGATGGCCAAGACACAAGACATACCTTGTTGGAGGGCCAGGTCACAAGACATATACCTTGTTGGAGGGCCAGGACACAGGATGGAGGCCAGGACACAAGACATATACCTTGTTGGAGGGCCAGGACACAAGACATATACCTTGATGGAGGGCCAGGACACAAGACATATACCTTGTTGGAGGGCCAGGACACAAGACATATACCTTGATGGAGGGCCAGGACACAAGACATATACCTTGTTGGAGGGCCAGGACACAAGACATATACCTTGATGGAGGGCCAGGACACAAGACATATACCTTGTTGGAGGGCCAGGACACAAGACATATACCTTGTTGGAGGGCCAGGACATAAGACGTATACCTTGTTGGAGGGCCAGGACACAAGACATACCTTGTTGGAGGGCCAGGCCATAAGACATATACCTTGTTGGAGGGCCAGGACATAAGACATATACCTTGATGGAGGGCCAGGACACAAGACATATACCTTGTTGGAGGCCAGGACATAAGACGTATACCTTGTTGGAGGCCAGGACATAAGACATATACCTTGTTGAGGGCCAGGACATAAGACATATACCTTGGAGGGCCAGGACACAAGACATATACCTTGGAGGGCCAGGACACAAGACATATACCTTGTTGAGGGCCAGGACACAAGACATATACCTTGATGGAGGGCCAGGACATAAGACATATACCTTGTTGGAGGGCCAGGACATAAGACATATACCTTGATGGAGGGCAGGACACAGTGATGGAGGGCCAGGACACAAGACATATACCTTGTTGGAGGGCCAGGACACAAGACATATACATTGGAGGGCCAGGACATAAGACATATACCTTGTTGGAGGGCCAGGACACAAGACATATACCTTGATGGAGGGCCAGGACATAAGACATATACCTTGTTGGAGGGCCAGGACATAAGACATATACCTTGTTGGAGGGCCAGGACATAAGACATATACCTTGTTGGAGGGCCAGGACACAAGACATATACCTTGTTGGAGGGCCAGGACATAAGACATATACCTTGTTGGAGGGCCAGGACAAGACATATACCTTGTTGGAGGGCCAGGACATAAGACATATACCTTGTTGGAGGGCCAGGACATAAGACATATACCTTGTTGGAGGGCCAGGACATAAGACATATACCTTGTTGGAGGGCCAGGACATAAGACATATACCTTGTTGGAGGGCCAGGACATAAGACATACCTTGTTGGAGGGTCAGGACACTATTCTCCCTGCCCCAACCAGCTTCCCTTACTTTAAGACCCTAAGAACCCTTCCAGGTGTTAGAGACCAGCCAGAACCGCACACCGGAGCCAGATATCACCCCATAGAGTACTCCTGTAACCTCCTCCTCCCCCCCTTAGGTTGATGGAGCAGATATGCACTCGGTTATGTTAAACAATACCCTCAGTTCCACTCACCAGGGCAGCTCACTAGTAAACTCACCATCTAAGAAGCATATAAGCCGGTAAAGATTCATAATGCAGGACTAAATCCACCTAAAACTCGTCCCCCTCCCCAACACGCAGTTGCATCTTTGGTTGAAATTAATTATCCATGGATTAAACTAGGAATTTGAACGCAAAGATGGCGCATCTTTGCGTTCGTCACAGTTTGAAGTCTATAAAATACCACGAGGTGAGGTTTGGCTTACAATATGTTCATCACGTTACAGGAAAACTTCTACTTCCAGCCTTTAAAGCACCGCTAAAAATACATGTATTGGCCAGCTATTAAAGTGTAAATGTTTTACATATTTTTGTTTTGGTTTTAAAATAATAATCTCTCGTGCCTCTCCCGTAGTGTTATCTCTCACTTGTGAATTTCCATATGTACATAAATGTGTACTTGTGTTCCACGCACTCGCTATATACATTGTACACATATTCACAAATTTTTCCCCGTTTCCACTCTCTATTCTCCAGTCAGTCGCTATCGTCAACGGTTCTAACACCATTTTGACTAATTAACTCCCCCACTGACGGAGAAGAGATTCTGCAATACATGTTATATCTTACCAAATCTACTAAATTAATCTCTTTAACTACAGTGGGTATACCTGACAGTATTATACGAGTAACTCCTGACTGTTGTTCTATCTGTTATTACTATTCAGTCTTCTGTTTTTCCTTTCTCCCGTCACCTGGCAGGCACACCCTCCTCAAGGCCAGAGACTCACTGCCTCCATCACCCACCGTGACACACTCACCCATTAACTATCTTGATTCTTTTAAAACAAATACCCATCTAATACAACATCATCTGTCCTTTCTGTACAGGTTATCAGATGATAATGCTTTTATTTTACCACGGTTGAAGGGAAAGTTTCTGTTGTATCTCAGTTGATGTTTTAACTAATCTTGTGTCTAATAAACTGTTCTGTATGATCCTGGACCATCAAATTGAATAAGAAAAAACTAATTAGAAAACTAATTACAGATGAATTCGAAGTAGTAGACAAGTGAATAACAAAGACTAGTCGATCCACTGCCCACCATAATGAGATGCATCAGATGACCGCAAGATAATGTCATTGCTATACTAATACTAGGATATGAGTACCACTGGCAGTATACCCCAACTGTAGACGTGAACACCCACATAACAACCCACTAGAACACTAAGCCATTAACTGTGAACAAATAATATAACCTTTTAGGAACGAGGTCAAGACTACTCTTGCTGATGGTAAGAAGCTTCTTAGTAGGTAGTAGGCAGCTATCAAACAGGGAGGTACTACCGCCTGGGAAGATATTGGAAGCATAATGTATTGTCTAATGGTAGACCCTGCTACCATATGGCATCAAAAAAATTGTGACCAAGTCCCAGGTTGCTGATCTGACTTTCTGCCTGTTTTACACACAATTGCAGGGTCTCAATTGTTTCTCTTACTTTGGCAACACAACATATATATCGTTTCTCACTCTTGATCTGTTTAATTATTTTTTTTCATTTCTGTATTTATGGTTCAATATATTTATTTTTTCGCCCCCCAGGTCCCGATGTCGGTCGGTGACCTGTGCCCGGGTGGACTAATCTCCGTAAAAAAAAAGAAAAAAAAAAAAACTTAAGATTGTATCCACCATATGCACCGAACAGATAAGTCAGCCACTATATCAAGCTTTAGCCACACGATATACTAATAATACCTATGATATTCAGTACCACACTAGCCTGACCACTGGGGTGAAATAAAATATCGTGTGTGACCTCTGCTTTAATGCTTTTTACGCTACCGCGAGGGAATCTTCGAATTACAAAGAGTAAAGGTGTATATAAATAAAAATAAATAAAAACTGGAAAATTATTATAAATAAATAAAAACGGGGGATGGGGAGTTGAAGACAATATCTTCTCGGAGTTCAGGGAAAATAATCCTAAATTTCCGTGAACGATCCTTCTTATCTCAGAGGCCAAGGGTCTCCCAAAGTTATTCAACCAAATGTGGTAACCTCTCTCTCTCTCTCTCTCTCTCTCTCTCTCTCTCTCTCTCTCTCGCGCGCGCTGTGTGTGTGTGTGTGTGTGTGTGTGTGTTTATTATTCGACATAATCATCTTGCATTTGACACTCTTTCCAGGTAAGAAATAATGACGGGGGTCAACGTCACCCGTTCATTTACCTAGTAAGGGAGAATCAGTCTGTCTTATATATGCACACACAGAACAGCACTATACTATGACTTCAACACGCACATTAAGTGTACTTTAAGTCAGTCCTAGATATAATTATGTATGGCGCCGAATCTTGAGAACCTTCTGAGAAAACAACCACAATATTTTACCCAGAAACTTAAGCAAACGTCGCGGTATTATGACGTGTGATGCCCCCTACCTATTTATTATGCTGAATTTCGATGACGATAAAACAACAATCATCAATTATTACTTACCAAAGTTGACTCTGATGACTGGCGCAGGACCCTGGCCATCTCTCTCTAGGGCGAAATCCCACAGTCTGATGAGACCTGCAGCTCTACCATTAGGTCCATTCTCTTTTACCACGTCGGAAATTGTTGGAATTGTGGAAAATGGTAACTGGGCAACCACTAGGGCAGCTATAAGTCCTAGAGACACAAAGAGTCTTAGTTCACTCATTGTTCACCGTAGTAGTTGTGAATCTTCAGAATGGCAGGAGGCAGCGTGTGGACGAGTTACGGCTTCACCAGGAGGAGGGAGAGCGTCTCACTACCTACCCGTCCCAGTTCCTGAGTGTGACTGAGGACTCCTTGCCTAGCCTCTTATACCGCCACCTATTGTGTAGTATTGCCAGATTCTGTTGACTCATCGTCACAAGGAAAAGATGAATTATAAATCTTAGAGCAGTTGCAGAAACATTTTTTTTGTGGCAACAACCTTGTCCCTCTTCTCAAATGACATGTTTTGTTCGTAAACACACATAGCTGGTAAAGGTGAATAAGGTAAATGCATAACTGGGTTTATGGGTCAATTTCTTTCTCAGCACATGAAACTATTTACTATTCATCACGAGGAGAAAAGACCAATCATTGAAAGATAACAAAGACGCTGTGTTCTTTAGTTAACTGACAGAACTTCTAAAACAGTAGTATGATAACTAAACTTACCACAAAGTTCACTCACAGATCACAGGAATTACTTATATATTCATAATATCACTTGGTTTGTTTTTTTAGTAGATAGACGTAGACTAAGAGTTATGGATATGGCAGTAAAATCTTTAACCAAATTTGATTATACTACAGCAGTGTTTTTAACCCCTGCTAAGAAGTGTCATTGTGTTGGTATTTTGCTCAGCCGTCACCGGAGACCTTCCCTTAAACCAACACTCGTCGCCTCTTCCCCTTAATCACTTATCATTCCCCTCCCATCAGTTTTTTACAACCCAGAACTCCCTCTCCTTAGTCACCAGAATACACCAACCCCCTCCCCTCACTCACCACAACCCCAACCCCTCTCCTCAGTCACCACAACCACCATCCCCCCTCCCGGTCACCACCACCAATAACCCCCTCCCCAGTCACCACAACCACCAACCCCTCCCTCAGTCACTGCAACCACCAACCCCCTCCTCTCAGTCACCACAACCACCAACCCCTCCTCTCAGTCACCACAACCACCAACACCCTCCTCCGGTCACCACCACCAATAACCCCTCCCCAGTCACCACAACCCCCTCCTCAGTCACCACAACCACCAACCCCTCCCTCTCAGTCACCACAACCACCAACCCCTCCTCTCAGTCACCACAACCATCAACCCTCCCTCAGTCACCACAACCACCAACCCCCTCCTCTCAGTCACCACAACCACCAACCCCTCCTCTCAGTCACCACAACCACCAACCCCCTCCTCTCAGTCACCACAACCACCAACCCTCCTCAGTCACCACAACCACCAACCCCTCCTCTCAGTCACCACAACCATCAACCCTCCTCTCAGTCACCACAACCATCAACCTCCTCCTTTCAGTCACCACAACCATCAACCCCCTCCTCTCAGTCACCACAACCACCAACCCCTCCTCTCAGTCACCACAACCACAACCCCCTCTCAGTCACCACAACCACCAACCCCCTCCTCTCAGTCACCACAACCACCAACCACAACCACCAACCCTCCTCTCAGTCACCACAACCACCAACCCCCTCCTCTCAGTCACCACAACCACCAACCCCCTCCTCTCAGTCACCACAACCACCAACCCCCTCCTCTCAGTCACCACAACCACCAACCCCTTCCTATAGTGATTGTTTATCAGACCAAAGTATACAACCCAGAGAAGAACAACCCATATAGCAGTCACTAGATGCACAGGTGTTCACCCACGTAAGCTGACCCACCCTACAGAAACCAAGGTGAGATTAAGACCTGACCCAACAGAGGTCATGGTCAGGGAGGGAAAAGTTCTCACCGTCGTGTGATTAGTCAAACTTCCCTCCACCAAGCCAGTACACCTGACACCTGGCCAGACACACCCAGATTAGTGACGACATCTACAGGCCTGAAACCTCCAATATAAGGGGCCTACAGCTCCTTCCGTGAGACAGACAGGGAGAGACAGCACTCAGGGGCAGATGAAGTCACACTCATCACAAGTCGGGAGGGGACTTCCCTCCCTAGCACCGAGTCCCCAGCTAGCAGAGTCTCTCACAGGAGACAGAGTTCAGCACCAGCCAGGACCACTCTCTTCAGCAACACCTGCAAACAGTATCCCCAGCCGCTGGGCCTCCCTCAGGTTACACGTGAGTCATTGTTAGAACGATCCATAGGGCGAGTTACTTGCGGTGGGAAGTGAATCCATTTCATGTTTGTGTCTGGGAGTCATTGTCTAGTAACTTCGATATAATGATTTATTAATGTGTCCATGCCAGTCAGTTAACTAATAAATAGCTGTACCTGGAAGTGTCGTTTGGAAGATTTCCCCAAAGAAGTTAGTGACGGTTAAATAATCAGGCACACTTCCAACTTTCTTCACTTTACAATCCTTCTACTATAAATTCTCACTATATCTTTCTACTCGAGTTTACCCTCAGTACATTCCCCTCATTCACCACAACCACCCACCCCCTCCCCTCAGTCACCACAACCACCATCCCTCTCCCCTCATTCACCACAACCACCACCCCCCCTCAGTCACCACAACACCACCCCCTCCCCCTCAGTCACCACACACCACCCCCTCCCCTCAGTCACCACAACCACCATCCCCTCTCCCCTCAGTCAGTAACCACCACAACCACAACCACCCCCCTCTCAGTCACCACAACCACCACCTCCTCAGACCACCCTCAGTAACCCCTCCCCTCAGTCCCAACCACCACCCCCCTTCCCCCTCAGTCACCACAACCACCACCCCTTGCCCTCAGTAACCACAACCACCACCTCCCCTCAGTGACCACAACCACCACCCCTCCCCTCAGTCACCAAGGGGAGGTACTACCGCCTGGGAAGATATTGGAAGCATGATGTGTTGTCTATGGTAGACCCTGCTGCCACATGGCATCACAAAAATTGTGACCAAGTCTCAGGTTGCTGATCTGACTTTCTGCCTCAATTTCACACAATTGCAGGGTCTCAATTGTTTCACTTAATAGTAACAACACAACATACATATACAGTATTGTTTCTCACTTTTGATCTTTTTTTTTCATGTTTGTATTTCTTTATGGTTCTTTATTATTATTATTATTATTATTATTATTATTATTATTATTATTATTATTATTATTATTATTTGTATTATTATTATTATTATTATTAATACATTTTCGCCCCCCAGGCCCTGATGTGGGTCAGTGACCTGTGCCCGGGTGGGCTAATCCCTGAAAAAAAAACACCATGATCACTACTCTCTCTTCAATAACCTCCACCAACCTCAATGATTTCGATACTGATGATCTAGGTGATGACATTAGTGGACTGGACATGAGTTATAATAATCCTGTTCAAAGCGGTTAAGACGGCAACAAAAGCAGGAAGAAAGCGCGAACAGCAGAAGCAAGAGGAGCAGCAACACGACTACCAAAATCTAAACCAGTCAAGCATTAATGGACTACTCTGATGACCACTGATACTGCTTTTATGTTTGATTGGCTGTGTCAAACAGTAGTAACACCCAGGTGCTAGATTCTGATGTAGATCCAAGTATTCAAGGCGACTTCCTCAAAACTAGAATATCAGGCATAACACTGCATCAACTTCCTCTGTCAACAAGACCATTATTATCATCATTGGACCCGACTCTTCCAAGACACTGTAATACTGGAACATCACAACAAAAAGAGGAGGACGAAGCGATTCCGAGTAAAGGAAGCTTTTTCTCACTGTCTGGATTGACAGTGATGACCCGGCCAAAGCTCTCACTGTTCTTGGTGCCCATCGTCATCTGAGAGTAAGGCTCCATCAACATTGTTTAACTAGACGATGATGTTAACACTGGGGCTAGGTGGCTCGAGTTATCACCAAGTCCCTGAGATGTTTTATGTTATCTTGTGTTCAATCTATTTGCATATTTCATCACGTTTTACTGTATGTTACATGACGACCTTCATTTTGATAGTTACGCCATTATCTCAAGACATTTTACAGAGGCGGCTTATTTAATTTTGCACTCGGAGCGGACTTCGGGTTATGACTTCTGTGATATCAATATGATCGTTATGTCATTAGAAATACTGGAACCATTTTTTCCTGAATCTTTATACAATAGAGAATACAAATATATTCCGTTCTAAAAACTAACATACAATTCCTACGAGACCTGCTGTGCTTATCCATCCTAGATATTCTGTAGTGTGGTGCTACACTGGATATAACACTTATCTCACAACTGACTCATGCAGGGATCAAACCCTAGTCGTGAGAGGCGACCACGCTGCCGCTGTAGAAAAAATATAGTTTTATAGTTGATACGGCAGTATTGAGGCTAAATGTGTTTGGACTAGTTTGTATAGGTTTGGTTAACGTGTAATATGGTTTTAGATTGATAGGTTTGGTGGGGTGTATTTAATAGTCATGATGTAATAACTAATACGATCGACATATATATTGAAGATATGCTTCAATATATATCAAACTAAACCTCATCTGATTTACCCACACAAGCACACACCCAACATGTCTCCCACTAATGTGAGCTAAACAAAACTGATTCAACTTTACCATTAATACTCGTTTAGATATCATAATTATGCCTCATTTGTCTATGCATTGGTTCGAGTTCCGTATTTATTAATTTGGCAAATATTTACTCTTACTCTTGATCCTTCACTTTAATTAGTATCAATGTCATTATTTATTGCATACATTAGTGATGATCGCCATTCGGTTTTGTGGTCCTCAGAGTTTATGTAAATCCGACAGGGAAGCAAGAAAAAGATGAGATGCATTTTTTTTATGAAGCAGATCATAATCAACCAAACTTCTAACTTATTAATTCAAAAAAGCTAATTATTGTTAGGCTCGTTTAGGGTTTGAGTTGGTCGGTTCGTGTGTACTGCTTTAAAGCTTTTACATCCCTATCCGTCTCATTATATCTGAGGAGTATATTCTATAATGACAGTATCTTATACTGTACAGAAAGAGGTAAATTTTCGTTTTCTGTGACTACTTTAGTCTTCACAGAAAATAACATTAATGGGAAAGCTCTTATAAAAATATACAATACTCTTAATTTGCATTTATTGAAAAAGATTTTTTTGTCAATGTTATGTATACAGTATAGGAACAGGCGGACGGTAGAATTAGGATGGCAATTAGATCAATCTTGGTACAAGTGGAAGCAGCATCCATGGAAGATGAAATCTAAAAGAGATTTTATAAACTGAAAATGTGTAAAATTGTGGAAGGAATGTACAGTCTCGTTCAAGATCCTTCGAACACTGCTGGAGACAGCTGGCAACTCAAGGCCGTTTGTTTACTGTAGTACGTAGTAAAAATTATGAATGAATGTAAGGTTATCGGTGATTGGTTACTTAGTTCCCCGTTGCTTAATTAATGGTTGGGCTATGTTGTTTCGTTTTATATTATACTACATACTATAGTAAAGAAACGGCCTTGAGTTGCCAGCTGTCTCCAGCAGTGTTCGAAGAATCTTGAACGAGACTGTACAATGAAAGACAGAAGTTGTGTCGTGAAATTTGGTGAAAACATATGCCGAAGGGCTAAACTTTTTGTGCGCTCTGCCTTGTGGCACTGGGTTCTCATAATTTTTCACGAGTTATATTTAATCTTAGGACAAAACTGTGACTCGACTTTTGTCTTTGATTATACGTGAACTTCCTTGTTTTAAAGATGGACCAGACTCAAAGACAGATAATAATAATGACAAAGACGGGAATCGTCAATAAAGAGAAGTATAACACAATGGAAAATCCATTTACGCGAAAATGGCTGTTTCCGGAACAAATTGGCACCAAGTAGAGGTATCCTATAACGTTTCTTTTCTACGCTTCCTCAATCCAAATGTTGGAAGTG
Source organism: Homarus americanus (assembly GCF_018991925.1). Classification (NCBI taxonomy): domain Eukaryota; kingdom Metazoa; phylum Arthropoda; class Malacostraca; order Decapoda; family Nephropidae; genus Homarus; species Homarus americanus. Next base: position 13,627,352 of record NW_024722227.1, read on the forward strand.
TAAGGAACGAATTAGATGCATTAGTGGCTCGTATTTGAGCCAAAATCGAGCATTCATTGTGAAGAATGTGAAGGGCACAGACAAACAACATTAGTAACATTAAACTTACTGGTGTCTCCCTCAATAATAAATTATTAACACAACACTAATTCTATAAGGAAAGGTATCCTACTATCTGTCCATAAATACTTAGTCTTAGAGGGACAGTATGGATATGAACGAGAGATTCGGTTTATGCCTGGGACCATTGTAGATCTGAAACATCGTTAGACTAACCACTGGAAAAATATATATTATTTAGATTATAAACAAACAAAACCAAAACACAAAAGATCTGACTGATGGGATTTAGACCAAAAGTGGAAGACATCATAAAAAATGCAAAGGAAAATAGAGCCATTTTACACAATGAACAGATGAAAGATGGATCAAAGCGTTCTACAACTGTATCCCATGATATTATAATAGACAAAACAAATACCATCTAATGAATTGTTATATGAAATCCTCATTATTTAGATAATCATCATAAGGTCTGCTAAAGGGATAATAATAGGATGAAGTTGTCTTAGGGATATATTTTTATTATGTTTAAAGAGACTCATACATTATTGTGAATTAAAAGTATGTTATCTTCATTAATATACAGTAGATATAGAAACACACCAATATGTAGAGATTCTCATTTTTTTATAGTTTGTATTTGCACTAGGAATTAAACCACAGAAAGCTTACACAGAACATACATAAAACATTACCATACATTCTCGACCCTTAAGATACGAGTGACAAGAAAGTCAGATCATAGATGTTGTCCTTAAACTTTTGGGAATAAATTTTCCGCTGAGAAAACCCGATATAATTTGGGTCCTGTTGACCTGTCAAACGCCATGTTGCACAGCATTACAAGATTACCTATTAAGAGTTTTATATACAGTGTAAGTGTTATATTACTTAAATCATTCTTATCTTAATCCTTCATCGAAGCTTCTATCCAGGTGGTAGACTCACTTAAGGAAATAACCACACTTCAGTAATGTATTAAAGATCAAACTTCATTATAATATTTCTATGTATATTGTGTCATTGAATATTGATTATCCTATAAAATTCATTAAGAAACATTACATATATTTTCGGTTATTATAATAAAGCAAAAAATAGACTGGGGGAGACTAAGTGATTGGCAAGCAAAGTTTTGGTTCTGAACTGTAAGTGATGAGTGAGCCTTATTTTGTGGAGTATATCGAGAAAACACTTATTTTATTTATTTTGTTTTAATTTTTAGTATACGGATGTTTCGGAAAATCAAATGATACGCTACTGGCAATTATTTTTCTTCCACAGAAAAAAATTCATTGCCAGTATCGTATCAATTGATCTATAAATGTTATCGATTTTTTAAATACTGTACTGTACTGTACTCGGGTGCGTAGCATGCTATCCTGATGACCCGCCACAGTTGGTATATTTTTTTCACCGTTGTTATAGGAGTATTTTGCACAGCCTTCATATTTTTTCTTCATAGAAATTATCACTAATATGGACCATGATGCGATGAATACTATGAATTTACTCAATGGGATGATATCCTTAGTTCTGCCGGGCTCCAGTTCCCGGTATCCGCTTGTTGCTGAAAGTTTGTAAAAGAGAGATTACCCCTTGATTTTAAATTTTTGATGTCTAGTATCTTACCTGTTTTAGAGTACATGTTTAAAAACCTTAGTTGTTGAAGTGCAGTTATACATTATAACATTAACATTGACATCTCTAGATCGTTTTCTCATAACATTTTGGATTGGTTAAAGGGGCCGTTGTCAGGGTCTAGATGTAGGAACCTTGACAGTCATCGTCTTTTCTGGGGATCTTGTATTTGCCGATAACTTTACCGTAAAAGACAACTTCAGACCCATTTTTTCAGCCATGATGTTGTGCCTTTTCAAACAAATGGATAAAAACATGAAGAAACAGACATATTTAGTTAACAAAACCAGAAAATTGGCGACACTCAATCTCTTGCTGCTAGACAAGCGTCAACAGGGGAGGTCCTCAGTTTGACTGACACATAGTTTGCTTCACCTTACAGATAAAAATATTGTTTTCACAACTTTACAAAAAACAATTTTACGTGGAAATTAAACTTAAATATATTGATCTAAAAATGTTAATGTAGATACAGTTTCTTCAGAGTTCGAAGAAAACTCAGAGCACCTGCGTCTGCAGTCTGTTTTATCTTAAGATATACTTTTAGTCCAAAAGGTGCCGCTCCCCATAACCTATCCTCAGGGGAGCTGGTGTGCGCCCCCCACCAGCCTTACCGACTAGATAGTTGGTGATGTCTCATCATATTTTTGTGCGTGAAAATACATTATTAATATCATGGGTAAAACTGTAACCTCCGAAGTTGTGCTGTAAGAGATTATTTACAAAGTTAACCTTTGGTAGCTTTAAGAACATAAGAACATAAGGAGTCTGCAATAGGCCGGTTGGCCTGTGCATGGCAGCTCCTGTCGAGAGTTATTACCACTCTCTATCATCCATGAATCTATCCAGCCTCTTTTTGAAACATTCCAGCGTTCCAGCACTTACTACAAAGTTGCTAAGCTTGTTCCACTCGTCCACCACCCTATTTGTGAACCAGTTCCTTCCTATCTCCCTCCTAAACCTAAACTTATCCAACTTAAATCCGTTGCTCCGAGTTCTATCCTGCTCGGATATTATAAGAACTTTATCTATATCACCTTTATTGATTCCTTTCACCCACTTGAATACTTCTATCATATCTCCCCGCACTCTTCGTCTTTCTAGGGAATGCAAGTTTAGTTTCTTTAACCTATCCTGATATGGAAGGTTTCTAAGTCCCGGAATCATTTTCGTCATTCTTCGCTGCAAGGGTGAGAGCACCTGCTTACTGGCAGTGAGCGTACCAGTAATTCAAGTTGTTTTGAACAGTTGGCATTTGGTTGGAGGAGAGGTGGGAGGTAGATTTCATCCAGCACCTATCTGAAAAACAACATTCCATCATGAACATTGAAGTTCCACTCAATATATAAAAGTTTCCATAAGTCTATATTAATATAAAAAAGACTATGTATGTATGTATGTATGTATGTATGTATGTATGTGTAGCAGCGTGAAACAATGGGCAACTTCTTTACGCCATTTGCCTCTGTCTACCCGGCATTAACTGGGGACCTGGATGTTAAATAATTTGCGAATCCTGTTCCGGGGTAATGGTTAGCCAGGGCAGTTGGCGAGATGTCCGGTCTTCTTGGATAAATCCTTGACATTGGGTAAAACAGCTCGTTAACTCAGGGGGTGGTTGTTGTGTTGGCGACAGTTTTTACACCTTAAACATGTTCACGCCTAGGTGGCCCTTTGGCCGACCATCCTCGAACACGAGAGACAACCATTAAATTAAAGTGTATATATATATATATATATATATATATATATATATATATATATATATATATATATATATATATATATATATATATATATATATGTATATATATATACATACTTGGCGACTCAAGAATATTTGTAATATCTGCCAGAATTTTTACAGATGAAGGCCACCAATAAATATTGGAGACCCTTTCCAAAGGTGTGATAAATCATGGATATATTCAGGAGTACTGGGGACATGGCAGATCACGGCTACAATAATCCTGAGTACATTCATCAGGGACATGGATAATCATAAAAACACTCAAGTTTTGGAGGCACTTACCAGGTACGAGGCAGAACATGGCCACACATAGGGACTAAAGAGTTACTAAGGATGCAGCAAATCATCGTTACACAATATTACTAGTGACATTTACAAGGGATTTGGTATATTATGATCTTACAAGAATACTGGAAACGCATACAAGGGCTGTAGTAGTTCATGGACACACATAAGTATCAGGCGTGGCAGGTCATAGGTACACAATAGTACTTGAGACACTATTTGTGGACATAACTGATTCTGATCACACTGGATACTAGTAACACTCACTTCCAGGGGCGTGGCATATCAAGCCGATGCACGAGTACTTGAGACACTGCTTGAAAGAGACGTAGAAGGAGTTAACGCCGTTAGTGTATTCCGCAATATTGCTCCCATCGTACTCTTTATCATACTCCAGGACGAAGTGACACTCTGCAGGGAGAGAGACCGGATGAGGGAGGAGATAAGAGCACCGGAGTGTGAGGGAGGAGACATGAGTACCGGAGTGTGAGGGAGGAGAGAGAAGTACCAGCGTGGGAGGGAGGAGACAGAAGAAGTACCAAGGTGGGAGGGAGGAGACAGAAGAAGTACCAGCGTGGGAGGGAGGAGACAGAAGAAGTACCAGCGTGGGAGGGAGGAGACAGAAGAAGTACCAGCGTGGGAGGGAGGAGACAGAAGAAGTACCAGGTGGGAGGGAGGAGACAGAAGAAGTACCAGGGTGGGAGGGAGGAGACAGAAGAAGTTACCAGCAAGGTGGGAGGGAGGAGACAGAAGAAGTACCAGCGTGGAAGGGAGGAGACAGAAGAAGTACCAAGGTGGGAGGGAGGAGACAGAAGAAGTACCAAGGTGGGAGGGAGGAGACAGAAGAAGTACCAAGGTGGGAGGGAGGAGACAAGAGTACCGGAGTGTGAGGGAGGAGACAAGAGTACCGGAGTGTGAGGGAGGAGACAAGAGTACCGGAGTGTGAGGGAGGGTATATAGGTGTATTGGTCTTAATAATGTTTGTCCTACGTAAAAAAAATGTATCGTTATTGCTATTAACTGTTTGATCAGGTGTGTTGTCTGTCATGAGTGTTGGTGAGAAGTGAAGGTGTTTGCCGCAGGTGGTTATAATTATGTATGTTACTGGAGGTGTATCACTGTCGTAGTACATGAGTGTTAAGGTGTGTAGTGGTACATAAGATTAGGTATGTGGTGATACATGAGTGTTGGTGGTGTGTGGTGATACATAGGTGTTGGTGGTGTGTGGTGATACATAGGTGTTGGTGGTGTGTGGTGATACATAGGTGTTGGTGGTGTGTGGTGATACATGGGTGTTGATGGTGTTTGGTGATACATAGGTGTTGGTGGTATGTGGTGATACATGGGTGTTGGTGGTGTTGATGGTGTTTGGTGATACATAGGTGTTGGTGGTATGTGGTGATATGGATGGGTGTTGG